>NC_136068.1:324355687-324863187 GCF_964261635.1 Lissotriton helveticus
AGTTATCAGTCCAGCCCTCCTTCTCTGCATTCCTAAGCTACTGAATCGCATCAGTAGTTTCCGTCATGGTCTAGCCTTTCTGTCTCCATGTAAGAGAAATACTGTATTAATATTCATAGAATATTCCTAGCACACGCAATACATGTAGAATTATGCACGCACCAGTCTTAATGTCAAGTAGCCTTTGTCCTGATAACTTTTGGATTCTATCAACATGTACTCTAAACACCAGATACCAGATATGCCTTGGGTACATGTCGCTCTGACACTCCAGACTTTAGTCTCCTCTTCTAGCGCACAAGTCATAGCCCCAGTTCTCCCTGGTAACACGGCATTACCCGTTTGCGCGCACCACTAGGTTAGAGGTCCCAGCTGCTCAGGTAGCCCCCTCCATGTTTCCGCCCCGTTTAAGACATATTCTGTTACGTTTACATCACATGTCTATGTTTACGCCCTGTACACGCCTTCTTGTTACATCATTTTGCCCTTATCTTTCGCGACTGTTACGAGTAACGCCTACTGCTACGCCTACTGTATTGAATGTAATGTAATTGTTTTAGTATATATACTTATGCATGTTACTTTTCGGTGTGCAGCTGCCGTCCCGTGCTTCCAGGCTGTTCTGTCCTTTTCCCTTATGCCTGATTAAAGCCTGAAGACTCAAGATACCTCGAATCCTGACTCTTATTTATTGAGCTATCTGTTTTATTGATTATACTGAAAAATAGTACCGGTAATTAATTATTTATTTACCACATAATGGCGCCCGAATAGGGACTTGCCCTTTCCCCACGCGCCGGAGAAGCCACGCAGGCCCCCTGATCCTCTGCAGCCGTGACGGAACCATACCGTGCACGTGCAGATATTTCTGCTTCAAGTATCCCTCAGGCCCACGGAGGAGACGGAGGTTGCGGTCCAGCGTCCAGACGAGGCGGTGAGGAACGCGGCGAGTCCCGACCAGAGCCCAAGCCGAGAGTTCAAGGTCCGAGGTATCCGGAGGCCCACCTGTAACTGAAGTCCGAAGTTCGTAGTCCGTCGTCGTAGCAGTCCAGTCCAGTCCGAGGCCTTCCGTTCTTGCTGCCCGGTGAGTACCGTTGCTGGGGTAGTATCTAGACAGGGTCAATTAATTTGTCTCTGGTCCGTGGGTTTGGGTACGCAAATCCAACACGAAGTGTTCACCTAGGTGGACGCGGGTCCTGACGTGTCTCTTTATGGGACCGGTATGTTTCGTACTGTTTTAGCAGTGCATCCAGTAATTCTAGTAAGTTCCGTTCTCGAGAAATTCATGTGTTCTGTTCTCAAGTATTCCAGGTAATATTCTGTCCGAACTGTTATTTTAAATGTTATTTCAATGTGTTTTCAATGTCGTGGTATGAGTGATTTGTTTTTCCAGTTATTATTGTGTTTATCGTGTATTGTATTGTGTCCAGATTCCAGCCTAAACTATGCCTCTATTCTCGAAGTTACGTCAGTTAAAAAACAGAAAAGGATTGCTCGAGGAAGCAGTTCCTGTCCCGCCTAGGGACAGTCCAGGTCATTTTATGTATCACAAGCATGGCTTAAGTGCCATATTATATCTAGACTTGTGGGTGGATTACACCAAGGAATTAGAAGAGAAATATAGATGGCCCATGTCAGGTACATGGGATGCCGAGTGCATCATGCGAGTAGAAGAAGCATTATGGAAAAAGAAAGCCAGACAGTCCCAGAAAGATGCCATCGAGTTATGGCGCAAAGAATCTCATAGAAGAACCGAAAAAGAAATCAGAAAAACAGAATTAAGTAGGGAATCCTCAGAAAAAGCCCAAGAAAGGGAACTGATCGAAGTAGGTGAACGAGTTAAAGCCGAACAGTCAGACAGACAGAGAAATGCCCTTATTAAGGGTATGTATCCTCTTCTTGCCGAGGGCTTGCCAAAAGCAACCCCGGAAGCACCATGTAATTTTCCGCCGCCATAAGTTCCGATTAAGCTACGTCACAAACCGACCGCAGCTGATATTTTTCTTTCGTCCTATTTGGACGACACAGTCCCAGAATATGCAAATCCTGCCCCGCCAGCTCCTGTAGATAATGTAATTCCTGTTCCTCCAGCCACCGGGGCACCCGTTGCAGCACCTGTTACGGCACCCCAGGTCCGGCCTACAGTACATGTACCCGTTACATCAGTCACTCTGCCAGCACGTACAATACCCGTTAACGATTCTAGTCTAGGGGCCACGGGGGGAAGTCCTCCTGGAACCCCGCCTCAACACAGACGTCTGACACTTCTCGAGCTACATGAACGAGCGTTACAGCGTTCGCCCAAACTCCAGTCCGTTGCAGATATCAAGCGAGCTCTTACCGAATGCCATTATGATCCAGTCCCAGGCGATGATGATATGGTCCTGTATTCATTGCGTGTAAGACGGGTGACCGAATATTTGGACACCCTACCGAATATGAAAGGTTATCTAGACAGAATATATCGTTTCATCCGTACAGGAGTAGATCCAGAAAGTATTGGCGACGCCATGGTTCAAAGAAAAGTCGAGATTCAGCTCATGCTTTTAAAGTTTCTAATTAATTGTTTAATAAGGGAACAAGATTATCCAGATAAAGATCCGGAAGAAATGAAAGTCCTGACCAGGTGGAGTGACCACATAGCCGAGGGAAGACACAAGACACAGAACTGTATAGAGAGTATGTACAAGAAGATCCGTAGGGAAATAATAAAGTTACACGAGAAACGAGAAGCAGCACGAGTAACCGAGAAAGAAGACGACTCTTCTAATGAAGAGGTAGCCGACGAGAATCCCTCCAGAATAGCGTATGTAGGTAGAACTAGACTTCCCGACCGACATTCACGCCTAGAACACAAGAAAGTTTTCCCTCCTCCAGTACCAGAACAAGGTTCTCTTGAACAAGTATTCCAAGCTACCGATCACATTCTGAAATCACGAATCGGTTATAGTGAACTTAGTACAATGCATGAACAAGAACTAGCCCGATCAGCAGTCCGATGGACTACTGATTCTACCACTTTTCCAGATGAAATAGTGGCACAAATGTTTCTGAAACTGCCCCCAGCCGAACAGCGACTGGTGGGTATGTATATGATCCAGCACCTCATTACACTGTATGAGGGACAGCATTCTGATCCAGGTCCACTACATGATGTTTTGAACGAGTTACTCCAGTACAGATGGAGAGGTCTAGGTACTGATTTAATTAGTATCATTCTAGAACAGCGCCACAAATATCGAACGTTTTTGAATCCACATTTTGTTCATGTCTCACCTCCAGAAAGTAAACCATTTTACATAGATAGACAGCATCCGTTACGAGAAGTACACCCAGTTAGGACAACGGGTGGTGATCTAGAACGAGTATTTGTTTACACCCCTATCACAAAGATGGAACTCTTAGAGATGAAAAAGTTAATTCCTTGTCACGATAAAGATCCAGCAGGGTTCCATCGAGAATTAAAAGACATGCTCCGTATGGGAGAATACACGTATCCTGATATCATTAAAATGTTAAAGGTCCTGTTGCCCGCAGGGGTATATGAAAAACTCAAGGAAAAAGAATGGGAGGTGGGAGAGAAAAAGATAGATTGGACAGCTCTAGAAGCTGAAGATACTTCACGAGTACCAGGTACCGGTCTTGGGGGTAAAGTTAAAGAATTGCCCGAATTATTGATACAGGTTTTGCCAAGGTTATTAGCAACGAAAAAGGAAGATTGGGATGCCATTTCAGCTTGTAAACAGAAACAGGATGAAGACACTAGTGATTTTTATTCTAGATTTGAAAAATGTTTTATTATTAACAGTGGTCTGAAAACAAGTAGTGAATCGTACCCTCATCTTTTTGTCACCAAACTAGTCGAGAATTCAAGTCCACAAGTTAAAAATCGAGTATTGAAAGTCGAAAGTAGTTGGCAAGCTAATACTCCGTCACAAATGTTACAAATGCTCCAGTATCACCAGAATAGAATCAGGGAAGAGCAAGAACACGAAAGGAGACGTATGAAAGACACGAAAATGAAAGTATTAGTTGCACAATCTATTCCACAAGACAGTCAGAAGAGGGGTCCGAATCAAGCCAGTCATCCTGCAGCTCCCGTTAAAGGGACTTGCAATTATTGTAAACAGCCAGGTCATTTTATAAACGAGTGTGCAGTTCTGAAACACAACATAGCTACTGGTAAAACTAAAGAAAGACCACGTCCGCCTAGACAAGAACAAGTTTCACAGACTTCTCAGCCACCACAGAATGCACAACAGACAGTTACAGTACCGCAGCCTATCGCTGCAACACAGCATGTTACACAGTGATGTACCAGTATGCACAGTCCGAGTACCCAGATTATCAGCCGTATTCATGAAACAGCCTAGAGAGGGAGGTAGGCTTGCCTCTCATCGAGATACCTGTAGATCAAGAGGGTCCCAGGTACACAGTCAAGTATTAGGGAAAGACAGAAAGTTTCTGATTGATACAGGGGCAAGTAGGACTACTATCAGTCATGACGAGGTTCCAGGGGCTCCGCTCTCAGGCTCTAGAAATGTTTCCCTTGGATTTTCAGGAAAGCCGATTGTTAATGAAATTTCGAAACCAGTTACTCTAGAAGTTGGTCCATTGTCCCGAACTACTGATTTGTTACTCACGAAGTCATGTCCAGAAAATTTGTTAGGCATTAAAACGTTAAAGGAATTAGGTGCAGTAATATGCTGCTCCCCAGAAGGGGTCCGTTTGTTTCTCAGAGACTTTAAAGGTCATTATGTATTACGTGATTTTGATCCAAGATTATTGAATGTACCACAGCATTTATGGGCGCAAGGTCCTACTGATGTTGGCTGTATGCACATCACACCCCATCGTGTGACTCTCAAGCAAGGTATAGTTTTGCCACGAATCAGACAGTACAGATTGCCACCTGAGGCTGTAGCAGCCTTATCCAAAATTATTGACGAACTTATTGCTCAAGGAGTGGTTGTAGAAACTGACTCCAATGTATGTAATTCTCCTATCATTCCAGTCCTGAAACGTACTGATCCAAATGCACCTCCAGTATATCGATTAGTGATTGACCTTCGAGAACTTAATAAATGTATCATACCCCAGTACCCAGTAGTCCCAGATATTTCATCCCTCTTGACAGCCATTGATTCCGAAGCCACGTTCTTCACAGTTATCGATCTCAAGAACACATTTTTCAGTGTCCCCATTCATCCAGACAGCCAGTACCTTTTCGGTTTCTGTTTAAATGGAAGAAGCTATAAATTCACACGAGCTCCTCAAGGTTTCACAGAAAGCCCTAGCATTTATAGTCAAGCACTTAAGAGACAACTAGACAATATTCACATGCCAACTGACACTGCCCTGCTCCAGTATGTCGATGATCTACTGATCACAGTCCGTTCTGAACGTGACTGCGAGCGAGCGTCACTTACAGTTCTGTATTTTCTGGCCGAGCAGGGGCACAAGGTGTCCCCTTCCAAATTACAATTCTGTGTCCAGCAAGTGGTCTACTTAGGACACTTACTGTCCAAGAGGGGTAGGCAGTTGACACCTGACCGTATCCAGTTAATAGCGAGTCTTCCACAGCCCAAGACACAGAAGGAGGTACGAGCTTTTATTGGCCTCACTTCTTACTGCAGACAATGGATTCCTCAGTATGCATTTCTAGCCAAGCCACTGATACAGTTAACGACACAGGAGGCAGCCGTATCGACTGTCCTCCCTTGGACCCAGGAACATACACTTGTCTTTAATGAATTAAAGAAAGCCTTATGTCAAGCACCTGTCCTAGCGACACCGAACTACAGTAAGCCTTTTACACTTTTTGTCACAGAACGTGATGGTACTGCATTATCTGTTCTCACACAAGACCAAGCAGGACAATACAAGCCCTGTGCTTATTTTTCGAGCACATTAGATCCAGTAGCCCAGGCTCTGCCTGCGTGCCTCAAGTCAGTTGCAGCCACAGCTCTAGCTATCAGACAAAGTGATTCCATAGTGTTAGGACACTCCCTGACAGTACAAGTTCCACACTCTGTGGAAGTTCTCTTAAACCGAACCCAGACTCAGCACTTGACGATTGCACGTTTAACAGGTTATGAACTGACACTGTTCCAGCCACACATAGAAATCAGACGCTGCAACATTCTAAATCCTGCTACACTGTTACCGTCAGTTACTTCACATCCGGCCACACATGACTGTGTGGAAGTTGTCAACACTATGACTAAGCCAAGACAAGATCTGACAGACGTTGCATTACCTAATCCTGACCTGACACTTTATGTGGACGGTTCATGTATGAGAACAAGTACAGGAGAACTAGTAGCCGCGTATGCAGTGACTACTGACACCGAAGTTATAGAAACACATCGTATTGACACCCTGTCTGCTCAAGCAGCAGAGCTAGTCGCTCTGACCCAAGCCTGCATACGTGCCAAGAACCTGAAAGTAAACATATATACAGATTCACGTTATGCATTCGGAGTCGCACACGACTTTGGAGTGCTCTGGCAGGAGAGAGGTTTCATGACTTCTCATGGAACCAAGATTCAGCATGGTCTCCTCATTCAAGCTCTGTTAGATGCAATACATTTACCGACAGCTATTGCTATCATGAAGTGCAAGGCACATACGAAAGTCACTGATATTATTTCCCAAGGTAACGATCTAGCAGATCGAACAGCCAAACTTACAGCTCAGACTCCAGACATTCCAGTTAACACGACACAGACACTCACTCCAGATCAGACTACTTGTATGACAGTTAAGGTCCCTACACAAGATGTCATAGACATACAGTCACATGCTACTCCCGAGGAAATCAAGAAATGGTCCGAACAAGGAGGGGTCCAGACAGATCAAGGATGGTTGACGAAGGGAAAAGCCACATGGTTTCTCCCCGACTCTATGGTTCAAGTCATTATTAATACCGCACATAGTCCGGCACATCTAGGAGAAAAAGCAATGTTAGACAGTATTCAGAACCTTTGGTTCAACAAGCACTTACGAGCTGCAGCCAAGCAGAAAGTCCGTACCTGTATGATATGTTGTCAGTTCAATCCAGGTAAAAGTGTCCCGGTGGAACAAGGTGGATTCCAACCTCCTGACCACCCTTTTGAAGTCCTCCAGATGGATTATATTCAGATGGAGCGATGTCGAGGTTTCAAGTATGTCCTCGTAGTTGTATGCACTCTGTCCAGGTGGACAGAAGCATATCCAGTCCCAGATTACACAGCTGCGACCACTGCCAGGCAGTTGGTTCGTGAATTCTTTCCCCGCTATGGACTCCCTAGGGTCGTGTATTCAGATAACGGCCAGCCATTCTCATCCGAGCTTATGAAACATGTTTCCTTTCTGTTAGGGTACCAGTGGAAGTTCCATTGTGTACGCCATCCAGAAGCAGCCGGTCTCGTAGAGAGACATAATCAGACTCTGAAAATCCGCATTGCAAAAGTTTGTAAAGAAAAAGGTGTAGACTGGCTAGTTGCCCTGCCAGTTGCTTTATTTTATATGAGGATGGTTGCACATTCCAGATCAGGTCTGTCCCCGTATGAGGTCGTATTCGGCTGCCCCCCAAACATGTGGGGTACACCTAGACCCCGCAGTATTACAGATGTTTCCAGTAATATGCTGACAGATTACCTAGCTTCCTTGATGTCTGCCCTACACTCTTGTCGTTCACAGGTTGCCGCCGCATTTCCAGACAACACCGAGGTGAAACCGCATGAGTTCATTCCAGGTGACCTGGTGTTGGTGCGGAATTTTGATCGTTCAAGTCCGCTGGAGCCCCGCTGGAAGGAGCCCCGCCTCGTCTTGCTTACAACAAGGACCGCAGTGAAGCTCGAGGGGAGAAAAGGATGGGTCCACCTGACCCACATAAAGAAATTCCATGGACTACGTAAAAAGACTTTTGCTAAGGACTGCCTCATTTCTAAAGACTGCCTAAAAACAGACTCTGAACTCAAAGTTCCCCTGTTAGAAAAAACTCCGCAACAGGAGTATAAAGAGAAGCTCCGGTCTAGTAAAATAAGTCAGCCAGTTTAATTGTCTAAGTCCCTCTCGGGTGAAACGGTTAGACAGGTTCCTGACATGTATGAGATAGACCCCCACAGTGAGAGAGTTAGTCAAAACTCTAAAAGATGTATTATTATTCTAAGTTTCTTCTTATTTTTGAGTCTTATGGTTACCTGCACAAGTTATGCTTTACATTTATGTTTTCCAATTTCACATGTACATATGTTTTCTAATGCCACAGTAGAGCACACATTTAGTGATCTGCCTCCTCACGAGTTATCCTATCGTCTTGCCATGCGAAATAACACATTCATCAGAATGTTGCACTATTCCCACCAGACCAGCAATGCCACTAATTGTTGGGTATGTGGTCGACTCCCCCCTTTCCAGACACCGAAGGGAGTTCTGCCACTCTTTCCTTATCCGTTTTCACATAATGGTTCATGTGGAGCATGGTCCACGTTAACGTCATCCTCCAATGATATGTCCCTTCTGAATAGAACATGTTTTCCAGACAAGCAAGGTCTCTCCCATAGAACAGGGTTAGATCTAGAAAATGAAGTGTATGATTTAGGTAATTATTCTTCGAATTTCATGGTCCTGAATGTTCAGTCTGATACTACTCCAGATTTACCTGCTATTTCAGTACTACCAGTCAAAGGCGAATTATGTGTCAGAAAGAATGGTTCCGCACATGTAGGACATAGTGATTGTACTACTACTGTCGAGTATAGTGACAGTAGGAAATCTATTTTCAAAGCCTCACGTCATTCTTATTTTGTTTGTGGTCAGGCCGCATATGTTCGTCTGCCCCTCGATTGGGATGGAACATGTTATATTGCCTTCCTACTGCCACCAGTTTTTCTAGCCCCATCTGATTATCACAGAAACACACATCTAGTACACGTCAGACATAGAAGGGAGATTGAGTCCCCAATTGTCGATCAAACTGAAACTACTCTAGAACAGTATCAAGATTTTAATAAAGGTTTCTTCTTCTTTATAGGACCTGTCCAGAATAGTAAGTTAATACGTAGGTTAACCAGAACCCTTGAAGCAGTAGTGAATGAGACTACTTCTGCTCTAGGTAACTTAACTGAAGAGCAATCTGCTATGAGATTTGTCGTGCTCCAAAATCGTCTCGTTCTTGACGTCATACTGGCCGATAGAGGAGGAGCATGTAGAGTCATCGGATCTAGTTGCTGCATTTTCATTCCTAATAACGCGCCGTCTGTTTATTCAGCTATAACCAGACTTCATAAAATTGCCCATCAGTTACACCAGAATCCAGGCACCTGGACATGGTCCGGTTGGCTCTGGAGTATCATATCTGCCTGGGGATGGAAAGTATTGTCATTCTTAGGTATTGCAGTAATGATCATATTCAGTTGCTGCCTCTGTATACAATGTGGCCCTGCGATTTGCGGCATATGTGCTACCTCTTGTATTCCTAGTCCTAAATCCCGTTCCAAGACAATTCGAGACGAGCAAATGATGCTATATGAAATGATAGATGGTATCATGAATATAGATGTTTCCTGATGGAAACGTAGGGCACAAGGAGGGAATGTGGAAAAGTAAATTTTGCCATGTTGTATGTGCCTACGTGTTCCCCATCTTATGCTATATGTGCATGATCGATATGCATGTATCCCCCTATGATCGATTAAAGACGCAATTACAGTTGTGTCCATCTCTAGTATGCCAGTTTCCAGTCCTCGTGAAAGCAACGAATATTAGGCCTATGTAAACCTATGTTGCTACGTTTTACAGTGTGCACGTTAATTCATTGAATTGTCCCCGTTTCTAGGCCTCAAAAGGGCCCGGACTCAGATTCAGCTCCTGTCTTCTGAACCCTCTCCGAGGAGCGATACAGCCCCCACCTGTATCCCTGACTCTTAGCTTACTTCCTGCCTCACAGTGCCCGGCCCGGCCTGGCTCTGCCTGCCAGTCTGCCAAGAGTATGTTATGCTTCCAGTTATCAGTCCAGCCCTCCTTCTCTGCATTCCTAAGCTACTGAATCGCATCAGTAGTTTCCGTCATGGTCTAGCCTTTCTGTCTCCATGTAAGAGAAATACTGTATTAATATTCATAGAATATTCCTAGCACACGCAATACATGTAGAATTATGCACTCACCAGTCTTAATGTCAAGTAGCCTTTGTCCTGATAACTTTTGGATTCTATCAACATGTACTCTAAACACCAGATACCAGATATGCCTTGGGTACATGTCGCTCTGACACTCCAGACTTTAGTCTCCTCTTCTAGCGCAGAAGTCATAGCCCCAGTTCTCCCTGGTAACACGGCATTACCCGTTTGCGCGCACCACTAGGTTAGAGGTCCCAGCTGCTCAGGTAGCCCCCTCCATGTTTCCGCCCCGTTTAAGACATATTCTGTTACGTTTACATCACATGTCTATGTTTACGCCCTGTACACGCCTTCTTGTTACATCATTTTGCCCTTATCTTTCGCGACTGTTACGAGTAACGCCTACTGCTACGCCTACTGTATTGAATGTAATGTAATTGTTTTAGTATATATACTTATGCATGTTACTTTTCGGTGTGCAGCTGCCGTCCCGTGCTTCCAGGCTGTTCTGTCCTTTTCCCTTATGCCTGATTAAAGCCTGAAGACTCAAGATACCTTGAATCCTGACTCTTATTTATTGAGCTATCTGTTTTATTGATTATACTGAAAAATAGTACCGGTAATTAATTATTTATTTACCACAAGACACTAGTGATTTTTATTCTAGATTTAAAAAATGTTTAATTATAAATAGTGGTCTGAAAACAAGTAGTGAGTCATATCCACATCTTTTTGTTACCAAACTAGTTGAGAATTCAAGTCCACAAGTTAAGAATCGAGTACTGAAAGTCGAGAGTGCTTGGCAAGCTAATACTCCGTCACAAATGCTCCAGATGCTCCAGTATCACCAGAACAGAATCAGGGAAGAGCAGGAACATGAAAGGAGACGTATGAAAGACACGAAAATGAAAGTACTAGTTGCACAGTCTGTTCCGCAAGACAGTCAGAAGAGGGGTCCGAATCAAACTAGTCATCTTGCAGCTCCCGTTAAAGGGACATGCAATTACTGTAAACAGCCAGGTCATTATATAAATGAATGTGCAGTTCTGAAACATAACATAGCTACTGGTAAGACGAAAGAGAGACCACGTCCTCCTAGACAAGAACAAGTTCCGCAGAATCCGCAAGCACCGCAGAACGCACAACAGACAGTTACAGTACCGCAGCCTATAGCTGCCACACAACACGTTACACAACAGATGTACCAGTATGCCCAGTCATAGTATCCGGAATATCAGCAGTATTCCTGAAACAGCCTAGAGAGGGAGGTTGGCTTGCCTCTCATCGAGATTCCTGTATATCAAGAGGGTCCCTATGTACACAGTCAAGTATTAGGGAAAGACAGAAAGTTTCTGATTGATACAGGGGCAAGTAGGACTACCATCAGTCATGACGAGGTTCCAGGGGCTCCACTCTCAGGCTCTAGAAATGTTTCCCTTGGATTTTCAGGAAAGCCTATTGTTAATGAAATATCGAAACCAGTTACTCTAGAAGTTGGTCCATTGTCCCGAACTACAGACTTGTTACTCACGAAATCTTGTCCAGAAAATTTATTAGGTATTAAGACCCTGAAAGAATTAGGAGCAGTTATCTGCTGCTCTCCAGAAGGAGTACGATTGTTCTTGCGAGATTTTAAAGGTCATTATGTGTTACGTGATTTTGATCCAAGATTATTGAATGTACCACAGCATTTATGGGCGCAAGGTCCAACTGATGTAGGTTGTATGCACATTACACCCCATCGTGTCACTCTGAAGCAAGGTGTTGTATTACCACGAATCCGACAGTACAAATTGCCACCTGAGGCTGTAGCAGCCTTATCCAAAATTATTGACGAGCTCATTGCTCAAGGAGTAGTTGTAGAAACTGACTCCAATGTATGTAATTCTCCTATCATTTCGATTCTGAAACGTACTGATCCAAATTCACCTCCAGTCTATCGATTAGTGATTGACCTTCGAGAACTTAATAAATGTATCATACCCCAGTACCCAGTGGTTCCAGATATTTCTTCCCTATTGACTGCCATTGATTCCGAAGCCACGTTCTTTACTGTTATTGATCTTAAGAACGCATTTTTTAGTGTCCCCATTCATCCAGACAGCCAGTTTCTTTTCGGATTCAGTTTAAATGGAAGGAGCTATAAATTCACACGAGCTCCTCAAGGTTTCACAGAAAGCCCTAGCATTTACAGTCAAGCACTTAAAAGACAACTAGACAATATTCACATGCCAACTGACACTGCCCTGATCCAGTATGTCGATGATCTACTGATCACAGCCCGTTCTGAACGTGACTGCGAACGTGCGTCACTTACAGTCCTGTATTTCCTGGCCGAGATGGGGCACAAGGTGTCCCCTTCAAAATTACAATTCTGTGTCCAGCAAGTGGTCTACCTTGGACACTTACTGTCCAAGAGGGGTAGGCAGTTGACACCAGACCGTATCCAGTTAATAGCACATCTTCCACAGCCCAAGACTCAGAAGGAGGTACGAGCTTTTTTTGGCCTCACTTCTTACTGCAGACAATGGATCCCTCAGTACGCATATGTAGCCAAGCCACTGATACAGTTAACGACACAGGTGGCAGGCACATCGACTGTCCTCCCTTAGACCCAGGAACATACACTTGTTTTCAATGAGTTAAAGAAAGCTTTATGCCAAGCACCTGTTCTAGCAACACCGAACTACAGTAAGCCTTTTACACTTTTTGTCACCGAACGCGATGGTACTGCATTATCTGTTCTCACACAAGATCAAGCAGGACAGTACAAGCCTTGTGCTTATTTTTCAAGCACATTAGATCCGGTGGCCCAGGCTTTGCCTGTGTGCCTCAAGTCAGTTGCAGCCACAGCACTAGCTATCAGACAAAGTGATTCCATAGTATTAGGACACTCCCTGACAGTACAAGTTCCACACTCCGTGGAAGTTCTTTTAAACCGAACACAGACTCAGCACTTGACAATTGCACGGTTAACAGGTTATGAACTGACACTGTTTCAGCCACACATAGAAATCAGACGCTGCAACATTTTAAATCCTGCTACACTGTTACCTTCAGTTACTTCAAATCCAGCCACACATGACTGTGTGGAAGTTGTTAACACCATGACAACACATGACTGTGTGGAAGTTGTTAACACCATGACAAAGCCAAGACAAGACTTGACAGATATTGCATTACCTGATCCCGACCTGACACTTTATGTGGATGGTTCATGTATGAGAACAAGTACAGGAGAACTAGTAGCCGCGTATGCAGTGACTACTGAAACTGAAGTTATAGAAACACATCGTATTGACACCCTATCTGCTCAAGCAGCAGAGCTTGTCGCTCTGACCCAAGCCTGCATACGAGCCAAGAACCTGAAAGTAAACATATACACAGACTCACGTTATGCATTCGGAGTCGTACACGACTTCGGAGTACTCTGGCAAGAAAGAGGTTTCATGACTTCTCATGGAACCAAGATTCAGCATGGCCCCCTCATTCAAGCACTGTTAGATGCAATACATTTACCGACAGCTATCGCTATCATGAAGTGCAAGGCACATACGAAAGTCACTGACATCATTTCCCAAGGTAACGATCTAGCAGATCGAACAGCCAAGCTTACAGCTCAGACTCCAGACATTCCAGTTAACCCGACACAGACAGACATTCCAGTCCCGACAACTTGTATGACAGTTAAGGACCCTACACAAGATGTACTAGATATCCAGTCACATGCTACTCCCGATGAAATCAAGAAATGGTCTGAACAAGGAGGGGTCCAGACAGATCAAGGATGGTTGACGAAGGGAAAAGCCACATGGTTTCTCCCCGACTCTATGGTTCAAGTCATTATTAACACCGCACATAGTCCTGCACATTTAGGAGAAAAAGCCATGTTAGACAGTATTCAGAACCTCTGGTTTAACAAGCATTTACGAGCAGCAGCCAAGCAGAAAGTGCGTACCTGCATGATCTGTTGTCAGTTCAATCCAGGTAAAGGTGTCCCGGTGGAACAAGGTGGATTCCATCCTCCTGACCACCCTTTTGAAGTCCTCCAGATGGATTATATTCAGATGGAGCGATGTCGAGGTTTCAAGTATGTCCTCGTAGTTGTATGTGCTTTGTCCAGATGGACAGAAGCATATCCAGTCCCAGATTACACTGCCGCGACCACTGCCAGGCAGTTGGTTCGTGAGTATTTTCCCCGCTATGGATTACCGAGGGTCGTGTATTCAGATAACGGCCAGCCATTCTCATCCGAACTCATGAAACAAGTATCTCTTCTGTTAGGGTACCAGTGGAAGTTCCATTGTGTACGACATCCTGAAGCAGCCGGTCTCGTGGAGAGACATAATCAGACTTTAAAGATCCGCATCGCCAAGGTATGCGCAGAGAAAGGCGTAGATTGGATAGTAGCACTGCCAGTCGCCCTTTTTTATATGAGAATGGTCGCACACTCCCGTTCAGGTCTGTCCCCTTTTGAGGTAGTTTTCGGTCGTCCCCCAAACATGTGGGGTACACCTAGACCACGTATAATTACAGATGTTGACAGTAATATGCTGACAGATTACTTGGCCTCCTTGATGTCTGCACTACAATCTTGTCGTTCACAGGTTGCCGCCGCTTTTCCAGACAATTCCGAAGTGAAACCGCACGAGGTCATACCAGGCGACCTTGTCCTCGTGAGGAACTTCAATCGTTCAAGTCCGCTGGAGCCCCGTTGGAAGGAGCCAAGACTGGTCCTGCTCACAACGAGGACGGCTATCAAGGTGGAGGGCCGGAAGGGGTGGTTGCACTCCAGTCATGTAAAGAGATTTCATGGACTTCAGCCAAAAACATTTTTCAAAGACTGCCCCGTTCTCAAGGACTGCCCAGACACTGAACCTAAACTTCCCCTGTTAGAGAAAACTCCGCAGCAGGAGTATAAAGAGAAATTACGGTCTAGTAAGTCAGCCAGTTTAATTGTCTAAGTCCCTCTCGGGTGAAACGGTTAGACAGGTTCCTGACATGTATGAGATAGACCCACCCAGCGAGAGAGTTAGTCAAAACTCTAAGAGAATCTGTTATCAAAAGAATCTTCGAAGTAGATGTATCGTTACTCTGTTTTTTCTGATATTTCTGAGTCTTATGGTTACCTGTATAAGTTATGCCTTACATTTATGTTTTCCTATTAATTCACATGTACATATGTTTTCTAATGTTACAGTAGAGCACACTTTTAGTGACCTGCCTCCTCACGAGTTATCCTATCGTCTTGCAATGCGCAATAATACGTTTATCCGTATGTTACACTATTCACACCAGACCAGCAATGCCACTAATTGTTGGGTGTGTGGTCGACTCCCCCCTTTCCAGACACTGAAGGGAATTCTGCCACTCTTTCCTTATCCGTTTTCACACAATGGTTCGTGTGGAGCATGGTCCACATTAACGTCATCCCCAAATGATATGTCCCTTCTGAACAGAACATGTTTCCCAGACAAGGAAGGTCTTTTCCATAGAACAGGGTTAGATCTAGAAAATGAAGTATATGATCTAGGTAATTATTCCTCGAATTTCATGGTTTTGAATGTTCAGTCCGAGACTACTCCAGATCTGCCTGCTATTTCAGTTCTACCAGTTAAAGGCGAATTATGTGTCAGAAAGAATGGTTCGATACATCTAGGACATAGTGATTGTACTACTATGGTCGAGTATAGTGACAGTGGGAAATCTATTTTCAAAGCTTCACGTCATTCGTATTTTGTGTGTGGTCAGACCGCATATGTACGTCTGCCCCTAGATTGGGATGGAACATGTTATATTGCCTTCCTACTGCCACCAGTTTTTCTAGCCCCATCCGATTATCACAGAAACACACACCTAGTACACGTTAGACATAGAAGGGAGATCGAGTCCCCAATTGTTGATCAAACTGAAACTACCTTAGAACAATATCAAGACTTCAATAAAGGTTTCTTCTTCTTCATAGGTCCTGTCCAGAATAGTAAGTTAATACGTAGGCTAACTAGAACCCTTGAAGCAGTAGTGAATGAGACTACTTCCGCTCTAGGTAACTTAACTGAAGAACAATCTGCTATGAGATTTGTCGTGCTCCAAAATCGTCTCGTCCTTGACGTCATACTGGCCGATAGGGGAGGAGCTTGTAGAGTCATCGGATCTAGTTGCTGCATTTTCATTCCTAATAACGCACCGTCTGTTTATTCAGCTATAACCAGACTTCATAAAATTGGCCATCAGTTACACCAGAATCCAGGCTCCTGGACATGGTCCGGTTGGCTCTGGAGTATAATATCTGCCTGGGGATGGAAAGTATTGTCATTCCTAGGTATAGCAGTAATGATTATATTCAGTTGCTGTCTCTGTTTACAATGTGGCCCTGCGATTTGCGGTTTGTGTGCTACATCCTGTATTCCTAGTCCAAAGTCCCGTTCCAAGAAAATTCGAGACGAGCAAATGATGCTATATGAAATGATAGATGGTATCATGAATATTGATGTTTCCTGATGGAAACGTAAGGCACAAGGAGGGAATGAGGAAAATTGAATTTTGCCTTGTCATGTGTGCCTACGTGTTCCCCATCCTATATTATAGGTGCATGATCGATATGCATATATCCCCCTATGATCGATTAAAGACGCAATTATAGTTGTGTCCAACGTTAGTATGCCAGTTATCCAGTCCCTGTGAAAGCAACGTGAATTAGGCTTCCAGGCCTATGTTGACAACGTTTTCCATTGTGCACGTTAATTCAGAATAATGTCCCTGTTTCTAGGCCTCATGAGGGCCCGGACATCAGATTCAAGCTCCTGTTTCCTGAACCCGCTCCGAGGAGCGATACAGCCCCCACCTGCATCCCTGACCCTTCACTTACTTCCTGCCGCGCAGCGCGGTGCCCGGCCTGGCTCTGCCTGCCTGTCTGCCAAGAATATGTTATGCCTCTAGTTATCAGTTCAGCTCCTCGTCTTCACATTCCTAAGCTAACGGACCGTATAAACAGCTTCAGCTATAGTCTAGTCTTCCTGTCTCCATGCAAGTGAATTACTGTATTAATATCCATAGAAAATTCATAGCACACGCCTTACATGTAGAATATATGCATGCACCAGCTTTAGTGTCAAGTAGCCTTTACCCTGATAACTTTTAGATTCTATCAACATGTACTCCAAACACGAGATACCAGATATGCTATAGGTACATGTCGTCCTGACACCGCAGACTTTCATCTCCTCTTCTAGTGCAGAAGTCAGAGCCCCCAGTTCTCCCCAGATACACGTCATAGTCCGTTTGCGCGCACCACTAGGTTAAAGGTCCCAGCCGCTCGAGTAGCCCCCTCCATGTATACACCCATTTCATGACACTTCTGTGACGTTCTCATCACATGTCTACGTGCACGCCCTGTGCACGCCTACTTTTCACGCCCATGTGTTCTTATCTTACGCATGTCACTTGTTACGCCTACTGTATGTAATGTAATTGTGATGTTTTAGTATATATACCTTGTACTGTTAATAGGACGTTGCAGCTGCCATCCCGTGCCTTCTATGCTACTTTATTTCAGGCTTTCCCGATCCTGTCCCTTCCCTTATGCCTGATTAAAGTCTGTTAACTTCAGATTCCTCGGATCCTGCCTCTTATTTATTGAGCTATCTGTTATTATTAATGTATTCAAAAATAGTACCGGTAATTGGACCCCTGAGTGTCAAACCTCCTTCACGGAATTACGAGATGCCCTTTGTTCGGCCCCTGTCCTAGGTACCCCCGATTACACAAAGCCCTTCTCCCTTTACACTCACGAAAGGGAGGGGTGCGCTTTATCTGTCCTGACCCAGTCCATTGGCCCAAAGCAACGACCGTGTGCTTACTTCTCTGCCACTCTTGACCCTGTAGCCAGAGCCTTGCCTGCCTGCCTTCGAGCTGTAGCTGCTGCTGCAATCTCTATCCGACAGAGTGAGGGGATCGTGCTCTCGAATTCCCTCACGGTACTGGTACCATATGCAGTTGACACCCTCCTGAACCAAACCAAGACGCAACACCTGACGAGTGCACGACTGACTGGATACGAACTGACTTTGCTTGCACCCCATATCACCCTGAAAAGATGCACCACACTGAACCCGGCAACTCTGTTACCCTTACCAGAGAACGATCCCAATGTGCACCCTGTACATGACTGCGTGACTCTTACGGACGAACAGACTAGAAGTAGGGTTGACCTCAGAGACACGGCTTTTCCTGACCCTGACGGAGAGCTGTGGGTGGACGGTTCTTGCATCAAACTCCCCGATGGCACCACTTCCGCTGCCTATGCAGTTACCACGGCTCGAACTGTAGTCGAGACAGCCCGCATCACGCAACGATCTGCCCAGGCAGCGGAACTGATTGCCCTGACACGAGCCTGCATTCTGGCAGCAGGAACCACAGCGAACATTTACACCGACAGCCAGTATGCCTTCGGGGTGGTTCACCATTTTGGGCTCCTTTGGAGGGAAAGGGGATTCTTGACCTCACACGGCACCCCCATTTTGCACGGGGATCTAGTCTCCGCCTTGATCGAAGCTGTCCTTCTCCCCAAAAAGCTTGCAGTCGTCAAATGCCAGGCACACAAAAGGGTGACAGACATTATTGGGCAGGGAAATGCACTAGCCGACATCACTGCCCGAACGACAGCTGAAAATAGGACGACAACACATATGTACGTGACCAGGTCACAAGCAGAAAAATGGACTGACGCTAGGGACACTATTAGAGACATTCAAATGGCTAGCACACAGCACGAACTGACTGAATGGACACGGGTGGGATTAAAAGATGACGAAGGCTGCTGGCGGACAAGAGACACAAACAAATGGTTGCTACCTGACTCGTACCTGATTCCCATACTGACTATGGCACACTCCCCTGCCCACATAGGATCAGCCCCCATGATTGAACTTGTCTCCAGAGTTTGGCACAATGATAAAATCACAGACTCCGCCAAACGTCTGGTCCAACAATGCTTGATATGCCTGCAACACAACCCCGGGAAAGGAACTGTAGTACCCCGGGGAGGATTTGGGGTCCCAAATCACCCGTTTGAAGTCCTGCAGATGGACTACATCCAGCTAGACAGATGCCAAGGCCTGAAATATGTACTTGTTGTGGTATGCGCATTTAGCAAATGGGTGGAAGCATACCCAACCCGTGACAACACTGCTATGGCCACTGCAAAAGTACTGTTAAAGGAGTTTTTCCCCCGTTACGGCCTTTGTCGTATTTTATGGAGCGATAATGGCCACCACTTCATAGCCGAAGTCATCCAGCTCATCTTAAAGGGGTTGGGCATCAAGCAGAAGTTCCACGCAGTCTTCCACCCCCAGTCTGCTGGACTTGTTGAGCGACACAATGCCACACTAAAGCTTAAACTGGCCAAGATAGTGGCTACCACGGGTCTGAAATGGCCAGACGCCCTCCCACTGGCATTGCTATCGATGCGTTCCACCCCCACCAAACATCACTTAACACCTTATGAAGTTGTTTTCGGCCGACCCATGAGTGTCTGGTCAGCACCGAAACCAACTTCCATTCATGACGTCCCGGACGTCCTAATGTCTGATTATCTGTATAAATTGACTGAAACTCTGTCTGTCATTCATCAGCAGGTGCAGCAGGCCATCCCCGATGCTTCCAGGGGTCCGGGTCACGCCATCCAACCTGGAGATTTCGTGCTGATCCGAAACTTTCAGCGGTCGAAGAGTTTGGAACCCCGGTGGACGGGCCCCTGGCAAGTGTTAATCACCACCCGGACGGCTCTTCGTGTGGAGGGGAAACGGCACTGGCTGCACGCACACCACTGTAAGAAGGTCTCCTCGACCCTGGCCACGACAGAAAACATCGACAACCAAGAAGAGCTCCTGAACAAGGACCGACCGTCACTAACCTGCTATCCTGATACCGAAGCACTTGAACTTTCAAAATTCTCTGATCCCACTGTGCCATCCAGAGAAGGGTATTTCCTGCGTCGAAAGGAGGGAGCTTCGGCTAAGTAGACCACGGACTAAGTTAAATCTCAGGACGGTGACCTAAACACCACCAAGGGTCACCCGGAGAGAAGCTAAACGAAGTCTGTGGTTCTGCCCGCTACCGAGCACCTTGAAGATGATGGAAGCGCCAGATAAGAAGATGATGGAAGCGCCAAATAAGAAGATGATGGAAGCAACAGGAAATACCCACTACAGAAACCCAAGAACAGACAGACTCCACAGCTCAAAGACAATTGCACTCTTCATCACAATCCTTTTCTGCTTTCTCCTCATGACCACACTCTGGATTATGGAAGAAAATGCACCTGCTCACGAAACATTCCTGACCACTGCTCAGCCTACCACCATGAAGGAACATTATCTGATTTCGCTCTCTCCTCAACTCAAAGAGAGGCGAAAGGAGTTTTGGAATAACTCTTTCGTACAGCTACTTCACCAGCACAATCTCGCCACCAATGCCACCAACTGTTGGATCTGCGGGTTGCTACCCCACGCCACTGGACACTCGATACCATTCATCCCTTCACCCTTCTCAGTTCATGGCTCCTGCCTTGCTTGGCTGATCCTCCTGCAAGAAAGCTATAAGGACAATGCCACCTCCAGCAAAACCGTAACGCATTTCTTCCACGGGGTCTGGCGAAACAAAACAAAGACACACTTCTGCCCGCAGACCTCCAACGACTCAATCCACATGGACATCCCTGCTAAAGAACGAATTGAAATGCAGGTGTTCAACAATCCAACCAGACCCACCTTCTCCTACCTGCGGAAACTAACGGCTGCCACTCTGACTGTGGCCCTGTCAGTCATCAACGTCACAGGCCACATGTGCATAGAAGGACGTGGGACACAGCTGGTGGGCCGCAGTGCTTGCCGTTTTACCAGAACTTTGGACTCCACGGATCCACCTTCCTTTGTGTCGTCCCCAAACATGTATTTCGTCTGCGGCACAAAGGCCTACACCTGGCTCCCCAAAGGCTGGGGGGGCACTTGTTTCATCTCCTTCATCCTTCCTCCAACTTATGTGGCCCCAGCGAATCATCATAGACAAAAACGAGCCAAGGACATTGAACAAGCCGACTCAACAGGAGCGCAGTTCCTCGATGCTATGAAGGGACTTGTTCCCCTCTGGGGCCCGATGGCAAACAGCCGTGCCATCCGACATCTGACTCAGGCAGTTGAGACAACAATGAACATCACAGCTGGTATCTTTGCTAACAACACCGCCGAGCTTCAAGCGGTCCGCTTGGTGGCCCTCCAGAACCGCCTTGTCCTAGATGTGGTTATTGCGGACCGTGGTGGAGCATGCCGCATTATTGGGTCCAGCTGCTGTACATACATACCGGACAACTCACCCTCAGTGTACAAAGCCATCGAACATCCTCACAGACTCTCTTCAGAAGTCCACCAGGATCAGGAAGAATGGTCGCTTGGTGGTTGGTTCTGGAACACCGTTAAGAACTGGGGCTGGAGACTGTTCACCATTATCCTGATTCCTGTAGTTGTGATATGCGGTCTATGCTTAGGAATTCAATGTCTGCCACCTCTGTGTTCATTATGTACAAATTGTATTTGCCCTAAGACTGTGGACTTTGGGAACGAACGCATGGGAGCATTATATGATGTCGAGGTTAGGAATTTGATGAAGATTGACATTAAGTAGGCAAGTTGGCTAGATATGTTGAAAAGGGAGGACTGTTAAAAGTTAGGCTGAAAACGTCAACATTATCGGCGCCATCTTGCTCTTCTTGAACCCATTCGTGCACGTAAGCGGCAGCCATTTTGAGCACCATGGCCTCCCTGCCCCTCGCTGATAGCCAGCGCGTCTCTCTCTCTCAACCTCGCAGGCACCCCCCCGCACGCTGACAACCCCCCCGCTCTCACATGCCTTGGGTCGTAAACCCCTCTTCAGCGCAGCTCTGCCCCGGAATCCCATCCTGTTCCCAGCGCAACACCTCCCTTCATTCCTTTCATGGTCCCAGGCCCTTCGATACAAACCCCCTTTTCCTGTGTGCCCGTTTGTCTTCCTCGTTCCTAGGCCGCCACCTGGCCCTGCGGATACTGTTTATTGCCCCCCCCCGTACAGTAGGAAGCTTCCCCCATTAAAGGACCCTCGAATTGATCAAAGCCCCTCCCTATGAGATCCGATCAACCCCACACATCCCGTGAATCGGCGGAATGTCCAGCTGCGCGATAATCATCACCTGTTGTGACCGGGGTGGGGACTTCAACTGTAAATGTGTGTGGGAACGGGCCTGAAGGGGAGATTCCGAGGATGTCCTTTCATACTTCAAAGCATTGCAAGAATGTGTTACCTGCAATAAAGATCATAAACCTGTGTATAAGAGGCCAGGCCTCAGAGATGCGGTTAGAGCACCTCGTGACGATACTTGCTGTCCGAACTGATGTGTTCTCCTCCGGAGAGAATAAACCCTTGTTTCCTGCCTTCCAGTCTCCAGCGCCTGCCTCTTCATTGATTAATATTTTGTGGGTTAAAGAGGCGATACCGCCGGGCAATACTTAAGGATCTTTGTTTATTGGTTGTTCCCTGACCTTTTTTTACATCCCCTGTCCGCCAACCACCCGGCCCAAACACCCCATCAGCACGGTCACCATTAACCCAAACAGGCTAGCTACCCTCCACAACAGAAATGTGGTAAAAAGCAATCTGACGCCTGTAGTTCTATCTGTCCAGACTCCTGACTCTGCCTCCAACACCCCCTTATCTGGTCTTTTAATAAACTGACGGTCAGCAGTTAAACACGCCGCTGACATCGCTGACCTCGTTCTGGACAAAAACCTAGACATAGCCATTTAAACTGAATCCTGGCTAAAGGAATACTCTTCGCCTTGCCTGGATATACTAGTCCCGCCCAACTACAACATCGCCAGACTGGATAGACCCGCTAATAAGAAAGGAGGAGGCATAGCCTGCATCTATCGATCCTCCTTGCTTATCACTGAACTCGCAACGGACATCTCAGACTCCTGCGAATACCTCGCACTCTCCGTCTGCAACAATTCAGTACACCTCTGTAACTTGCACATCTTTTACCACCCACCAGGTCCAAACGATGCTTTCACTGATCACCTTCTGGAAATCATGACTACAAAGATTTCCTCCAATGCCACAGAAATCTTCCTGGGTGACTTCAACTTGTATTGGAATGACGCTAAAGATCCCTACGTCAATGCCATAAAAGACCTGTTAAATGATCAAGCCATGACCCAAGCCTGCTCTATGCCAACCCACTCAAAAGGAGCCATCCTTGACTGGATCATCTCTAAGGAGTCCGCTGTCAAGCTTATCTCCATAGACCCCTGCGACTGGTCTGACCATCACTCCATATCCTTCATTTTGCCCGGGACTCGCAAGACAAAGTCGTCTCAACCGGTGATTCCCAAGCGATGGACCAGAGACACTAAGAACCTTGACTTTAGGAAATTCGAGGCTCGATGTAGATCTGACCTACCCCCACCCCTGCACATAACCAAGGTTAGCGATCTCAACGAGCACTACTCATCATCCATCTCGAACATTCTAGACGACCTTGCCCCTCTAAAACTTAAAAGAACTCAAATCAAGGACAGAAACCCTTGGTTCACTGGCTCCCTCAACATGGAGAGGAGAGCCCTCCGTCAGTTTGAAAGAAGTTGGAGACAACACCCCTCCGCAGTGCATCTAAAACTGCTGTGCCAGGCGAGAAATGCATACAACAAGCACATCATCAACTGCAAAAAAGAGTACTTCAGATCGGAATTAGGGAATGCCAAGAACAGACGCCAAAAGCTTTTTGAACTGGTCAAATTCCAATCTAACAAACTGGCTAAAACAACGAAAGAATCCCCTAAATCGCTAATATCTGCAGACGATTTCTCCTCCTTCTTCGCTGATAAAATCCCGGCATTAGGAATTGAACTTAGTACTACCACCTGCGCCCAACCCCCTCCTGCTCTGCCACACCCTTCCACTCCTACCTCTTTGGCCTCCCCTAAAAACAAAGCCCGCTGGACGGACTTCAAATACTATAATGAAGACTCCATCTCAAAAATTCTCTCTAGCTTAAAACCAAGCAATCACTTCAATGATCAGCTTCCTTCCAACTGCCTCACCACCGCCTCCCAATCCATCGTCCCCTGTTGGACTGCAATTATCAACGCCTCTCTCCAGCAGGGCTTGATCCCGGACCATTTGAAAGCTGGCCAAGTTCTCCCCATCTTAAAAAAACCTTCACTTGACCCTGCCTCTCCTGACAATTTTAGACCTATCTCCAATATCCCGTTACTAGCCAAAGTATTAGAGAAGTGTGTTCAACAGCAACTAAGCCAGCATATTAACAACTTCCACCTACTGGATGACTTCCAATCTGGATTTAGACCAGGGCACAGCACCGAAACTGCTATGCTGCACATCGTGGACGATGCCCTCCAAGCCCTAGAACAAGGCAAAACCTGCCTTCTAATCCTTCTTGATCTATCCTCCGCCTTCGATACGGTCAACCATGAAAAACTACTTGAACGTCTCAAATTCAGGATGGGCGTGGATGGCGTGGTACTAGAATGGTTCAGATCCTTCCTCCACAATCGTTCCCAGAGATTCCTCATCAACGGCAATCTATCAGCTCCCACCCTGGTCACAGTCGGGGTCCCCAAGGTTCAACCCTCTCCCCTACCCTCTTCAACCTTTACCTTGAGCCACTCACCGAAGTTCTCCGCTCCGCCAACATCTCCTACCATATGTATGCGGACGACACCCAATTATACATCAACATCTCCTCGCTCAATGAGATCCTCTCCCTGAACAAGACCCTGAAATTAACTGTCCACTGGCTAGCCAATAGCCAACTCAAACTAAATGCAAAGAAAACTGAATTTCTCCTAATCTCCCCATCTAAAACCAACCCGGAGATCCAGATGTGGATTAAGGCCATCACAGCCCTGAATTGCCCACCGACCATTGTGGACTCTGCCAAATCCCTGGGCATAATCCTCGACAGTAACCTCAATATGAGAGACCACATTAACTCGATGGCCAAAGCAGCCAGATTCCACCTGAGCTACCTCTGGAAGGTGAAACCTTTCATCGATGCACCAGACTTAAAAACTGCAGTTCAAGCACTTGTCATCTCCAGACTGGAATACGGCTGTTCCACCCTCACAGGATTACCTAAGACCTCCTTAGTGCCTCTAAAAGCCTGCCTCAACGCGGCTGCCAGACTACTCACAGGTACCAGGAAGTTTAACAACATCTCTCCACACATAAAAGCGCTGAACCGGCTCCCCCTGGAGGCCAGAATCCAGTTGAAATTGGCTTGCACTGTACACAAGGCGCTTTACACAAACTCCCCTGCTTATCTGGCACAAAAATTAGTGATATCCGGAGGAAGCAGAAACTCCAGGTCTGCCGGAAACCTACTGCTTCAACCTGCCTCCTTCGAAAAAAAAGAACTTATAACAGGGCTTTCACCGGAGCAGCACCACGAATCTGGAACTCTCTTCCACCCTCCATCAGAAAAATCCCTCTTCTAGCACGCTTCAAAACTGAGACGAAAACCTTCCTCATGGGTAAATTCTTCGCCTAAGGCCTGCCCACAACCTCCCTATTGAATGGGACTAATCTAAGACTACCGCCTCACATATCAAAAGCTACCCACGACGAATACAATTGGAACCTTGCTTTTGTTTCTGTCTATGACAATGAGCGCAACCATTCGTGTGGATCTGTTTGTCCCTGCACCTTAATCTTTTTGCTCAACAATGTATACCGTGTAACGTTTGATCTGTTTGTCCCTGCACCTTAATCTTTTGTTTGCTCAACAATGTATACCGTGTAAAGCGCTCTGATACCCTCACGGGTCATGTTCGCGCTCTATAAAACACAAAAATAAATAAAAAATAAAATAAACCCTCAACGAGAGCCACCATGCCCGGTTTCTGGCATTTCAGCCGTCTTCAGCCAGGCTTGCTTGAATCCAGTGGCAAAGTGAGCAAGGGACTCAACGTCTGAGCATACCCTGCCAACTTATGGCGAACAAAGCGGTACAAAAGGGGGTGGTGATGGACGGAGCATCTGAACCAATCAAACACTCACACCCAGTCAACAGATCTAGGTTTAATCATTACCGTTCTTTAGCCCACTCTGCCACCCCAGTTCAGACATGGCCATATGCAAATCAGTCTGACCCTGGGCCTCATGGGAACAGTCCAGCCCGAACTTCCAAGCCAACCTGCTGCCCCACAAACAAATCGAATCCCCCCACATCACATGTTCAACCAGTTTTATTTATTGACTTCACCAGTCACAGCAAGGTACAGAGTTTCAATCTTCTCTTTCACTCTCATAAACACTCAAACACTTCTGCGGAGTTCAGCCTTTGGCCTCACAGGTACAGCTTTGCAAAAGTTCCTATCAGTTGATCTTCGTGGCTGGTACTGGTCCCAGTGCACTAAACTTGAAGCCAATTCAGCTCCCCAGCACGTGGGTACACAAAGTGTGCATGTGCAGAAATGTGCCCTTCATATCCAGGGTGCATGCTCTATACTCAGAGCTTTGCCAAAGCTCTGAGTATGGAGCTTTGTAAAGAGTACAGAGCTCTGAGTATAGAGCTCTGAGTATAGAGCATCTGGGCGGTGAACCAAAGATGGTTCACCGCCCAGCAGGTTCACAATATTCCCAGACCGTCCACTGGAATTATGTGGGAGGAGAGGACAAAATTATGTGGTAGAGTTGATTGAATAATGTGGCAAGAAATCCAAATTATGCAGCATAATGCAGTACATTTTGTGACAGTATTACTTCATTAGTTTATAATTTTTGCCCATTTTAACACTGTCTTATCAAAGGATTCACCTCTTTAATTCCACTTAAAACTCAACTACAGCCATAAGCTGCTGAAAGGTGACCAGTCAATCTTTGTAAATGCCCTTCCACTGCACTGCTTACATTTTAATAACCTGCGATCCAATTAAACTAGAAACAAAACTTTTTTAAGACCCCACCCACTACTGTCATTGTCTATCGGGATGAATGGTTGGTGCCTCTGGGGGCAGCCCAACAACAAAAGTCAAAACAATGACAGCACATCAGCTTGGCTGCTTCAGCAATTTACTGCAATACACACTGTTTCAGGCCCACTATTTACTAGGTATGGTTGTAATGCGCGGAGTTTCACTCTGTGGAATTCCATGGAGTTATATGTAAACTCTGTGAGGTTCCTGCGGAGTTCGGCAAGAGGGTGGAAATCAGCACATTGCTCTGCTCATGCTGATTTTTAGTGCCAGGGGCTTGTTTAGCGCTGCAAAATCATGGCGCTGCAAAATCATTGCAAATGGCACCCTGTGGCGCCCCAGAGGGTTCTACTTCTTTAAGGCCGCTCTCGTAGATTTTCTACTTGAATTGCAGGTTACTCACGGTGAACAGTCGCAACAGTTAGCGTTGAGAAAAGATCCGCCAGGTACCCTCCAAGTGCCTAAAAATGGAGCTCGGGTATGCCAATCCTTGCTCGCCAACTAACCATTGGCGAGCCACACACGAGAAGAAACTCAGGTAGGCTTCAGTTGGCAGAGTTTGACTGGAACTCCGCATTACAAGCATTACGCGGAGTGGCCAAAACTCTGTGAACTCCGCCGGTGGAGCGGGATTTATAAACACCCCTACTCTATATGCCATTGTGACATTACGTTTGGATGAGGGGTGCATTCAAGGAGTAAGGAATCCACAGCGTTTCATGCAATGCTGGAATGGCCATGCTGCTGTTCGCATAAACTGTTTTTCAGAAGTCATTGGCATTACAGCTGTTGCAAATTAGAATGACACAGCAGGGAGCGTGGTGTAGATGTACTATAGAAAGTTTTGTTTTTTTAGGTCAGTGGACAATAACAATGCATCACTTTTTTATATTCTTGTAGGAAAGTGATAATTGCTTCGGAGGGGATATGGCAATTGACTCCAATTGTAACTATTGGAGTCTCTTACATTTGGGGTCCTAGGACTATTTTACTATTGGATCCAGATTGAGCACCATTTACACCAGTGAACACAGTCCTCCCTCCATTTCTGGACCCTTTACTACACAAAGACACTTACCTTATGTGCCGGGAGACTGCCTCGGGCCTTAAATCAAAAGTTTTGCAGTAGTTTCTAGCAGCTGTTTTATGACATCGAATGTACAGAGGTAGAGCAATACAAGGATCCTTAGTATATCAGGGTGTAGTAAGTGACTTTACTTATAAAAAGAAAAAGACCTCTATTTCACACACATCTAAATGGTATATATAAAAAAATGAGTGGGACGAGGAGGGGCTGGGAGGCACAGACAAGCTGAAGGGTGAGAGAGTAGCACAATGTGCAAGGTTGTGGGTGTGAAAGGAGATACATTACAAAGGGAATGGGTGAAGTACAAGAAAACGGGGAACATCCTTTACAACGCAACTGTTACAACGAAGTACCTTTATGACGCAACCATTGCAATGCAACTTTTACAACGACTTGCGCTGGGGGGCGCTCTAGGATAGGGAATAGTTTCCAACACCTTCCCTACTATCCACGGGGACTGGAGTTGGAATAGTAAATTAAACTATTCACTATCCAGCGCCCCCCAACGCAAATCGTTACACAAGTCGTTGTAACGACTTGCGTTGTACAACTTGCGTCGTAAAGGCATGCGTTGTAATAGCATGCGTTGTAACGTCATACATCCCAAGAAAACATATGCAGTCACATGGAGTGATGAAGAGAAACAAAAACAGAAGTCCCCAGAATGTCAGCTGTGGAAGGAAACAAGTCACTCAGGGGCAGTTTTACTAACATTTTGCATCGTGAATGCATCACTTTTTTGGCACGGCCACAACACAAAATGCTATTTGTGATTTACAAAGCAAAGCAAATTAGATTTGCGTAGCTTTGCATGGGATTTTCCCCAAAACGAAATACAAGGCAGGGCATAGCACTGCTTTGCGTTACTTTACGCTAGGGAGTCTTTCAATGGGTGGAGCATGGGCGTTCGCATGCATCCACCCATGGATTTTGGCACTTTCCCAGATTTACGAATGCTAGTAAACCTGGGAATGCATTAAAAAGCTATGTGTCCCCGAAGCAGGCGTAACACAGAGAAATATCTTTATTTGTCCTACTTACTTTCTCATTCTATGTGTCCAGAGTTCTGCAGCACACATAGAAAGAGGAAAACAGCTTTAGGGATTGTTTTTGTGTCAGAAGGTAAGCCTTCCTGCACAAAATCAATTCTGCCTGTAATGTAATGCTCCCTGGACACACAGACACCATCTTAGATTAGAGGCCTTCACTCCAACCTAAATGGAGTTTTCTTGACAGATTGTTCAGTCTAAGTCTAGCTTTGGATGTCAGTACATTGTCAGTGGAATCCCTAGACGCATCAAGGTTAGGATGTAGAAGGTATTTTAAGGGAATTTACCTCCTAATCTAAAATAACTTGCTGACAGAAGAATATGTGAAAGAAGGTCAATATAGGTACATGCAAATGCACGAAGCCCACCCCATGCACTACTTTATACTTCTATCAGTGATGCAAAACCTACACAGAAAAAATAATACCTGCGAAATGTTGTGAGCTTGTCCAAAATATGACGGATAGCCCATCGAGCCAGAGGTTCAACTGCCTGCCACCAAATAAGCCATGGTTTAAGGGGGCAGACTCAAACTTAGCTCTGAATTTTATACTACGTGGTACATTTGTATTTTGTTCTGACACAAGATCATCCTGCAACTAAAAACTACTGAACCGGACCTAAAAGAGGGAAATAAATGAAAAATCAGTAGCTACTAGATTAAACTCTTCGTCTGTATCATTATCTCATAGCATCGATTCTGACTTTTCACAGGAATCATTTGTTGTAGGCCTCCCGGGGCATTTAGCACTCAGCAGCAGCAATCTTTGCTAAATACCCTTACTGATATGGCAGCCACTCACCACAAATTAGTAATCCTGGGAGATTTTTATTTGTGGAAAAATGGTTCTCTTGACCCTGGGCTCCATAATTTGCTTCACTCCTGTGAAGGTCTTGGCCTCCACCAGCTGGTCGCTAAAACCACTCACAAGGCTGGGCATCTCCTTGACCTTATATTCTCCAGACACCTCCTCCTACATATTTGCCGATGGATTGGACGGATCATTTCATGCTAAAATTCTTTGCTGAGCTAAAGCCTCCACTGACTCAGGTCACCCGCCCCCTGACTGAATATTCAAGCAGAGACTGGAAGGCTCTGACACGCTTGAGATGCTCTGGCACTGTGTTCAAGGTTGGGAACTGCTTATCTTCTGATATGCTAGTCACGGATAATTACGCCTCACTATGCCAAAAAATCACCTCTACGCTAGACTCCTGCGCCCCTTTGAAAAACCATAGGTCTAAAGGCAGAAACTCTGCCCCTTGGTTCAATACCACACTAATTGCTCTTAAACTAACATGTAAACAGGCTGAGAGGAGATGGAGGCAAGGCTATACGGAGTCAGATAGGGTGCTATGGAAAACGAAAATCGGGGAGTATAAGAACGAGATTAGAAGGGCAAAAGAATATAATTTTTCCTCTGTAATCTGTAATGCTTCCAACAGCTCCAGAAGCATTTTTAACATTTTGAACAGTCTTATCAGTTCTGACTGCTCCGAGAATGTAATTACCCCCTCACCTGAACTCTGTGAGAACCTGGCCAGGTTCTTCCGGGAAAAGATCCACCTGATTATTGATGATCTCGTGGGTGGTCAGCAAGCAGCAGGGAACCCAGTTCTGGTGGCTGAGTGGACTGTAGTGCATGAGGCGGGCAACTCGGAGGATGTTGACATTGGCTTTTGCGGTCAAGCTCCTCAACAACTCCGTGAGTTTACACCCCTCACTGTGGAGGAATTCTGCAGTTTGGCACAGGGCATCTCCTCTGGATTACCCCTAGATCCAGTACCACATAAGATCTGGAAGGAGTACAAGGAAGAACTGTTCCCCTCTTTGCGGCTGATCTGTAACCAGTCACTTATCAGTGGTTTGGTTCCCCCACAATGGAAGCAAGCTTTAGTTTCTCCCTTATTGAAGAAGCCCTCTCTTGATCCTGAATGTTCAAAAAACTACTGGCCTATCTCCTTGCTGCCGTTCCCTGCTAAAATCGTAGAACGGGCTGTTAGTATGACTCTCACTTCCTACCTTGAACAACACAATCTGCTGGAAGAGGTTCAATTCGGATTTTGGCCGGCTCATGGGACCGAGACGGCATTGTTGACCGACATGGATGAGCTTCAGAGGCGGGCAGACAGGGGACAGGCAGCTGCATTGATTCTGCTTGACCTGTCTGCCGCCTTTGATACGGTCAGCCATGAGATTCTCCTGAGAAGATTGAGCGAGATTGGGGTGAAAGGCTCTGCCTTGCAGTGGTTTTGATCCTTCTTACAGGACAGACAGCAGGCGGTATCCCTTTCCCCCTTTTAATCCGCCTTCTGCAACGTGTTGCATGGTGTTCCTCAGGGATCAGCATTCAGCCCTATCCTATTTAATGTGTACTTAAAACCTCTGATCACTGTCATCAAGGCCTATAATATTGACATCATAAATTACGCAGATGACAATCAGATGATCCTTTCCTTTGAGGGTGAGGATTCGACTACAGTAGAGGCATCTCACAACTGTTTGCAGGACACGGCCCGCTGGCTGCAGGATAATTCTTTACAATTTAACGCAGGAAAGACTGAGGTGATCGTCTGCTCGGCAAACAGGATCTCTCCTCTTATTCCTGGCAATTTTTGGTCTTCGGGCACTGCGTCCACAGTCCAGCCGGCAACTACTGTCCGCAATTTGGGCATTATATTTGAAGATAAGCTTACTCTGGAAACTCAGGTCACAAAAACAACTGCCTCTTGTTTTGCGATCATCAGATCCCTCCGAAAAAAATTCCGTTACTACCTGTTCAGGTACGTGCACAAGTAGCCAGATGTACAATTCTCAGTAGGCTTGACTACTGCAATGCTCTCCTGCTGGATTCCCCTAACGTCCTGTTGGACAGATTGCAAAGGATCCAGTCGGCAGCTGCCAAACTAGTCTTATGGTGGCCTAGAAGCTCCTCTGTCTCTGCAGCCTTATCAGAACTTCATTGGCTCCCCCTGAGACAGAGAGTGCAATTTAAATCTCTCTGCCTTGTTTTTATAGCCCTTCATGGGATAGGACCTGTGCGTATGTGCAAAGAATTCGACTGGTACGTCCCGACAAGAACATTGCGCTCCTCGTCGGCGATATTAGTGAAGGTTCCTAGATTTCCAAAGGTTAGGTCGGGGGGCAGATCCTTTGGGGTGGCAGCGGCTAAATTGTGGAACAGTCTCCCTTGGGAAATTAGGCAAATCAGGGAGCTCCTCCCATTCAGAAAAAGTGTAAAAACCTGGCTGTTCCCCAAGACTTAGTGGCCAGTCCCGGTTCCCGCTCTCCCCCCTTGAGTTACCTTAGCGCCAGGATGCCTGCTAGGTGACTGTGCTCTTTACAAATTGAATAAATAAATAAATAAATAACACCTATGTAATGAACATCTGTATTCTAGTGGCAGGCCTGGTTTACTCCCTAAGGGGAATTGATCCACAGAAGAACATTACAGGTGCACCTCCATAAACTACACTAAAGGCATTGGTGAAATAGTCTCCACATATGCTATATTTAGATAAAGGAAGAATTGGGACACAATGTCATACAGTGATGTGTCAAGACTCCATTTGTAGCATGAAGCATACAGACTACCATGTCTGTGTATCTAGTACTAGCAATTTATTCGAAAAGTACCACATGCCCTACAAAGAGACACCTGTGAGTACATTCTCATCCCAGCCAGTTTATAAGGGGCTGTCAATGGATTACAGTAATTGAGATAAATGCAGGGACAGCTATCAATAAAGTAGGATTTTTCCAAGGAGCTTCGTATTCATTCCTAATCTCAGAGATTATCAGAGGTAAATTCAACCCATTAAAATAGAGAAACTATCCACCAAATAAGGGTAAGAAGTGCTCTGGTTTAATTTGTATAGGTTGTTTCCCTTCCCTAATGAAATAGATTTCAGAGAATTTCCCAGAGATTATGAAACATTGGTTTGTGCATTTCTATCTGTTGTTTTTTTATTGTCCCAGTAGATTTCCATAAATTGGAGTGATTTATAAAGATATGGGTTACAAACTTTTCATAATTAAGGTCAAAACATGAACATCACCGATAAGGTCTATAAAATGCTCAAACCCCTCAAAAAGTGCTTGTTGTCTAGTGCAGATAGTACATGGACACACTATTAAGGCGTCATTAGCCATTGCGATCCAACCATTTCCAAGGATGTCAGATGTTTCAATAGGGTCTTGGTCAAAATCTTCAAGTGGCCCTTCCATAGAACAAGCACTTGTTTTTAAAAAGGCACATCAGATACAGCATCAGTAAGATCTGGTGGTATTAGCTGCCTTGTCATTAATGATTCGAGTAGGTATTCTTTGAAATCTACGAAAAAACGTAGCAATGCATTGAAAAGTGTGGGATATTGGGAATACTGTCCATTCTTCCCATTGCTTCTGATGCCCCTGACCAAGGCTGATTTGTAGAAGTAATGTCACAGGCGGATGTATGACATTACAACGCATGCTTTTACATCGCATGCCTTTACAACGCTGTTTTTACAACGCATGCCTTTACAACGCATAGTGCTTTGGGGCGCTGGATAGTGAATTGTTTAATTTACTATTCCAACTCCAGTCCCCGTGGATAGTAGGGAAGGTGTTGGATAGTACATTAAACCTATTCCCTATCCTAGAGCGCCCCCCCAGCGCAATGCGTTGTAATGGTTTGCGTTGCAAAAGTTGCGTCGTAAAGGCACTGCGTTGTAAAAGTTTTGTTGTAAAGGATCTTTCCCGTCACAGGCAAGTAAAACAATTATATTATTGGGTGTGGGGTTATGGGGTTCAGTCCTTAGATTGAGGGATAATAGCAGAAACCAATGTTTTGCCGGTCAATACACTGCATTTTTTTCCTCACGTAAACATTTTTCGAAATTCACTTTAAACTCATGACTCTGATTCAGGTGCAAATTGCTGTTTGCACTCGAATTAGAATTCTCCTTAACTTTCACTGACCATTTATGTAGAAAACCTGAGCTGACAATAGTAAATTGTAAAGTGAGATTACATTTTGGTATACAAATGTGAGTGTAGAAATGTCATAATAGGAGCAGCTGCCTAGTCTAAAAAGCAATGCCTACCTACATGTTGGCCAAAAATCGCAAATCTCCAGGACTTCATTTGTGCTGGTGATTGCTGGTGGTGGGCATTTACCTATTTTTCAGATCCTCATAGTTTGTCCCACTGTCAGGGAGAGAAAGGCAGACACTGAGAAAGACTGACGAAGAGAAAAGTAGGAAAGCAGTGACAAAGGAAGAAAGCCGTGCCGAAAAACAGCCTGCAACATTGAGATGATGTGACAAGAAGTATAAGATGTTAGAAGAAAGAGATATGAGGTGGAATAAAGACTAGGGTGCCTTGATATATTATGTAATCCCAGCATTTGCAAAGCTGGCAATGGGTTCCTGAAAACATCTTTGGGCTCCTGTGCTCATTATTTAGGTCCCTGCTTTTACAACTTTAACTGTCTGCTGACCAGACCCATTGCTTCCTAACACAGAGGGTCATTCAGGTCGGCCCTTTCATCATGATTGAATGGCTTTATTTTCTATCTCATCTGTCTCCTCTTGATTCAATGTCTGTACCCCCTATTCATGTTTATCTCCCCTAAGAGCATTTTCGATATCTAGGTGTGCTGATTAATTGAAATGTAACCTTTCACTGCTGATATATCTTGCATTCAGGGAACAACTTTTTCTTTAAGCACTCAAAGGGGGTGCATGTGTTTTCTTGATATCTCTCTGTGTGCTGCTTTCCCCTTTACATTCTCCCACCCACTCATCCATCCCCATCCCCAGGTCATCTGTTGCTTTCACTCTCATTCTTTTTCATCCCTGTAGGAAAGTGTTCTTTTTGACATGGTCACCAACCACAAACTTTTTGCCTGGTATTGATTTAATTTCGACTGGAAGTGCACTGAGTTCCTGCTAACTAGGTCCCCAATGCAAGACATCTTTCTCACAACTGTCCAATTGCTGTCCCCAATTGGCAATACCTTTAGTGCCCTCTGTCAATCCCCAGCAAATGGTACCCCTTGTACCTAGGGCCTGGGGCATTAAAGATGGTCCCAAGGACTACAACACAAATTGTGCTACCCCATAGGAGCCCTCACCAATCTCATGCTAACTACCACTGCAGGCTGCATGTTTTGGTGCAGGGAAAAGTGAAAACACGTCATGATACACATCCCTGTGTGCCATGTCCCCTAACACCGCATGTCATATTTGTAAGTTACCCCTACAGCAAGCCTTACAGCCGCCCTAAGGCAGGGTGCCTTATGTTACATGTGAGGCTATATCTGCATGAGCAGATCTGCCACTGTGCTGGTCAGTTCCATTAATGCCAGTACAAGTGAACAGGGAAGCCGTTTTAAAACATGTGCTGGACACAGGTGAAAACGGGACCCTCAGCTACATGATGGCTTCACTGACTGAGATGTTTGGTATCAAGCTTCTCATGTTAATAAACCCACACTGATGCTAGTGTCGAATTTAGGAATACATGCACCAAAGGGCATCTTTGAGGTGCCCCCTGAAAACCTACCAGCTCCTGGTGCTGACAGGGTTTTGTCAGCCCGCCACCATAGACAACTGTCTGATTCCCCCCAAGAGTGAGGGCCTTTGGTCTTGGGAGGCCAGAAAGCAGGCCTGCTCGGGCAGCGGGTGGTTTCACCTCCTCCCATAGGATGACCTGCAGATTACCATTCGAAGGTAGGGGAGTTTCAAAGCACCCACTGCCTTTGGTATGTGAATCTGGTTTCTCTCATAGGAACAGAAGCCGACCCCTTTTGTCCAGAGCCATTTGGCACCTGGACAGGTGGGAGAATTATCTAGTCAGATGGGCACGTCCACCCTTAGCCTAGTGCCACCCCTAAGAGGGGCTACCTGAAGTAGATCAACTTTTTTAAGTTAGTCATATTGGTGATGGCAAAATCAGGAATTCTGAGACAGGGTTATTAACATCTCCCCCAGGAAGTGGTCATAGAAGGGGTGTAGTGACCCCAAGGGTTGGTAGCCCATTGGCTACTACATTGGCTACTACCCTACACTCCCCTAAGATCCGTAAATTCAGTATTTTGATGGAACCCTGGCACCAGAGAATATGATCCTGCTGACCAAAACGAGAAGAAGGACCAAAGAGCTAAGAAAAAAAGAACTTTGGAAGATGCAGCTGACTTGTTGCCAACCCTGCTGGCCTGTCTGCTGTTCCCGATGATTGCACCAAAGCCATCTCATCCTGCAAGCTGTTGTGGCTCCAAAAGCCTGAAAGGACTGCCAACACATCTGCCAAGACTCAGTAACTCCAGTGGAGCAACGGATCTGTTTCCCTGCATCCTGAAGGCACCCATAGAGACCTAAGACGACTCCAGATCGCAAAAATCTGACACCGTGAAGCACCACTGTACCTGTGCCGCCTAGCCCAACCTGAAGTAGGCCAATGGTGCCAGTGTGGTCCACTGGCCCTCCGGAGACACATTCCACCTGAACTTGCCCACTGTGGACTTCCTGATGCTTTCTGCAGACCCTGTTTTCAGGCCACCTCTACCGCAAGTGCTCCCAGTTATGAAATTCCAACATCTAAAAACACCTCTGCACCCATTGCCCATGGAGAAGAGGACCAAAGGTGTCCACACATCCCCATGCACCTTGAAACCTGAGCCCCCCTTTGTGGTTCACACCGATTGGCTTCCCAGGCCAAACCTTCAGCGTTTGCTTTCGACCGGACTGATCTCCATTGGATAGCACTGAGCAACCGACAATAAAAAACACCTCTGCACCCGGCCGCCCCAGTGACTCCTGGGGTGAACTGATGGTGCTGCTTTGGACCTTGCTACATACTCTCCTTAGGTCCAGGAGATTGGTATCATAAGTTGCTATACTGTACCTGAATTCCATATTTGTTTTCCCACCCGTAGGCTAACATTGCAGCTTCTGAAAAATACACCCTGTTGAGTTTTTAAATGCAAAAGTATTCATCTTGAAAAACTTACTTTCCTGATCGTATTGATTCTGGTGCCTAAACATATATGAAGATATGTGTTGTTTTTATAAACTGATGTGGATCTCCTTATTGAGTCATGTGTGTCATTTATTGACTATTGAGTGTATTTGCAGATGTCTAATATTCCTCTCTGATAAGCCTAAGGCTGTTCAACCAAACTACCCCCTAAAAGGGCACCTTGGGATTGCTAGAGCAAGCCCCTGTGCACTGGTAAGGGAATACCTGGACTCTTTGCATAGTGTACCTCTTTTTGGTATAACATATAAAGAGCCAGCTTCCTACAATTCCCACTTTATTTAGTATTTTTTTTAACTTTCTCTTCCGACTGCTCTATCTGTTTGCATCCATTGTAAGAAGATTTTTACCATTTTAAGATTTTCACCTATGAGTGTGCATGCACACATATGTGTAGTGGGCGCATAGATACTAGTCGTATTATTTTAACAATCCCATTCAATGATGGATACTGCAGATTCATAAGCATTTAATATGGCCATCTTTAAACTAGATTTATTGAAATGATACATATACATTCAAAGATGGCCACCTTGGATGTTTGCTCATCCGCCTTTGAATGGCATGTGTAAAAAAAAAATCAACTGTATTAAAATTAGGGGTGGGCAATAAATTCCACTCTGCCGGCGGAGTGACGGAGTTTTGGCCACTCCCTGTTACGCATGTAATGTGGAGTTCCAGCCAAATTCTGGCAACTGCAGTATGGTGAAGTCTTTTCTCATATGCGGCTAGCCAATAGTAAATTGGCGAGTGAGATTTGGCCTCTACTAGCGTGATTTTCAGTCACTATGAGGGCAGCAAATGCTATTTCCCCAATGCAGGCGGTTACGACCGTTCGCGGTCAGAAAACTGCCGATCTAGTAGAAAATCTACTCGAGGGGCAGCAAAATCAACTTGAAAAGCAGCGTCCTCTGGTGTACCACACTGTACTGTTTCAGAGCAAAATGAGCTCCCGACGCTAAAACTCAGCACAAGCAGCGCAACATGCCTAATTCCGTCCATTCGCAGAACTCTGTGAAATCTTGCAGAGAGAGTTTTCATATTTAATTATTTATTTATTTATTAACTCTGAGGAATTCTGCAGAGTGAAACTCCACAAGTTCCTCCCAGTCCTAATGAAAATGTGGCTATCGCAGATGCACGCACATCCACAACAGTAATTTTAGTATGGATTTTTTAATTATTAATAAATCTTATTCAAAGATGGCCACCACAGATGCATGTTTTGCAAAAGAAAATACTGCAACTCTCTTTCCATCCACACAATTTCTTTAGTGCCCACCTGTCTTTTAAATCACTCACATCCAATTGAACTCTAAGCTACTTTTATTACTAACTGGCTGAAATTATTAGGATGTAAAAGTGCCCAGAGGAAATTCTGTTCAGTTGATTTTTCTCAGGGCAGTTTTGGTTCAATACTTTGAGTTCCACACCTCACATTTGGAATTGACATTCAGTTTTTGATTATGTTTCCCTCTTTCTGGTCTGTTTTGCTCATATCAATTCCTCCAGGTAATATCTGAAAACTTGGTATGGGAAAAGCCAAGGGTCTGAGCAAAATTTCTGGTCCAGGCAAAATATCAAATGTGGCACATACACTGTTTGTATCCCTCCTGAAATTTACTGTGGCTCTGACAAGCAGAGGGCCAGATTTACTAAACTTTGACCCAACACAGCAAGGGAAGTTTCTGCACTGGGTTGTGTCAAAAGAAGTGGGCAGAAATGTGGATTATTTACCGGGATATGATGCAATTCTGCTCTCTCATAGCTTTGGTGCCCCTTCTGGCTGCCTAGCATTAATGCAGCGACCCTGATGCCATGACACAAAGATGCCTGGGTTGTGTTCAGAATAGTTTTTGTGCAGGAAGAAACAACTATTCTTAGAGGCACATTTCTTTTTGTATGTGCACTGAAGAATGGAGCACACTTGCAAAGAGGAAGTAACGAGGAGAAGTAAGGATATTTCTTCTGATTACTCCCGCCTCAGTAGACATACCAAGGCATTTTGGTGCAAACCTATGCTTACTGACATTTTAAATGAAGATAATGCTCGAGAGGATAGACAAGAACACCTATGTTCTACGCATGTAGCACCTACCCGGTAAAACTAACGAATGGAATGCCCATGCTCCACCCCGGCTCAAAGTAATGCTGCTTTGCATGACTTTTTTAGACAAAATCTAATGCAAATCCATGCAAATCTTGATTTACGTTGCTTGTTAAAATCGCAATACAGATTTAGCACAGAGGCTGTGCCACAAAAGTGGCGAAACCCTGACTCAAAATGTTAATAAATCTAGGCCAGAGTGTTTATGTTTGCTTCCATAAATTCTAGAGACGTGGAAACACAACTTCCGTTGGGAATTTTACAAGCCATAAGAATGAATAATTTCTGTTGATCCTTCTCCTCCTCCATGAATGTATGCCCTTCCTAAAGGGTTGTGAGGTGGTATTAAGGCAGAACGAAGAACTACATAAACATCAATAGTAAATTAAAATTACTATATGTAAGTTAGATTGCTAAGTTAAGCACACACTGCAAAGATCTTGGTGAATCCAGCGATTTCAATTTTTGAATCCTGGCAGGGCTGACAAAGCCTGTCATCCTTCATGCGTCAAAAAATGTATTACACTTAACATGATTGATAACAACATATATATATATATATATATATATATATATATATATATATATATATATATATATATATATATATATATATATATATATATATATATAGCTTAAAATGTGAAAAGTGTGATATTAAGACAACTGAAAAACAATTGAATAATGTAAACATTATGTACATTTTCCAATTGGTCAAATTCCTTCAGGCTTTATCATAAGGTTAGCATTGGCAAGTAATGCTGGGATCTGATCGTCATTGTTAGAGGCTGGGCCTGCATCTAATAGCCACGAGATTTGATGTTACTTGCAAAATATTAAATTGTCTGTTACAAAAAATCAGTCCTCCACCCCCACACCTTTTACCGACGCATAATAATATGGAAAAAAAACAATAGCTCGTTTGCTTAAGTGAGTCTGTCTCATTTCATATTCCACTGTGTTTCATTTCCACCAGCCACGGCCAGTGCAGGTGGGTGTTGGGGCTGTGGGGCCAGGTCCGGGGGGATTTCGACAGACAATGATGAGGGAAAGTTATTTATTTATTTATTTAATTTTCCCTCATGGTCGTCTGTCGAATCCCCCCCAACCCGGCCCGCCACTCGTACCGGCACGGGCCGTGGCCATGGGCGTAGGAAGTGTGGGGAACGCGGGGGACATATCCCCCCCTGATTTTAGAGTGGGGGGACACGGGGGACAAGGGTGGGGGGTCGAGGGGACAAAGGAATTTCCCCTCTCCCTTCTGTTATTCACAGGGCCATTAGTGCGCGAAAGCGCTACCTAATGGCCCTGCACTTGACTTGCCTGGAGTCAAAGAGGCCAACCGCCCTCTGCCCTTTGTTATGCTGCAGGAAGGCTCTGCTGCGTTCTAGGAAGGGCAGAGAAGGAAAAAAAAACTCTTGTCTCTTTTCCTTCATGGCCAGAGCAGGCAAGGACTGTGTCCACTTCCCCGGATCTGTCTCTGGCAGCTGCCCTCCTCCCCTCTCTCTCTCTCTTTATTCCTCCATCTTTCTGTCTTTGTCTCACTCCTCCTTACGTGCCGATTTTTCTATTCCAAACAACAACCTCGGGACAGAGAGGAAAAACAAATAAATACCTAAATAAAGCAATACAGAGTGGTCAGCAGACAGGCCAGATTGTTATTTACACCCACACACATTAGCGCCACTTTACAGAGTTTACCAGTGAAAGCGCTACTTTCTTCTTATCTTCTTTTTTTGAACAACATTGTTTTCCCAGGGTGAGGAAGTGCACCATTCCTAAAGGGAATGCAATACCTGGTAATGGGTGGAGTGGAAACGTTTAATATAATCGTTTTCAACTGTTTTAATTATTTTAGCTTCTAAAATGTGTACCACAGCTCTGTGTTTAGGGATGAGGTATTTTTTCAACCAAGCTGCTTATATTTTGTAAGGATATAAACAATGGACTTTGAAATGGACCCCTTCCTGGTCCTGTAGCTGAACTTTTCAGGCAAAATCATCCACTGATTTCTGAATAATGAGTTTAAAAACATTAAGGTAACCATGTTGTTCCTGATTACATTTCACATGCTTTGCTTATTCTTGCATTCCCTGTGAGTGTTTGCTCTTTTCCAGGGTGTTATTAATATTTTTCAGGCAGCATTTTACTTATTGTCTAGTGCATAATTTGAATTTAGTTGTAGCACAATTGAGTTGTAGCTGAAGGCAGTGCCAGTTTCTCTCTGTGGGGCAGTATGGTGTTCAGTATGGGAGAGGATGTGGCACTCTGGCCAGAGCTTCTGAATTTGGAACTGGAGAACCATGTTCAACCTTCATGACCAGTCCACCAAACTACACTCCCGACAGAGCTCATTCCTATGCTACACCTTCGAAAGCCCAATAGACCTTATAAGCTCTGGTGTCTTAGCACCCGCAGGTGGACCCTAACAGTGTGTGAGTTAACCTTAAAGACCTGTCCACCACAATCCATACTGCAGTTCACTTTCAGTCTTGCGCAGTGCTTAATTTGTAAACAAATAAGTGCTGGGGCCTTCGTGATAGGGCCACTGCAGTTTGCACCACACATTTCCCCTGCCAGCGCTGCCAATAACAAAACTTACACAACTACTAACCATCACACTGCTACAAGTGTGAGAATTCAGACTCCCAAGCTTTAAAAATGGTTTGGGTAGCTGGTATTAGTTGTTTTACACATGTATTAAATTAATAAATAACTGTTTTCCTGCTCATCTTTAAATGAGCAGATGTTCCAAGTGCCAGTGCTGGCAATTAAGTGCAGGTGCCGAGCGCCGGAAAGCACCGGCTCATTTTAAGCACTGGTCTTGCGGGCAGGCATACAAAGAAGCACACCCTAGATCGACAGTGACTCTGTCACTGAGGTCACAAGAACCTTGAGGCCAGTCCACCTCACCCATTGGTACCTCCATTGGCCTTTTTCAGCAGTAATAGTGCAACTTACCAGGGGTTGGCAATGCAGGATTTGCATGCACACCAAACTTAGGGGGTGATTATAATGGCGGTGGGACTGCCACGTCACCCTTTCGGTGGCAGTCCCACTGCCATCAGTGACTGCATCACCGCCCGCCATATTACAACGGTGGGCGGTTCCCTGGCGGTCGGAAAGACCAACCGCCACGCACCCAACGGGCTCCTTGAGCCAGCCAGTGCGGCGGAAGGGCTCGTGGTTCCATCAATGCTGGTGGTGCCTACCAGGCACCACTGTAGGAATTACGATGTCCCTTACCCGCCATGGAAAAGCTGGCAGAAAGTGACATTTGGGGGCTGTAGCAGGTCCCTTTCCCCATAGCCCCCAGACATGGGACCTGGGGGGGGCACCTATGATGCACCCCTACATATCACTGCACCATGTGGCAGGCACTGCATTATGCCTGCCATGTAGTTCAGTGATATATTTAACATGTCCCTTTTTACATTACGACGGATGATGCAGCCAGCAGCACCTGCTGCAATGTAAAAGATAGGCACTGCGAACGCCGGAGTGAGGGCTGCAATGTAATGCCTATCGTGGGGCCGCCACCTTGAAGGCCAGCGGTCGCATTTCCCGATTCGATGGAGGACGGACTGAAGTCTGCCTTCCATCGTTAGCAGCCCCTAAGTTTGCAAAATTCATGGTCTTTGCTTCATGCACAAACACTTTTAACACTTGCAGCCTGCTTTCGGGCCACTGGAGTAATAAAGCAATGGAGGCCAAAATTATGTTGCAGTGTTGACTAAATTATGCAACAATAAAAAGGCTGCAGCGTAATGCTGTACATTTGATGATACTTTATTATTTTGACATATTTATACATACTAACAGCCTCTGCAAAGCTTTTGCCTCATTAGTACCTGTGTAACATACAAATGCAGCAGTAGGAAAGGTGACAGTAAACCTTTGGAAAGGGCCCTACACTTCACAGCAACATAAGTCACATTTCTTTAGTAATTTTTGATCCATTTGAGCTACAAAATAGTTTTGGGTGAAATCGTTAGATTATGCAGCAGATGATGTATTATGTGGCAAATATGAAACAATGAAACAGCCATACTTAAGTGGAAACATTTTTCTACTTAACTTAATTTTGCCCCAACATTGTAGTTGATCGATTTGTAAGTTCCCCAAACCCAAAAGTCGAGTTTCAGCACAATTTGCATTTTAAAATCAGTTCTACAATACAGGGCTACTTCTAAACTGACCGCATGCTTCAGCAGTGCACACATGCAAGAGCACAAAGGACTGCTGGCCTCTAAACTGCCATGCCCTATTATATTCTAGGGACTTAAAGATAGTTCTAATCCCCCTGGCCTATTATGTACTAGGGACTTATAGGAGAGGTCATGCGAATCATAGGGATGCCCTAACCCATAGTGCACCATAGTGTATGTAGGTGATTTCACTGTATTTTTAAGTGCCTCTTTCAAGATAGCACTGGGCCTGGTTAGGCAGAGGCCAGGGCCAGTCAGAGTCAGGTAACACCATTGCCAGTCAGCAAAAAGTTGGGGAGTGCCAAGTGCACAGGATGGCTTTGCAAAACTAGAGAAGCACAAACTCAGAATTTAAGACATTACACCATAGTTGGCCGTGCTCTTTAATAATCAGAATTCATTTCTATCCTAATTAAACCATTTTCCAACATTGGGACAAGGAAAGATTGGGGGAAAAGGATAACGTTCTAATCTATACCTTGAAGTTTTTATGCAGCTCTTTGATTTTTTGTTTAAACATATTTTATTTATTTTTAAGTACCGTATACAGTCATGTAGAGTGGTCATATAAGGTTGATAGCATGTCATTCACATAATCATTGTTACATTTTCCACCGACAGAGCACATATCTATCACCTTATGACGGATATTCTCAAAAACCTCCCTTGTAATTCCCCCCCCGCCCTATAAACAGTGGTCACATTCCAGATGTAGCAGCAGCATCAATACATGTACACCCCATCAACATCTTGTCCAATATGGTACGGTATAACACAACTTTGCAGTTCATTATATAACAAGGTATGGACAATTGGTGGTAATGTCCACACAGACATGGATACCTTTAAAATGACATATCAACCTTTTATGCAGCTCTTGTATGATGGTTAATAGCTCACTGTTCAATATTAGGATTTTAACTTATAAACTGCAAATACCAAAAGAATCTCTCAGACAAAAGCAGTAACTCACTGACCTATTTACATGATATTCATTTCGTGATCGGCGTGGTACACGTTCTTTGCAGCATGCATATTACCCCACTGTGGCTACCTTACCATGAGTCAAAACTTCCACTAGTGACTAGACAAACCTCTAATCTCTCTCAATAAAGAACATTAATCACCGAAGTTAACTTCACATTTTTATTGTTGCCTAAAAATTGCTGGAGACCAGGAATGCAGCAGCAGGTACTTTTCAAACCATAAAGCGCTTACAAACACGACGCCCCCACCCTAAGTCAGCGACCTTTGTTTGCTCGGTGCATGAAGATGCAAGATTCATATACATGTTTTTTTTAACATTTGATCTGATTACTTTGTGAATGTAAATAACAATAAAGCATACATGCAAACTGTGACTACATGCCTGCTTTTCTCAATATTTCACTTAAAAAGTATGCGATTGTATTTGTTTAACGGGAGGTGATTTGTATAGTGTCACTGGAAAGTCCACAAGGTTGTCCCTGTCCCCCCCAGAATTTTATTGTCTCCTACGCCCCTGGCCGTGGCTGATTTCCATGAATCGATTAGCGAGCTGTGAAGAGGACTAGAATTATCAGAGCATTGTACTGAAAGGGAGACTGTCAGAAGAGAGGCTTTGGTTGGATGGGTTGTGGAAATGAAAAGAGTGACAAGAGGAGAGTGCTAGTGGAGAGGGAATAACAAATACACGTTCAGAGCACAATATAAATATCTCATGTTTTACACAGCGCTTTTCATTGGTATTCAGGATATTTTTAAGTGCTCTCAAATTAGTCCTATTAAGAGTCAAATGGATACCTGCTAATTGCTTTGTTTCAGGCTTTTTCTTATTCCTTTGGGCTGGTGAGGCAGTTTAAGGGCCCCTTTGAAAATATGAGATCCGCACATATGCTAAAGCAGACACATATCTCTGTGAATGTCTGGGGGTCGGGAGGGAGGGGTGAGGAATTATCAGGGGACACAGAATTATCAATTGACCAGGTAATTCCAAATTTTCTCTGGGGGTCTCAGGGATCAGACAAAAATGCCATTAATTCTGTACCCTCTGCATTAATGGAACCCAAATAGATCGGGATTAACAACTCTGCATCCAGGTCACTGGTAACAAAACACAATGGGGTATATTTACAAGAAGTGCAGCTAACTAGGGTTGGCAGCAGTTTTCTTAAAGTGGCCCATCACCAAAAACTATCGCCCTGTTAGCAATAGATTTACAATACGTCACTATATGGCTATAGTAACAGCTAGCCACGTTGAAAACTGCCGCTAACACTAGCGTCAAGGCAATTTTTAAGTTAGCAGGAGAAAAATGACGAAAGGCTGATTAGTGACAAAAAGCTCACGGTAGTCAGCCCAACGTGACTTTTTGAGGCGCTAGAGGCAAAAATACCCTGAGTCCACCTCCAAAGAAAAATAGGAAATAAAACCAGTAGATGCAGAATGGAGCAGCCAGGGCCAAGTGCAGCACAGATTAACAACCCCCCACTAGCCAGGATAACCAGCCAGAGTCCCAGGGAAAGAGGAAAAGCAGATTTAGGGCTACAGTTATGAAATGAGGCGCATCACTGGGAAAAAACAGTGCTGCATCACTTTTATTGTGCCCTCCTTGCAAAACCATGGAAGCCAAAACCTTGAAAGCAGGGAAAGTCCCCGGAGGCCTCGCTGGCCTGCGTCTGTGACCCGGAGTGGGAGGTCAGATGTGCTGGGGAGTTGCTGTGCCGTGGCGGTAGACATTGAGGTATCGGCAATCGCCCTTACCTGGTGGTGAAGTCTGGCAGGTCACATGGAGAACATTGCTGACCTGTGTGAAAAGACAGCCTGGCGCACCCTTTGAGCTATGAATGCTAGAGGCACTCCTGTGCACCAATTTAGGGAGGTCTGCATCACATACCATGCACTACCATTACACCGGGGTGCACGGAGGAGATTGCAAATGGTGGGAGGCACCTCTCTGCATCACAGGCCGGTGGATGTTGCGCTGGCAGGATGCTGTGGAGGGTGAGGCCCCTGAGCTATGCCAAACTTTTGTGGTGGGAGCGCTGCAACTTCACGCTTTAGGGGGCCCTGTTGCCTCACCTGCATCGGTAGGTTCCTCAGCAGACTTGGTGGAGACACTGTACCCAGGCTTGTGAAATCCCACCTGGCTGAGGCTCCTGCTGGGTGGGGCACAGATTTGGAGAGAGTGCAGTGCATTGAGCCTCGGTGTCAATGTCCAGGTGATGAGAAGGTGGGACGCATAGCGGAGCAGGCCAGGGGGCAAGTCAGGCACAGGCCTAGCGCCTGTGGGTGAATCACACCATGCCCTGAGTAATCCCTGCACTGCGGCTGACCTACATCACAGAGGGCACTGCACAAGACTGGTGGGGGACTCCACTAACTAGCTTAAGTCGCTGAGATCGTCCATTGGTGGCAGTGGGTGCCAGGGGCCTATTCTGGCCCAGGCCCTTGGGTATTCAGCTTGATCTGCTGTTACTTGCTAGGGAACTAGGGAACATGGAATCTTGTTGCCGCTGTTATATCGGAAGAGGCAACCGGGTGATGCTGCCTTTCCTTGTCCCCTGTTAGTTTGCTTTAGGGTGGACGCGGGACTAACCCTTAGTGGACTTCATCTTCCCACAGTGCTGCACCGTCTGGTTGCTGTTACTGCTGTCCCCATCTGCTGCTGCTCGTTCTTTTGACAATGGGTTCCGGTGTTCGAGTCCCTCCTCCAGCTGCAGGCCTTAGCCTCATCCCTGGTGGTCCAGTGGTAGAGCGTCACTGCTCTGCAGCTTGACTGCCCTCCTGTCCTTCTTTTCCATTGTTCCTGTTTATCTTTCTGCTTTTCTCCATTGCTTTTCTCTCTTTGTCTTTTTTTATCTTTGCTTTGTTTGGCTTTGTTTTTCCTGTGCCTTTTTGAAGTTCTTTTGTCCCTATCTTCTCCCTCATTGCCATCCCCTGTGTCCCCACCCCTCCTGTGTCCTTTCCCAAATGTTCCGCATCACAGCTGTCCAGCCCTCCCGCAGCACTACTCAATGGCGGTAGCTGTGCAGACATGCAAAGCGGACGTGCCACTGGTGCACCTAAGGTAAGCCAAAGGCAAGCTTTTGCACGTCCATCCACCCCTGTACCATGCCCAGCATCAGGAACCCTGCCTCTCGGACACTCCATGCTATGATGCCAGCACCGTCCTCGCCCTCAACACTGGAGGCTATGCCGCCGTCCATTTAGCATCACCGAAGAACACCCTTGCACCATGTGCCTGCCGAAACTGTAAATGAACCTCCTGCCACATCAGCACACCAGTGCCTCTTGCCGCCCAGTCGATCAACAGGGCACCCAACTGGCTCAACTGTATCCTCCTCAGCTTGGGGTCCCTCCACAAATATGCCACGGAAATCTGGGACGTCTTCAGACATTGCCTTCTATACGGAAACCTGGACCAACCTCTGCTCCAGACGGGACATCGCCATTGTCATCCCTGACGGCTACAAAATCCCCCACAATGACCACCCCAACCGTCCGTGAGGAGACATTGTCTGCAAAAGCACACTCCAACTGACCACACACTTTAATGGCCCAACCTTGACCATGGAATACCTCCACTTCCAGATCCGAATCAACCCCAACACCACCCTCCACAGCACCCTTGTCTACAGGCCCGCCGGGCCATGAACCCCCATTCACTGATGCCATTGTAGACCACATCACACACCAGGCACTCCCATCCACCGACTGCATCCTAATCAGAGACCTCAACTTCTAACTGGACAACCTCAGTGACCAGAACACCTCCCCCCCTCCTGGGGAACTTTGCCAACATCGGACTCAAGCAGCTAGTCACCGCACTAAACCACAGAGCTCGAGCCTGTCTTCTCCCCCAGCGGTGACTTCAACTACAGCCACATCACAGAACTCTCCTGGACCGACCATCATTGTTTACATCATGCCTTCACCACGCCCACTGCACTCCACTGCAATCATTGCCCCCCCGCAGCTGGGTCAAGGCCCCCATAGAACTTCTCATCAACTTCTTCAGCACAACCACTCTGCCAACACTCACAGACGCCAACATAACAGCGTGCAACCTGCACCGATGGATCTCCAACTGTGCTGACACCCTGGCACCCCTCAAGAAAAGACCAGGCAAACAACACTCCAAAAAGGCCAACTAGTTCACTCCCACCATCCACTAGTCCAGATGCACCTGCAGACGTCTTGAGAAGCGATAGAGCCACAACAATATCCCTGAAACTCACACAACCTTCAAATCCACTGTCAACGCACACCACACAGAGGAAGAGGAAATACCCTGGATTGATCTTTCACCTCCGCAACGCCATGACGCAAGGGTGCCTGCGTTGGTGCATGGCAGCCATTGTGCACCAATGTAGGGGACAAAATACAGGAGAGTTTATTCATGAGCTCTGATAGTATAAAGCTGCTGTGGTGTCATTTTCTTGATGTACTTGCAGCAGTAATTTTGCACCACATTCCGCCATATTTACAAAGTGGCACATATAGGCATATGTGTGACCATGTGAAGCCCTGTGCCACATTATGCCTGCATCAGGTATGATGTATGCAGGGTGGACGTTCCCACACAACAAAGCCTCAAAGGAGTGGCGCAGTGAAATCCATCAGCTTTCACTGTGAAAATTTTTAGACGCCACTGCGTCAGAACCTTAAACCTGCCTCATGGCAGGCATAAGGGTGACACAGTGCCATAAGGATAGGCTGGCACCCTGCATTGCTGGTGTTGCGTCCTGCTTGTGACACAACTGCACCAATGCGTGACTTTAGTGCTGACAGATACGTCAGGATTCCAAACGTTTCGGTCATTAATTGTGACATTGAGTGCTGTACAGTGAATATGACTCAACCATGGTGTCGCAAGAAGGGCACAGTGAAAAGTGTCACAATGCTGTTTTGTCGCAGCGATGCAACACTTTTCATGAATGAGGCCCAGGAATGCGCCCTATCTTATTGATAGCTCGCATCCCAGCCCTTTTGTTTTGTCGCAGGGCAGCGCAGCAACATTCCTTGCAGCGCTGTCCTGTACCAAAACTTCTCAAATGAGGCCCCATGTGTTGGCACCAATTTCAAGAACAGCTATTTTCTGGACTTAAAAACCTGCCTCTAATCGGACTTAGCTGCACTTTTGAGGGGTTATCGCCAGACTGAAGTTTCATTGTAAATATTTCAAAGTGGGGTTAACAGCAGTTCTTTCACTGGAAGGGCCACCTTGCATCTCATTAAGTCCTACTAACAGAAGTGGCCATCTTGAAATTAATGCTTACGCTGGAAAAATGCCTGTAACTGCAGTAAGAAGCTCTTTGTAAAATAGGCGATAAAAAAAGCTGCAGTAACATCAAAACATTGATGCTACGGCGGCGTTAAGTTCTTTTACATATGCCCCACTATGTTCAAGTAGAGAAGCCAGGTCTAGAACTTTAGTCTCCTAGTTCAGCAGCTAGAAGCATATCTAACAACAATGTTACATCTTTTCACGGATGATCACATTCTAATATTGAAAGCCTGGAAAGAATATTTATTTCTGGTGGGTTTTGTAGTGCTCCACCATGGCACGCCTCCCTGCCGCAGATTAACGCAACGGAGCGATTTCAGCTACTCTACATTCAACAAGCCACTCAAGGTGACACATTTAGGGCAAATGGCAATTGTGAAGATGACTTATTTGTGGTTAATAATATCCTGTAATTAAAACTACTGAGTCTTATACCCTATGTTCTTATTTTAATGCTAGTGTTATTCCACTGTACTCTCCCATCATACTAAAAGTGCATTTCCTACAATGGGAGAAACAGGCTGGTTAAATGTTGAAATCCTTCAAAAATATTGAGGTTGAAGGACAAAAAATAATTAAAAAACCCCTGTAAGAGAAATTCAGTAATTAATCCATGCTTGTTTGGGATTTCATATGCAGGCCAACATAGTGTCACTTGAGCTTTCAGATTTGATTGCCGTTCCCTGTTCGAAAATGTTTTAATTTATGATTCCATATGGTGGGTATCAAAAGGTTTGAATTTGCTGAAAACGGATACCAAACTAAAAATGTTTCGAACAGAGGATCTCAAAATATGTATTGCTGGGGTCGACAAAATTCATTACTTTTTTTTATTTTTATTCAAGACAAAGAAGAATACAGTACAATATGTTCATTTTCCAGTCCACAAAAAGACCCCCCCCCCACCCCAAGTCCAGCAGGAACCATTGACAATACATAAAGCAAGCTGTAAGAATAAGTTAATCAAATTAACTATTTATCAAATTAGACAAAAATATCAAGAGAAAGTAAGGACATAAGAATTAGCCATAGAGCACAGAAAGGTCCAGAGGCAAAAGACGGCGGAAAGAGAAGACACCAGGTAGAAGGGGATGGGACAGAGACATGTAAAAGAACAAGAGATGAGGACGACAAGCACAACTAGATTGAATATCAGAAACCATTACTACCTATTTCCAAGCGTGGCTACACCTCCTGCACATTCAATGTGTTGAGCCACCTGGTTAAAGGTGCCCATATCTCTAATCCCTTTTTTTCCTGGCCCTGCCCTTCCTAGCATATATGGCGACTCGAGTTTATGAGTGGAAAGCAGTTGAGCCTGCCATTGGGCAAAAGAAGGAAGTTTGGATCCTTCCAATGAGAGGCTATACAGATCCGAAGAATAGTCATGGCCAGGAACAAAATGGCACCCCCAGATTTTATGTTTATCTTGTCGTTTATTCCTGACATTACAGTAGCTGGCATCAATTGTATATCTTGTAAGAGAACTCTGTTGATGAATAGTTGCACCCTTTCAGGTAATGGGGCCAATTTTGAGCATGTGACAAACATGTGCACTGAATCTGCACTATATTCAGCACATCTCGGGCAAGTTGTTCCGTTACCAGAGCCCCATTTAGCCACTCTACTTGGAGTTATATATAAGAAGAAGCCAGTTTTAAAGAATTTTGCTTGCAACTTTAATGACAGGAGGTATGTTTGTGCGAGACTTAGGGCATGGCAAAAAGTTTTAGGAGGTACATTCAGTTTCTGCCATTTTTCATCAATTCTATTAATGTCATCTGGCCTCCGCTCATTTAACATTGTGTAAATGCTTCCGATCCGTGGTATCCTGGGCTCTAGAATTTTATCTATCAAGGCCATCTTAATGAATCCTGCTGGATCACCAGTTTTATTTGTTAGATATCCTGAAATTGCATTATACTGAAATAGTTGACTATTGTCCAAATTATATAGAGTTTTCAGGATACTAAAAGGAAAAATGCCTTCAGAGGTGATCACATCGGCCAGTTTAGAAAAGCCCGTTGATGCCACTGTAGAATATATGCATTTTGAAAAATGAGCGGTAGGCTGCCGTTATTCCTAGTAAGGGTATAGTAATTTAATTTGGAAAGCACGAGCGATTTACGTATATTGAAAAATACTTTATAGGCATTCAAAAGAGTCTTAAATCTGACCCATTTGAAACAGCAGTGATCTAGCTGTCGCCAAAGACATCCTCTCAACCTTTCTCCTAGCTGTATTGTATAAGGCGACGGGAGACCTGAGGGGTTTTCAGTGGGAGAGTCTTGCAATAACTCAGAGCTATATTGCAAAATAGTAGACCAGTAATGTAGTTTAATATTGGGGAGAGCCTTACCCCTCCTCTCTCTCTGGGCAGTGAAAGAAATGTAAAAGCCCTTCTTGGTTGTGCACAAGCCCAGATAAACTAGGAAAAAATGTGATCAAACATATGGAACATTATATGGAATGGTCCGAAAGAAATAAAGCAACTTGGGAAAAAAAGTCATTTTTAAAACATTACATCTCCCCACGATTGTCAAGAGCATATTGTTAATCCTTTTAAGTGATTTTTTCATGTCGGATGTGAGCGGAGTCCGATTTTCATTAACAATTAGATCCAAGTTGTAAACTATATTGACCCTACAGTATTTAGCCTCCTTGGTTACTCTATCATCATCCCAGCTTATGTATTCATTCAGCGCAATCTGAGTTTTAGATGTATTTATTTATTTATTTATTTATTTATTTTTTAAAAACCTTTATTGAGAGACACATAGAAGTACAAGCGCAGGCCTACAACCACAGGGGCCGGCCGCAAAATCAGGAGATTCACAAAGGAGCAACAGCAGTGTATACGAAAGAATGAATACAGGATAAACGTAGAATAAAGTCGTTACAGAGTCAGCGCCAGGATAAGAGAGGTTTCATTTTATGTTTTATAGAGGAGGCAGCAACCATATCTACCAGGGCGTCATGCAACATAATCAGAAAAAAGGGGGGGGGGGGCGGGAGGGATACAGCCCCCCACGCAATCAAGGAACCACCGTAGGGCGAGGCCCAGAGACATCCCACGCCCATCCAGAGTTCAAAAATAAAGGAAAAAGCATAGCAAACAAATAAATCGGACGCCACATAGACATCCCTCCCGCCCCGAAAAAAGGAGAAAGTGCAGACACATACGAAACGAAGCAGTGAAAGCAAAGGGACATAGCCCACCCCCTAGAAAAAGGCAAAAAGGGGACCATAGAATAAAACAAACTAAAATAACAAACACCCCCCCCACCCTACATCACTGTAATGGCTATGGCCTACCCCACTAAACAGCGTGCCTGTCACCCAGAAGCACCCGAAATATAGAAGAAAGAGAAAGGGAATAATAACAACGAGAGAAAAGGAGAAAGAGAGAGAAGAAGAGGAAAAGGAAGGAAGAGAGAGGAGAGGAGCCGGCGATCGAAATACAGAACACCACCCCACCCGAAACAACGGATCACTAATCGAGGTCAAAAAAGGATATAGAAAAAGCCTACACAAGGATAGAGACAGGAAATGTCCAAATAATGAGGTCCGGAGATGCCATTTAACAAAACAAGGGTCCCGCAGGCAACCAGGCACGATCACCCCTGTCCACTTCTATGAAGAGTCGAGCTGCCAGACTCCGCCACGGTCAAGAAACAGCATGAAACAGTAGGTCCATACCAGTCAGGGAAAGCAAGTGGGATCTCCGCGGAACACCGTCCCAGCAAACAAGAAGCAACCAGGAGAACTCGGCAGCAGTCAGAATGCAAAAGTACCTCAAAGATCCACGCGGCCAAGCACAATATCTGGGCTGTCAAGCACGAAGCAAAGAAATCAGGATGTAGGAAACACTGCAGCATCGGCATCGGGTCCACTTGGTCCCATAGAATCGAACACCCAGCCGGAGATCCCAGCACAGCAGCTGGAGAAGTTTCAGCCATAACAACTCGGGGAGACGACACCGCGTCACAAGATGGCGGAGCAACCATGGCGGCGATCCGCAACTCCAAGTCCCAGTATTTCAAGGACAAGTCGATCCGCAAAACAGCCAGGGCAAATAAGACAGCACTCCGAGTAGGAGCCGCCCGAATCAAATGAAGTTTGGAGAGAGCAAATGAAGCAACGTCCCTGTCTCCAGGAGAAAGACACTCCGAGGGGCCATCCGCCATCTTGAGCAAATCGCCCTCCGCCATTGTCGCAGCCGACTCCAATCCCACCAGGAGCACCTGAGGCCCCAGGATACACAGCCGATCCGCGGCGGATGGCGCTCGGATGAGAAAGGAGAGTCACCAGAAGAACGGGCGTGCTCCCCACAACACTCGGGGGGCCCTGCACCGGATCCCAGGCGGGACAATCGACAGAAGTGGGCTTCTCACTCGAGGGGTGCCGGACAGCGCGGCTTCTCTTCCTCGGGCCGGCAGGCAATCGGGCATGCGGGGTGGCCCACCATCGGGGGTGGGTCCGCTCCGGCGCTTCCGGCTCGCGGCTCTCAGGCTCCCACCATCGGGTCTCTCCACCGGTTCCGGACCGCCGGCACTCCGAACAACTCCGGGCAGGCACAGCACTCGAGGCCCCGGCGTCAGGGCCGGGAAGGCCAGCAAGGCAACAAGGGCAGAACGCAGAAACCACTGCACGCCAGAGCCCCGGAAAAGGACGGTGAGTGAAGGCTTCTTCTCGGTAACCAAATTCGAAACACCCCGAACAGGATGAAAGACAGGATAGGTGGCGGGGAGGAAGGGATCTCGGAGCGAGGCGTTTATGCGACTGTTCCGATCGCCATCTTGGCTCCTCCCCAGTTTTAGATTTATTGAGGGCATAGCCAGAGATCTCCCCAAATTCTTGGGCCTCTAGTTCCATAGCCTTAATGGCCCTTTCTGGTTCTGGAGTTACCAGGGCTAGATCATCAGCATACGCCATAATCTTCGTGTCAACCCAAACCGGCTCACCGCTACTATCTCAGAGTTAGATTAAATTTTCCTAATCAAAGGATCAATAAATAATGCAAACAGCAGTGGTGAGCAGGGGCATCCCTGTCTTGTTCCACGTGTTATCCCTATCTGCGTTGTCAGATGCCCATTGATTAAAATTCTGGCAGTAGGACCCTGATATAAAGCCTGCAGTGCCTGTAAAATTCTGGGACCGAAACAGATCCTTTTCAAGACCCCCCACAAGTACTGCCAGGAGACCCGATCGAATGCTTTTTCAGGGTCTAAGAGTATTAATGCGATCGGGTCTCCTGCTACCTTAGCAGCATCGAATAAGGTGATAGTCCGGAGAACAGGTTCCGTGGTACCCTTTTTCAGTATAAAACCGTGCTGCCAATTCGAAACCAGAGAGTCAATATTTGATGACAGTCTGGATGCGAGGACTTTAGAGAATATCTTGGAGTCTGTATTTATAAGGGTTATCGGTCTGTAAGAGGACATTTCCAGAGCAGGTTTATCTTTTTTGAGAAATACTACTATTTTTGCTGAAGAACAGGACTGCGGAGGAGAAGACCCATTAAAATTAGAAGAAACTACATTTGTAAATAAGTATTTTATCTGATGCGAAAAGATCTTATAGAATTCTACTGGGATATTATCATCTCCTGTAGCCTTGCCATCGGGAAGACTTGCCAAGGTGATTGCGATTTCATCCCAGGCTGGGGAGATTTCTAATTGATCGCTACTCTCTCTATTAAGCTTCACTACCAGAGTGGCATCTAAATAGTTGTTAATTTCCAATTCTCTAAGCTCTCTAGGCTCAGTAATCTCTTCTGTATATAATATCTTGTAGAAGTCTCTGAACGACTCTTCTATTTTAACAGGATCGTTCGTTATCCCCTCCGAGTTCGTTTGAATTGAAGAGATTAGATTGGCAGTAGTCTGTTGCCTGGTAGAAATGACAAATTGATGGCCAATAAGCTCACTGCATTCATAAAGCCTTTCGCGGGACAAAGCCCATTTTGCAGCTGTTTGTTCTGCTAATATGGGGCCCATTTCTGCCTTGGCAACCGCAACGCTGGTCTGTGCTTCTTCAATTTCAAATCCCGCCCGGACAGCTTGAATTAATTTTCTTTCGGCTTCTATCATTTGCTTGACTAAAGCATTAGACTGTGCTTTCTCTTTTTTATTCCTTCTGATAGAAAATCTGAGGGTCTACCCCCTTATCCCTGCCTTTAATGTGTCCCAGACAACCATGCCCGAGGCTCACTCAGAATTTATCTCTAAGAGGTCATGTATCCATCTTTTCATGTGTTCTACGTAGTCATTATCATACAGTAGGGCTTTTTCAAAAGTCCAGTTAGAACCTTGTTCCCTATTTACCAATCCCTCTAAGTTAATAACAAGAGGATTGTGATCAGAAAGAAGTCAGGGAGCAGAATCAATAATGCAATCATGGATCAGGGATGCAGAGATTAGAAAATACTCCAGCCGAGCGAATGATGTATGGGGAGCTGAGAAAAAGGTATAACCATCCTAATTAGGTTTTAGATTAGCCCACATGTCTTTCAACCCATGAGTTCTAATCAAATTTCGTACTGCCTGGAAGACCTTAGGTTTCCTGCCTCTATATTCCCAGGCCCCTTCTGAGTTCCAGGTACTAGGCAGAATTAAATTCAAGTCACCGCACACTATGATGGGAAGAGACCAGTGTGGAAGTTCCTCATTTACAACGTGAATTACCCCTGGATCATCAAGGTTGCTTCCATATATAGAGCAGAGAGGAAAAATAAAAATTGAGGACGCAGAAGGGATGGAACAACCTGCTATCAACTACCGTCCTAGAGAACCAGCTTTTACCTGATTAACAGTTAGAGGTAATCTTTTTGAGACTAGGATCCCAACTCCTTTAACCCTGGCTCCTTGTGAAGTCGCACCAATGACCTTATAGCCCAGAGTGTTCAGCAGGGATTTATGAGCGCCTTCTCCATGCGTCTCCTGAAGGCAGACAATGTCTGGCCCCATTGTTCGTAAGACTTGCGCAGTTTTGTATCTTTTCGCAGGGTCATTTAGACCGCAAACATTGAGCAAGACGATTCTAAGTTTGTTCAACATATTAAATGTTAGATTTTAAGTACATTAACCAAATACCTTCATCAACAGAAATCTTCCTTTTGCCACCCGCTACGCTATTAATGCTGCTAAAAAGAATTTTCCCAAACGTCCACCCCATCCCCCATCCCCTTGCCTTCCCAAACCCACCTCCCGTCCAGCCATTCCCTTAATGTCTCTACCCTTCTTCATATCTAAAGATTTTCCTGTGTCCTTTCCAGGCAAAAGCCGAAGAAGAGAAAAAAACAATTGTATACCAATACCATAATTCTGCTACTGCAGCTTGCAATCCAACCTCCCTATCCCTCCCCCCACCCAAAAACAGGCAGTCAGGAAAAGCCTGAATGATGATACGCATGTGTGAGCTCTGATCGCCAGACCACACCAAATTTTAAACGGTGGGTCAGTGGTCGGTTGTTAAGTTCAATCAATCAATCAATCACGGCATTTGTAGAGCGCGCTACTCACCCGGAAGGGTCTCAAGGCGCTGGGGGAGAGGGGGATGTTACTGCTCGAACAGCCAGGTCTTGAGCAGCTTCCTGAAGGAGAGATGGTCTTGGGTTTGCCGGAGGTGGGTGGAAGGGAGTTCCAAGTCTTGGCTGCCAGGTAGGAGAAGGATCTTCCTCCGGCGGTGGCTCTGCGGATGCGTGGTACGGTGGCGAGGGCGTGGCTGGTCGATCGTAGCTGGCGGGTGGGCGTGTAGAAGGTCATGCGGTCATTGAGGTATTTGGGGCCCAGGTCGTGGAGAGCCTTGTGTGCGTGGGTGAGGAGTCTGAACGTGATTCTCTTGCTGACGGGGAGCCAGTGCAGGTCTCTCAGGTGTCCGGTGATGTGGCTGTGTCGGGGGATGTCCAGGATGAGTCGTGCGGAGGCGTTCTGGATGCGTTTGAGTCTTTTTTGAAGTTTGGCTGTGGTTCCGGCGTAGAGGGTGTTCCCGTAGTCCAGTCGGTTGGTGACGAGTGCCTGGGTGACGGTCTTCCTGGTTTCAGTGGGGATCCATTTGAAGATCTTTCGGAGCATGCGCAGGGTGTTGAAGCACGAAGATGAGACGGCGTTGACTTGTCTGGTCATCGACAGGGAGGAGTCCAGGATGAAGCCCAGGTTGCGTGTGTGGTCCGTTGGCTTGGGAGCGGTGCCCAGGGCCGGGGGCCACCAGGAGTCGTTCCAGGCGGAGGGTGATCATCCCAGGATGAGGACTTCCTTCTTCTCTGAGTTCAGTTTAAGGCGGTTGTTCCTCATCCAGATGGCGACGTCTTTCATCCCTTCGTGTAGGTTGGCTCTGGCGGTGGTGGGGTCGTTGGTGAGGGAGAGGATCAGCTGGGTGTCGTCGGCGTAGGAGATGATGTTGAGGTTGTGTTGTCGTGCGATGGCTGCGAGGGGGCTCATGTAGACGTTGAAGAAGGTTGGACTTAGTGAAGATCCTTGTGGTACTCCGCAGATGACTTCAGTGGCCTCAGATGTCATCACCTTTCCCTTTCTTACCCATAGATACCAGCTGCTTTTACCTATACCAAAGTTTGTTTGTTTTCCCCCCTCCCCCCCCCCCTTTTTAGGGGTGGAGCAAGATATCAAAAGTAAACAAGAACCTATTATTTTCCAAAGAAAAAAGTGAGTGCGTAAGTGCATGTGTGCAAGACTTAGTAAAGAACATAGAGCATCTATATCAGCTATAGAAGAATTATGACAGGAAACAAATGGAGTCCATATCAGCCTAGTACAACTGGGCCCCAAGGACCAGACGAGCCTAATTTGGCCTTTTTCTTTCCACAATGTCTTTCAGATATTCTCCTGCTTTAATCTCTGACAGAAAAACCTGCGTGGTGTCATCAAATATTACTTTTAGATATACTTGGGCACCTTGTTGTTGAAAAGGTGAGATCAGTTGACGTAACCTCCACCTGTTGCGTGACAAAAGTCTGGTGTGGAAAATAATTTTATACCATTGACTTCCTTCTGAGAATTCGCTCTGGCTTGGTCATATACCAGCTGCCTCAAAAGAAAGTTTTCAACAAAAAAAAAAACACCCCGGGTTTGTCATTTCCTAATCAGCTGCCATCTCTTCGCATCTTTAAGTTGAACAGAAAACGGTGTGCCCTCTGGATCTCTTGGTCCAAGTTCCAGCTGGACTCTGAGGGAAAGGCAGCATGGAGCAGCTTCTCCATGTACCCTCTGGGGTCGTCTCCATCAACGTCTCCATCAACCCCCTCTGGAATCCCAAGCAGCCTTAGGTTATTTCTCCACATTCTGTTCTCTTGAGCCTCCATCTTGGTCAGCAGTTCTGAAAGACAAGCAGGGTGGGATAAGCCTTGCTCTTTCACGCTAGCCATGTCAGTTTCCATCGACTCTGTCCAGGATTCTACCATAGCAACTCGGTCACCAATATCCATACAGATTTTATTCAATTTCCTGATCCCTCCCTGGAGTTTTTTTAGAGCCCCCCTTAGCTGCCACGCTATCAGATCGCGCTTCATCACGAAATTGTTTAATAGACTACAGAATGGTAACCAGAGAAGGCTCGGCCGGGCTCCCGGTGATCGTGTTTAGGCTCTCTTCGGTCAGAAGATTAGGGGAATCCCCCATGGGGAGCGACCCGTGAGAGTCTGAATAATCCCATTTCAACTAGGTCCCTCTTCTGCTCCTGATTTTCTTTTTTTGTTGAGAGTTTTTGGAAATTGGGTCAGATTCAATGTCTTCCAGTTTACTATTCTCAGAAGAGCTAGTCAGGGAAACTTTATTCTCTGTTTATGACAAAGACCCATCTGACACTGAACTTTTTTTTTCTGTAGTAGGATCTGTAGTAAGATCTGGAGACTGTGGATCTGTAGGGCCAGGGGCAACACTCTTCTTAAGGTACTCACTGTCCTGGGTTTCAATATGCTGCTGGGAAGGATTTGCTGTGCTGGTAACAGTATCTGGAGTGACCAGGGTGCCGCTTAGTGCCTCTGTACCACTATTTAACAACTCGGTAGCTGGCACCGGCGTTAGCAGACTTTCTCCCATCACCTCCTTCCCGGTGTTATTTGCATCTTTGGCTGAGTCTTTGGCTGAGAAATTAGCTGAAGAAATCTGCAAAGTTAGTGGAGTTTGTGGCATAGGATCCAGCTCTTCAATCCCCCCAGTCATAAAACAAGCCCCACTTTGATTGATGCTCTGCTCCCATCAGGTATGCTGCTAGAGTCTGGGAGAGTATGGAGGGGCTTAGTTAAAGCAGGAAAATGTTTAGTAATGGAAGGTGAGATCACAGCGCCTGCCAGCGAGCTGTCTTTTAACATGCTATTTCCAACCAGCTTCCCAGCCATCTTTTTAGCATTCCCCTCGGCCCGTTTACCTTTAGGAGGAGGTCCGTCTTTTCAGGCACTGTCTCAGCAGGTCTCTCTGAAATGTTACTTTCTGCAGCGTTTCGATTCATGGCCGTTTTCAGTTTGATGTTCTTCTGCCCCCGTGTTGTCATGTTGGATTCCTTCCTGCACCAGCGCATAGAAAATAGTATTGCGCTCTCCAGACGCCTTCCAGACAACTCGGATTGAGCCCGGTTTGCTATAGTAGCAGTTGCGCTTCTTCTGATCGTGACACTTAAAATTCTGGAGAGCGGAGGCCCCAGCTCATGACCTGCTGCTCGTTAATGAGAGCGCAAAGCCGCCGGGCGTTGCCACCTTACAAACGACCACCGTCATGATCGCCGAACTCCGCCTCGATCTAGCTCAGTCAGCTGGGATAATTGCAGGTCATCTCTCCGAGCACTGATCGACAGAGCTCCGGCGCATCGCTCGTGGTGTGGCGGCTGACTCACAGGAAAACTCACACTAGCACCATCTGCTTCCCCCAAGAGCCACAAAATTCTTTACAAGGCATTTTTCATTGGTCTTATGTAGAACATTCTCAGAGATCTGTATCAATTTTCCATCATAGGGGTATATTCTCAAGAACATGTGATAACCATTGCAAAAGTTACTTAACGCAACCTTCAACATCGCAGTCTATCGCAGGAAACTTACGCCTTGTTAACCAAGTATTCACAACATGGCGGTCCCATGCGATAGTCACCAGATAACGCATCAAATGGTCACGTTAAAATCAATACCATGCCGCAACAATGCAAAACACGAAAGCAAAAAAAGTTGCAATGAGCCCAATCGTAATACTGAAACCAGTGAAAACCAGCTGTAGGCCTGCAAATCCCGCGCGTCTGGTGGGAAAATGCTCTATAAAAGCAACAAAAAAAACAAGCCAAACTTCACAAGCCCCATGGAGGACCAGCCAGGAACCCCGTGTCAGGGGAAGGGCAAGGAGAAGAGGAAGAGGAAGACGGGGTACAGTCATAGTGCACAGCAAGACCGGATCATCGTCACGGAGGTGATAGAACACCATCAACAACTGTTCACCACCTCCACTGTGGCACTGGCAACCCAAACGGAAATATGTCAGTCCATCGTCTCCAAAGTCAATGCAGTCGGAGTGGCAAGGAGGTCAATGGAGGAGGTCAAGAGGCACTGACATGAAGTGCACAGGCAAACCAAGGAGAAGCTTGCTTCCAACAGGAAGGCAGCAATGGTTACTGGAGGTGGAAGTCCTACGCCACAGGAGGAGCTGGAGCAAATGGTGGCCACAGTCATCAGTGTGGAGAAGGTGGCAGGAATTGGGGGCAGGGACACAGCTTGAAATGATCTGACCCAACAGCAACAGGGTGAGCAACTCCAGGGACTGGGGGAGATGGGCACAATGGCACACATGCACAATCATGTGTCGCACACTGCACACCTACAATGAGTATGGAACATGTCCCTGACAACCTTGGCACACTGCAGCACACTGCAGCACACATAGGAACACCAAGTAGGCCCCTGTCCACTATGTACACATATGGACCCCCCTCCAAATCACCAACGACACAACCGGCCATGCACATGTGAAGAATACAGAAAAGCAGTGGCTGTGTGAGCCACACTGACTATGCAAGTGACACTGCATAACCGATAGCATGGCTGCAGTCAAAATACATGATATGGTGCATGAGATGCCATTGATGTGGCTGAGTGTGGACCACATCTGTAAAGGAGCAGGTCACACTCTGACATATCCACGTGCACCTATACCCATGCCGTCCAATACACGCAGCCGACGAACAATGCACAGCGCCACAGAATCTGTCCAACAGCACATATGATCCACGTCGCATACATTTCACCCCCGAAATGTACACAATTCAAAGGCACACCGCCTCAAAGGGTGAAGGGTACATGAAATCAGAGCTGCAGGGGCAACACCACCACAATGCAGCACACACACATAGCAATCACAGAACATCAGCAATGACTGCAATATGGTTCAAAGTGCAACACCTACACAACAGGACAGAGGACACAACAGGTTCCATTTGTGTGTAGCAACTGGCCACTCACATCCTGCATTGACTGACAGTGTGAGATGATAATGTACAGGTACTACCACAGATCCGTCATGTAGTCGAACATCCCACTGTCTGCCATCAAATAGCCAGCTCCACCAAAACAGTCACAATGTGCATTGTCATACAGTCTGTATGTAAACACCTGCAAAGCGTCAACATTCAGGGGAAACTCTGTTAACCTGCATCTCCCCTTAACATTGCAGAGGGGCAATCAGCTCTTACTGCAGAGCAGACCACAAATCCCATCAGTGATGATGAAGTGGACAACCTGCAAATATGTCAAGACACCCTCCAATGGATAATGGACAGCCTCCACACCCTACCCCCAGGAGCAGGGCAGGCCTAGAGGCGACCCCACCACCTGCACAGATCACACAGCATGAAACACACACAACCAGCTCTGTCTCCCAGGATCCCCATGAACCTTACATGGAATTCCACCGCCGTGTGTTGTGTTGTCATGTGGAGTTGGTGGATCAGCTGCGGGTGGGTTTCGATCTCGTGGCAGCCAATCTCGATGCCAAACGTGGGTGTCTGAGTCCCATCAGGGACCACATATAGTCCCTTACGGACACCCCCTGTCTGCACCATCCTCACCGACAATCCCTGCCTGCCCACGCTGGGGCCATTACTCTGATACAGGAACTGTCCAGTCAGACAGGCACCAGCGATGACAGCACAGAGTTGGCACAGATGAGGAGAACAATGGAGACCATGGAGCAGATGCAGGCTGGAAGTATGGCTGCCACGGCTGTACACCAGCGAGATGTAGCTGGGATCTTCCATGCCCTGCAGTTCATCATCTCGCTATTGCTGCCACTGAGCCAGTCCAAGACAACTGCAGCAGGAACTTCAACACACACATCTCCTACCTCTGATGTGCCAGTGACACCCAGTGTTGCAGCCATTACCCCAACAATCAAAGAGGGGGAGAATGGACCACTTGTTCTGTATAACAAGGGTCTTTGTTCATTTGGGAACCTTCATAAAAAACCCTCATATGAGTACACAGGCCTTTGGTGGTACATCTTGGTTCTTCGCATAAGTGTACTGTTTCAGCATCATCATTGGGTCTTTTTGTTTGTCAATATGCTGACCTCCACCTGGAGGAAGACCTACTGGTTTTTCAGTAGTGGTCAGGCATAAGATAGGAGGGTGTGCTCTTGCTCTCGTGAAGTGCATTAAAATGGCCTACATCACTTTCATCTTAGGTATTTTATTCGGGAATTAGTGATGTAGAAAATGAAAAAAATAATAGTGGTGCGTTTGCTAGATCAAGTTACTAATCTTCCGCACTGTAAGGGTCAACATGTTTCAGCCCCGTGGGGACTCCAGGGGCTTTTGTCAGGACCAGGGGATATCAATAGGAGCCCAATATGGCTCCTATTAGTAGAGAGGTGTATTCTCACACTCACGTTCTAGGTCAGATCTGTCATATCTGTACCTTGTTAGCTTTGTGCCATGCCTCCTCGGGGTGCCAGAAAGCTTGGGATATCACTTCCCTCCCACAAGTGCTGTGTTTGTACTGGCTCTGTGTACGGGCCACACACACCGGACACCAAAGAAGTATTAGAGTAAGATGCAGATGGGAATTTCTATGTGACGAAGGCGGTAGTAGTATCCATCACCGTCAGATGACCTGTTCCTGCCAGGTTCAGCCTATGCATCATGCCCTGGGACAACACCTCCCACTATTCACGGAATAGACTGCGACATCCAACCGGACCCTGACATGGACTGTCACATCTACACTGCTTGAGAATTACACATACATTTTGCTGCTGACTGCACCCTCCCTCTTCCCAATCACTTTTCAATCTCCAAAGGACTCTGGTTGGCCCACCACTGGGCTCCCATGTTATGTGGGCTTGGATGACCATGTATAGCTCCTGCTCCGTCATTCACCAGAATGTGAATAAAACATTCAAAGTCACACAAATGTGTCATGAATATGTTCACTTATGTAGGAAAGTATTGCTGGATGTGCGGACAATAATTGCACAAGAAGGTACCCCCTGGTGAATGACATCAATGTGCATGGTTATCCCTGAGACACATGGCCAAGTGTATGACTGTGAAGATAGGTACAAGCTGTGTCCCCATTACACATCAACAGCTATGCCACAACCACCCAACGTAGGCACACATCCATGTATTGAATAGGGCTGTGTGTAGGAATGACCACATCGGTAGCAGGCCAGGAGCGGTCTCCTACATCACATGTGACAACAGAACATCACGTCGCATACCTGCCCACACACATCTGTGTGGACACATTCTGTTGTTTAATGACATTGCTCAACATGGTCAGAGGTTGGAGTCCATACTCACATTGCTGAAGACACATAAGTGCACTGGTCTTCCTGCAACTATCCCAAAACAATGTCTGGCTCACAGATTTGGAGCTGTCAAAAGGGACCCACCACCATTGTACATGCGTCAGTCAGACCCTCCCTGTGTAGTGACGATGCTCATTGTGGCAAGCGAGTGGTCCACCTAATCAACACTCAACAAAGTTAGACACCAGTGAAGTTGCATTGACTTTATTGGATTGTGCGTGTCAGTATGGACAAGACAATGGCCACAGTAGGCAGGGACATGCTTAAGGCATTTGCATTTGCATGGGAACCTTTTGAGGTCCAGGAAATGGGGAGTCACAGGCACAACGGTCTCAGCCCATCTTGCCTTGCTGGACGAGCCATGTGCTGTTTGGCATCTGCCCATTGCCCCGTATGAGGGGGCCCAACTTACAGGCCATTGGGTCTGCATAGTGCCCTGCCACATGACTACTCAGGCTGTCTGCTCTGCTGACAGTGATCAGGTGAAAGGGTCCAACAAGTTCACATGCCGTGCTACATTGCCATGTGTGTGCTCTCCCCCAGCAGTGTGTCTGAATTTGTAACGTTGGCAAATGACGCTGTGCTGCTCCAACCAGGGAACTGCATCACCTTGCACAGGTGTGTGTACACACACATAGTTCCACGCACATGCATTCAGAGTCCAGATGAAGGCAGACATGTCCTCTGTTGTGGTGGGACATGTGAGCATTCCCCACGATGCAACAAGGTGTTGGGACCTGTGCTGTGGGTGACAATCCGATGTGGCTGCAGGAACGTAGTTACACATCCATGAATGCTAGCGCAGCCTCATGTGCAACGTGTTCCAATAGTACGTTGTTGTCGGATTCAAGGAACACCAGGATAAGCCAATCCATTAACTGGTCTGGGGAGATGTGCTCAGTCCACGCCGTTTCCCCAATCCACAACACAGCCCAATAGGGTAGAGCTTCGATGTGGTCACTGCACACAAGGAGTTGTGCAATCTCCCATGCACAACTGCCAGCACATACGCCAAAGAGCAGTGTATCCCAGTGACACACCTGTTCGTGGGCCAACAGGGGGCACACTGTCAGGTCATAATCCAAATCAGCTACTATTGCATTGGATAGGCAGACCTCCATGGGCCACTTGAATGTGCATGATCGACAGTGGAACCAGGGCTGGACGCAGGTGATGTAGGCAAGACGGAAACTCAGATGGAAACTGATTCACAACACTGCCGTTGGCACGGATCCCAAAAGATGCAGCATTCGTGCATGGTACAGTTCGACATGACAGGGGTTGTGCATGTGCCCGGGAATGTCTGCCATTGCATTTGTTGGGCTCGTAGCACAGGCACTCCTCAGACCGTCGGAAGTTCGGTGGACGATATGCCACAGCTCTGGGCAATAAGATGTATGTGTGTGCGACGTTTGGACGTATGGGTATTATTTAACTTATGTGTCACGTCCATCCCTTGCAGATGTGGGTCGTGCAGGGACAAGTGTGTGGTGGGTGTGGGCTCGTTGGTGTTTCCTTGGCACAGTTCGTGGGGGGGGAGTCATCAGAGGCTGGTATGGTATCTCATGCAGGGTATCCAGCCACATTAAGGACCAAGGTCGGGGTTTGGGTTGGCCTTCAGCCTTGTGTGTGGAAACAAAGGGGCTTTCAGTCCTGATATCAGTCTGACTACTGCCTGCATTTCTTGGATGTGATGTGGACTTCACACTGACTTTGATGCCAGGCCTGTGATTTGGGGTGCACAGATTTCGTAACACACGCAGCTTTTGGCATGTTTGCATGTGCCAAGGGCCCGATTGGACTTGCGCTCATTGTTCAGTCTCTCTCTTTCTCTCTCTTTCTTTCTCTCTCTTTCTTTCCCTCACTGTCCTTTGCTGAGTGCCTGACACACCTCCTTATCTTGGATATTGTCTTGCAGGCTGTGAGTCACAGTTTGTCCATGGATGCCTCGCCACGACTCTACAAAATAGTTGTTTGTTGGCAAATTAGGATGTGACATTTTGTTTGGTCTTTCAATGGTGAATGTATGAATCAGGATTTCAGTGCTCACATGTCTGATGATTGTTGCAAGTGTGCGACATCAGGCGGGTTCTTTTGTTCAAGTTTTCGTGCAGTTGATGTGCAGTGTCTTTGTCCGGGGTTGGGTGGGGGTTGCCCAGAGTGTGGCCCGCAGGGGGGGGTGCCTGGGGGTGATGGCAGGGGGTGTTGTTGCCCTCTTGGGGCTCCAGGATGCATGTTCTGTGGCTCCATAGCATCTGTTGTCCTTCAGGTGTGGCTCTGGGCTGTGTTATCTTTGTGGTGCAGATTGTAGTCTGACTGTGCACCAGGTCGGAGCAGGTGTTAGTTTCCTGGTGCTAATGTGCCTCATCGCATGTTTTGTGATCTTATTGCCGATCTGTCTGGTCGTTGAGAATGTTGTGGTGTGGTGTTGTGGTGGATTTTGTGCGGAGACACCTATTCTGCATCTCATTAGCGATATTTGCCAGGGTCATCCTTGGTGATGTTTTTAGTGCCTGCTATCGCAGGAAAACTGGTGATATGGGCTGTTTGCACCAGCTTGGAATGGGGTGGTAAGTTTATCGCAGATTTGGCTGCATTAAGGTGCCGATAACTCTGCGATAGCTCCTTGTGAATATGGCCCACTGTGCTTTGCTTATTCAATGTGTGTTTATTCCTTTAAAACCAGTAACGTTCAGAGGTACTTTTTCTGTTTTGCATAAGAACATTCAGGGGTCCAAAAGTTGATTTGTAGGAAGTACAAATAGTGTCGGCAGGCCTATCATCCCTCCACCCCCACCCCCCTCCCTGCCCCCCGGACTGGGGGTGGGGGGATGGGGGTGCTAGCAGAAAGCTTTGTGCTGCTTTTGTTGCTGTGGGCAGATATTGAAGCTAAGCTGCAAAACCGGCCCCGGTAACAAAAACGGCCCACCAGGGAAACGCCTGGTGCAGCCAGTACGGCCCTGAGGGTCAGACTGGGCTATAGGACAATCCAGCAATGCTTGAAGTACTGGTCTCATAGATCAATGCATGGGCTGCTTTTTGGCTGTTTGTGGCCGGGTTTTACTGTTAATTTCTCTGATATTACCAGAAACATTGCCTCCAGCAAGCACAACTGCATGCATACTCCCTTACCTTGGAAAACATGTATGCAGCCTGTCTTTGTAAGGTTAAAACGGCCCTGAATGTGGGCTACTTTTTTTTGACTAATAGGAGCTACTTTCAATTTGTTGCCATTCCAGTCTGACCTGAAGTCCTGATATGAATGCAGACATTTATTGTGGGAAGGCTTGGAATTAGCTTTGGGGGATTGAGGTCTTTCTAAAAAAGAAAGAAAACGTTCTCCCATCAGGAGAGGTAAACTACCATAAAACATTCTCAAACATAGACAGAAGGAGGGGCACTCATACAGAGAAAGCTAGAGTGTCCCCCGGGAAGGGTTGGGGACCACCTGAAGATCTGGGACCCTCTTCACCACAGGGGTTTTAGGAGCCTGCTTTACACCCCTAAACCTAAGGCAGCCCAGTTAAAGATGTTAAAAGCATCCCTCAGCCTCTCTCTGCTTTTCTTCCTCAGTGCCTCGCATTTTTTCTCTGTCTTTCTACATGTCCCCCTCTCTGGTCCACATTCTGTCTATGGCAATAAACCCGGGAGAGGTAGTGGGACATTTTGAAGGCCCAGTGACAGCCGCCCTTCAAAACCCAATCTCCATGGCTATAGCCTCCCAGGAACATGTCCGATTGGTTATGAAGCCAGTACTGCTCTGACAGTATGCTGCAAAATGGTGGTTGCGCAGTTGCTGTTTTCAAAGTCATAGTTATGTTTCATCTGAGAAACAGAGGGACAGCTGAACAGATGAAAATCAGCCTTATCACACTGACAAAGAGCCCAGCGCTTGGCAAGAGACTGTCTGGGAGGCGGGGCTGGAGATCTCTGTCCAGGGAGGGAAGGATCCTCTAACAAAACGTGTGAGGGGAAGTGAAATTAGCCCTGATCGGTTCAATCTAAATGGAGAAACAAGGAACAATTTCGGGACATGGATCGCGAGGATCACGTGACTTGAAGGCGCTGGCTTATCTCGCGCTCTCCTCTCAGACGGCCTCCTTTGTGTATCAGGCCGTGCTTCTGAAGGGCACGGGAGCCTGCACTCCCGAGTCACAAGCTATCGACGAATCTCCCTCTCCAAGGGTTTTATCTTTTGTTTTCACCTTGTTTCAGTTTAAATTAACTTGGATTGGTTCATAGATAATATTTGACTGGCCCGTCTTCTTATTACAGTTGAAAAGGCTGAACTTGTTAGATTGCTGATAGTGTAAAGGGCATTCGTTCATCTGAAATGGTTAAATGTGCAGTAAACCTAAATGATAACGATTCCTTGTCTCCTTCTCTTGTCCTTTGTCCCGGATTCACGCCTACACTCTCAGTTATTCCTATTATATGAGGAATGAACAGCATGAATTCTCAGTCATCAAAGCTGTACTACCTACTTAGCTTTTCAACTTAATAGTGTTACAATGTTTGCATGCTCACACAACTTTGAGGGTGGGTGATTTTTAGGTCTCGCCTGTCGATGCGCATGCGCATCGAGCAAGCGAGACTATAGGGGCTCATCCACTCTTTATCCACACTGCAAGGAATCGTGGCGATTCCTTGCAGTGCCCGTGACTTTTAAGGTCAATGCGCATGCGCATTAAGCTTATGCGCATGCGCATTGACCTTAAAAGTCACGGGCGCGTGCATGTCCGTCTTTGTTTACCCGCTCCGCCCCCTCCCGCCGTGTCGCCTTGCCTACTCTCTTCCACAGCCTCCCCCAGCTCCGCCCCCTCACTACTTGATTGCACGGCCGCTAGGCCGTGCCTCCCCTACTCTCCTCCCCCCTCCTCCCCTGCCTGCCTGCCGCTAGCTGAGTCCTCCCTCGCTCTGGTTTTCCAAATTCCACCCACTTCACATTTCTTTCGTGGCATCGTGTTACTGTAAATCTGTATGTGTAATGGGATTAACAGGGTTACAGATATACAAAAAACACTCTCAATTCGATAAGCAACTCACAACTAGAATCTTGAAGGACTCTGCTGCAGTGCACCCTTAATTCCCGCCTCGGTTATTGCAAGGGAAGGGCGCTCTCTGCTACGGTATCTTTAGGTAGTATTAGTTTATGACAAGCTCTTGGAAGCGATGGGTGCCCATGCCCAACGAGAGGATACTGGTGCTCCTTCGAAAGGACTGATACTCCGAGTCTTTCACTTCTGCCTATGAAGTAGCCTGTTCTCGGATCTCCAAGTCTAAAGCACTAAAAACTCACTAGACATTGGCTGTAAATAAAATACTCCAGAGGAATCGTCAATAAGCACCTGCAACTTCTGTTCCTCCTCCAGGTGCCGCTTTGAAAAAGTTAAGTGCCCTGTATGAAAATTAAAACTTCCTCGCTAGCAACTCTCGGCTCTCGCGACACCCCTGAATGTAATAGAAATCAAGGAAGGACAAGAAACACGCCTAATCCCATTTCCAGATATGAAGAGCGTTCTCGGCAATTTAAGTGTGTTGTACTTATTGTTTACATTTAGCGGCAGCAAATTGACGAAGATCGTTAATCTCTAATTGCGTGTGTTCTCTACGATTGAAACAAAATGTATAGAAGAAATTAAAAAAACCTTCTAATTTTGGAGTGGTTTGAAACATTTTTTACTGCATGTATTCGTCATATTTGAGTAAAAAACAAAATACGTTTGTTTTTGATCGGAGAACTGGATTAATTTTCAGACGTTTAAAAAATCCGTTGCCACAAATGTATTTCTTCAAATGGTTTAGGGAGTTTGTTAAAAATTTCAAGATGGCTGATTCATTCTACACATACACCATTCACCTTTATCCTGACTCTTCAAATTACAAAAGTAAAGCCTTTTTGGAAATTCACAGACTGGCAGAGTCCAAACTTTGCACTGAGTGGCGCACTCTTAAGCAGATTTATTTATTTTGCTATCTTGTGTTTAACACTTATTCAGTTGAAGAAACATCTTGTTTCTATGTGAAGTCGATATTCATGTAAATTAGTTTTCCTGCTTTTTCATGATAATTTTGATGCATCTAGTCAGGCATGCACTCTTGAGTGTTCAAATAGGCAGATTGATATAAGAAGATACTCCCATCGTTTTTCCTGCTGTTTGAAATGTCAAGTCATCCACTCCTGCCCACCTAGGATAATAGTGAGACATGCCATGTCGATTGTGTTGATTAGATCATTTTGGCTTACTGCATTAAAGAAGTCCGTTTTCTCTTTTTCTGCAGTAAGATTCAAAGGAAGTGTTTTGAAACCTTAGAATCTTTTGAAGTCTTGCAAAGATCTGTTTGTTTCCATGGTAATATCGGAGAAAGCTGCTTTACTTTCATTAAAAATCATTTTTTTCAAAGAGGTGAGAGATGTTTTGAAGGATTTTATCTCAAACTGCATTCCATCGCCCTAATAGCACATTTGCTGGTCTATATTTTTGCTGACCTTGATCCAGACAACGTTGTTTGTCATGATAGTTTACTTCACATTAATCTGGTATATTCCTATGAGTGGAAGAAATCTTAGACTCTATTAAATTGGGACTGCTGTCTTTGAAGTTTCTGACACAAAGCAGTTTAGTTTGACCCCACGATGATATTTTGGTGCATAGTGGATAGAAAGGTATTTGGAACTGGACAAACCAGGACCCTGATATAGGTTTTGAGCTCTTAGCTATTTGGAGACCAAATATTGCCCCCTTTTCATAAGTGGGCGCAGACCAGAACTATTTAGAGTGGTTATTGAGTATAAAGCAGGACAGTTGTGAAATGGCCACATCCACTTTAATCCACCCTCACTCACCCTCACCCTCAACACCTCACTCACCCTCACTCGCCCTCACCCTCACTCCCCCTCACTCGCCCTCACCCTCACTCACCCTCACTCACCCTCAACACCTCAACCTCACCCTCACTCACCCTCAACCCCTCACCCTCCCTCACTCACCCTCACTCACACTCAACCCCTCACTCACCCTCACCCTCACTCACCCTCACTCACCCTCACCCTCACTCACCCTCACTCGCCCTCACCCTCACTCACCCTCACTCACCCTCACTCACCCTCAACCCCTCACTCACCCTCACTCTCACTCATCCTCACTCACCCTCAACCCCTCACCCTCACTCACCCTCAACCCCTCACCCTAACTCACCCTCACCCTCACTCACCCTCAACCCCTCACTCACCCTCTCACCCTCAACCCCTCAACATCAACCCCTCACCCTCACTCACCCTCACCCTCACTCACCCTCACCCACCCTCACTCACCCTCACCCTCACTCACCCTCACCCACCCTCACCCTCACTCACCCTCACTCACCCTCACCCTCACTCACTCTCACCCTCACTCACCCTCACTCTCACTCACCCTCACTCACCCTCGCTCTCACTCACCCTCAACCCCTCACCCTCACTCACCCTCAACCCCTCACTCACCCTCACTCACCCTCACCCACCCTCACCCTCACTCACCCTCACTCACCCTCACTCACCCTCAACCCCTCACCCTCACACAGTGCAATAGGTCTCGGAGCATTTGAGTTAGAGCTTTTAGAAATGTTTATGGCTTTTTTTTTTAATTCTTTAGCATTGGCTAGAGGAAACAAAAATGCTAAAGATTTACACAAAAACCCATAAACAATTCTAAAAGCACTAACTCTAATGCTGCGAGACCTATTGCATTTCCAATGCTTGTTCTTTTTGTTGCTGGCAAAATTTCCTTCTGTATGTTTTTTGCCTGATATATCTCCTGAAAACAGTGAGATTTGTACTGATTTAGGTTTCCTGCATTTTCCACTCGCTCTTTTTTTTTAAATTTAGCAAAGTTTTTGTAGTTCACGAAGTTTGTGAAGTTTAAAAAATATTTGACTATATAAAGTTGATAACAAATTTTGGGGCAAAAAGAGTGAAAAATTCCACAAAGATGTGGTTTTGAGAGGCAAATATCTGTGGGAGGTTTCTCCATAAAAATAAAAGATGTTGCAGTCGAAATCTTGACAAAAATATTTTTTGTGAAACATTTCTCACATAGATAATTAAGCAAACCATATTAACTTTATATGCTAGTGAACACTATGGACAATTGATTGAAATAAACATTATAGGCTTGAAACTGTGGCGGCGGTCTCCTGACCGCCCCATTATGAGTCAGGTGGTGGGACTGCCACAGTCCCACGCATCCGCCAGGGAACCACGATTACCTGGTGGTGTTGCAGCGGTCATGAGGGCGCAATATGCTTGGCAGGGCCTCCTCGGTTCCACCAAGCATATTACGAGTTACGAACTCCCCAGTTCCTGCACAGCATGGAATTTTCAGTTCATGCCGTTCAGTACTGTTTTTGGTGTTCCCATTTCGATGCCTAATATTAGTGGCACCACCGTGGGAACACCAAAACTAGTCCGCCAGACAGGAGGAAACTCTTAATCTGACAGGCGGTCTGACTACAGCTTTGGCGGTGCGGCAGTGGGGCAGATCCAGCCCCATAACGCCAAATTCGTAATCAGGCCCATTGTATTATTGATCACATCAAAAGGTTTTCTTGTAGCTGGTGCCTTAAACTGTACTTTACACATTTTTTCTTTCTCTCGATAATATGATTGGACATAATATGGATGAGAGGTCCCATTATCCAAATCGATAACTAGTACAGTGAGTAAATAAACTGTGGTTCTTTTTTCCATAGGCACTGTGTATTCGGGCTGAATCTTGCAGATTTACGGGAAATTACTGTGTGCTAAGATTTTGATAGCAAGCACTCTAGAAATTGCAAAAATAAACACGAAATCGTGACAGAAAATCCATTTATTTCTTTGCTTCATGGAGATTATTTAATTATGGACATGTAACTACCAGATTGAAAATTCCGAATTTGTTATATATTTATTTATGATATAAAAATAGACATTGGTGTGGTGCGTGATGTAGGAGATTTCTGCCCTGGGCAGGTGACATCTGACACCTAATTATTGTATTTAGATAGTTTTTCTGTTAGTGTTGTACACTTTTGGTTTTCATTGTCGATATCATTGAATAATAAAGAAGATGTGACATTGGAAGGGGATCAAGGAAGTAGCTGTTGACTGACTTGAAGCAAACTGCTCATCCTCCCATAGCAATGTGTCTCCTCCCGCTGTGAGGGACATGGCTACAGGTGTCAATGAGTGGGTGATGCTTTAACAACAACACAAAAAATAATGACCTACACACTTCATAGAATCAGGGGTATTGTACGTCTCCTCGGACATCCTGTAAATATAGTTTCATTGTAATTACTAATTGATCTTTCAGGAGATCAAACAGCATCACCAGCAAAGAATGATTTCTTTTTAGTTTATACCATGGCAGCTCTCATAGTGATGGATTTAATGCCCAATTACCTGCTAAAAGATATCTGGAGAGCAAGACACAAGGAGATGCCCTGAGCAGAAGCAGAGGTTGGATGATTATTTGGTCTCCACTTTTAACAAGCATGTGTCATCGGCTTCCTTTTACAATCTGTGATGGACCAGACTATGGTCATAAAGCTTTCTGTTTGGTGCAGTGTTTCAAATATGACAGAAAATATATGAACCTTCCAGCAGCTCACTAATTTGTTTTACCTTGGAACCACCAGACCGTTTTGTTTTCAGTTTAAAGCTTTTCTTTTAAAAGTTTAGGAAAAAGTTACAGAGGAAAGAAAGTAAATGAAAAGATAAATTATATAAGACTATGTTTTACAACATATATTAGTAAAACTGGGGAAAGTATATGCCACTGGTTTCTCTATGAACTGAATACATCTTTCACCTTTTACTATATCCCATGCTTATAACGATTTTGCAGAAGCCTGTCTTTAAAAATAAGTTCTTGACTTTATATAATAAAGCAAAATCTTAGAATTGGTAGAAGTGTCAGGTTTAATTAATTGTTTGATTGAAAATGTATATTTGCACAATTACCCCAGAGGATTGTTGTGGCGCTTGGAGAAAGCCTGCGCACGTAGACTTCAATAATTTCAGAAAATCCTAAACCTAGTGAGCAGATTGAATGGGAAGAGATTCCAAGATGAGGCGTAAAGAACAGCAAAAGGTCTACCACCAAGTCTAGCACATTTGCGTCTTGGGACTTGAATGAGAAAAACATGGGTTGATTGAAGAGGTCTAGGAGGACTAGGAGGAAGATTGCATCAGACGTATCTGATCCAAATCCTATTTACCCAATGTTGCCACCAATGATTCCCAAAGGGGAGGGGGTCCAGAGGAGACTCCTTCCACTTTTCAAATCAGTTACCACCCCAACTTCCAAGTCAGTAACTGCAGTAGAGGCCGGTGTCTCGATACAGTGGCGGGGCGGGGGAAGAGCGAGGAACAGACGTAAAAACAAACAAGCATTGGCATAGCCAATAGTTCCCGCCTTTTGGACCTTATAAGTGTTTAGTTATCCAGCACAATATCCTTGGTGCAACAACATCAAGTGTTGCATGGCTAAACACTTATAAGGTCCCAAAGGCGAGACCTATTGGCTATGCCCACTTCTGTGTGGGAGGTGCATCTTTAGTTTTCCACTTCAGAGCTATCAGTTGCTTGGCCGCTAATAACGTATTCATGACCAAACTTCAATCAACCTTGGATCTTGATGGACTTCAGCCCCAGTGTTATCATGGCTGAATCAGGATTCAATAAATACCCCAAAATGCACTTGATGTGGCTTAGGATTGCCTTCCAAAAGATCTAAAAAGTCGGACACTACCACCATATATGTAAATCATCCTGTTACAGACCACATTCCCTTAACCACGCTCCTAAACATATGCTACATTTCATTGTGGTGATGTTCCATGGAAACACGTATGCCTGTAGATTGATCTCTGATTTGAACGCTTTGGCATGATATATTAGACCACAATGTCTGTGAACGATGAAGAGGAATTTTCTTAACTACAATGCTTTGCCATCTTTTCATATATCCCCATTGAACATCAGGGCCCGTGTCTGAAGTATCATGTAGATATTGGATATTAGGCCTTTCGATGTAGTAAACTAGCAAAAAGTTTTTTCCCCAAACAGCGAGGTCTGTAAATGCTGCAAATGTATAGTCTGGTGCAGAGACCCAGTGGTGTAACTGGACGTATTGCATGCTCTCTGATTTCCCAATATAATAATCCTTTTTGCATTTTTCAAATACCACCCTCTTGGAACATATCCCGTAACATCCTACAACAACCCCTGGACCACATGGAAAGCTGATCTGCACTATTCTCTGGTGTAAAATCCAGGTTAAGCAAAAGTGTAGTTTAGGGAGATAGAAGGAGGTACGTTTCTGATTTATCACCACCGAGTTCCAAACCTCCATTGTATGGTGCAGAATCTCAGAATAATAGTATACCCGAGGTCTAGAGGATTTGGGAAGGCCTGCCATGTCTGACAGGGCCTGCCACATCTTGACTGCTCCATATGTATCCAGTGCTTTTCGTTTCATATAGGTAGCACTCAAAGAGAATCCGAAGTTGGGCTGCTTAATGATAGTACCTAATGTCCAGTAGACTTGATCCTCCTGATCTCTGACACATTTTTAGGATTTTCCTAGCAATATGTGATCCCTGTCCATATGAAAGAATTACTTGCTGCTTGGGAAGCTTTCATGTCTTTTTCAGGTATTGTTACCAGGAGGGCCTGAAATAAATACATAAGCCTGGGTAATGCATTCATTCTTACATGCGCTACCCTTCCAAACCACGATACAAAGAGGCACTGTCAGCTATGTATATCTCTTGTAAGGGAAGGGATAGTTTTTGCTACATAGTTTTCTAGGTACGGGGGTAATATAAACCCCTAGGAACTTTACCGTGGCTTTGGCCATTCAGAATTGAAAAATAGTAGAAAGAAGATGCTTCAAATTTATGGTAAACACACACTTAGCAATTCTGACATTTCCAGATTAAATTTAAAGCCAGACATTGAGCTGCGTTCATGGATTTATCAAGTTTTATAAAATGTAATCTGCATGCAAATTAATTGTATGTTATACCCCACTGCCCTCCAAAGGAATTTACCGAACATCTGGATGTTGTCTAATTCCAGTGGCCAGTGACCCTAGGACCAACACAAAAAGGAGAAGAGGAGAGGACAGCTCTGCCGTGTCCCTCTGTGCAAGGGAAAATGCCTTGATTTAACCCAATTGACAATTATTTTGGCAGCTGGAGTTTTATGGCTAGCTTCTATCCAAATTATCATGTGTGGGCCAAGGTCTCTAATTTCAAGCACCCAACTGAAGAATGCCCAGTTAACTGTACTGAATGTTTTTTCAGCATCCAAAGATACAATCGCTAGGGGAGTTTTCTGACGAGTCGACTACTCTATGATAAGAACACGCCTCATATTATAAGCTGCATGATTACTGGGTATAATACCTGACTGATTCGGATGGATCAAGTTTGACAAGTAGCGTGAAAGTCTGTTTGCCAAGATTTGGGTTTAAAAGTACTATTGGCCTGTCTTGCGATGTAGGAATCTTCAGGTGTACTAGAGTTTTAATGTAACATTTGCCTAAGTCATTGACTAAGTGACTGTGGGACTGGAGAAACTAATTCAAAGTTTCCACCAGTTATTACAATTAAAAAATGTAAATGCTGTTGTTGTTGAATAACTTTATTTGTTTTGTTTAAAACCATCAAAGTGTACAAATACAAGTACGAGCAATACTTGGTAGTATTTGAACAACATAAAAAGTCATCAGACATATCTAAAATCGATAAAAGAGTGCGCAGTTAAAAATTCTAAAAACAATTATCAGCACATTTATCAACTAATACCATGTAAAACAGCATACAATTGAGGAGCACAACACTAGGGTAACAGTAATGAAGGGGTTTTTGCTTACAGCGTACAATTCATTCAAACCAGTAAATCAATTTGAATCATAAGGATTTATTTTTTGTGTTAACAATCGGCACCAACTAAATGCAGAAGCTTTTCCTGTTTGATCCAGACCGAGAATAGGAAACAACTGACCGCATAAACAATTGGTCCTGTGGTGTCGTTTTTCAGGATTCTATAGGCAACCTGATGTTGCCTAACTCCAATGTTTAAGCAGGTCGGTCGTATCCATTTCCTGCGGAACATTTGGTATTTTGCACAGAAAAAAAGGACGTGCTCTTCTATCTCCAAAGATTTAGCGCATGCTGGGCAGGGTTCTGAAGATAGTCCTGCAGCCCATCGCTAGATAACCATAGTAGAAGATTACCATACCTAAATCTAACATATAGGCTTTTTGCAAGTGGTGGCGCGATTAGATCCAGGAAGGTTTCAAAGGAAGGGCATGAATTGACACATAAAAACTGTGAGGTTAATTTGCCATTGCTGGCCTGGTGACATAGTCTTCTTCCACGGCCGCCCAATACCTGATCTTCAACTTTGAGCCATCCTCTCTGGATATTCCCAAAGTTCTGTCATACCAAGAGTTGTAAACCAACTCGCAACATCCTTAAACCAGGGGAGGCTTTTGGCACCACTAATATTCAAGACCTCCTTTAGGGAGTTGCAATAATCAGAGAGCTAAGGCATTGTCTACAAGCGCAGCCAGTGCAATAAAGGTTTCAGTGACGCCATATCACCTATTCTTTTAATCCCAAGGTCAAAGAACAGTGGAATTAGGTGAGTAGACAAAGGTACTGAGATGAGTGATCTGGCAAAGATATTTTCGGATGTTGTCAATGTATTTATGTTGATATACCCCCATATCTCAGCTCCGTACAAAGCACCAATCTGAACTTTTGCTCGATAAACTTCAAGAGCTGGAGTCAGTGATCGAGTATAAGACTGCTTGAAGTGTCTCGGTATTGATTTTGACCTGTGGACAAAAGTTAAATAGCTATTTTCCAGTTGTTGCTCACAACCTAATGTATCACTCAGTCTTATGTCCAGGTAATCAAAGCTTTTCACCTGCTCTAAGGTTTCCAGTGCGATCCTGACCTCTCTTGATTTACCCTTGGTTTTCCAAAACACCATACATTTGATCTTAGTAACAGTTAGTTCCAGACTACTGCTCCTGCATAAATCCAAAAACGTATCCACAAGGATTTGCAAACCCATTGTGGTTGTGGAAATAAGTAAGGTTTCCTCCGCAAAGAGCAGGATTGGGACCTTAGTACCATTCAAGGCAGAAGAGTCATTCCTGCAGTCCATTAAGCTGCTAGCCACATCATTGATAAACAAGGAAAAAAGTATAGGGGCTAGCACACATCCCTGGTGCACCCCACACTGAAATGCTTATAGAATAGGCTGGTCAGGCTAACCAGCCCAGGAGATTTATTGGATAGTAGTTCCTTGGTCGTTATCAACACCTACACTGCTGAGCTCAAGACTTGCAAAGCTTTACCACTGGCTTCCGTTAATATAGGGAGAGTTAATCCTTCAGTGGGAACTGTCCTCAAAATAGTGGTTGTCTGACTTTTTCTGGAAACATTGTACAGCCTTGCCACTAAGAAGAACATTGTCTAGTAGTTCTGGGCACCTCTAGATGTTCAAAGCGAAAGAACTTGTGCTCAAAGGGAGCTTAAGGATTGCTGGAGGGGTCTAACAGCAATATTGCTATGGGCTGGTATGCTTATGTAAACTGAAATAGCAAAAGAAATTGCATCAAAAAGAGCTCGAAAGTTATCCTCCTCTGGTGGCCAGGCATGACCATTCAGGAGGGTTGCATCCTTGAATTTAAATTCCCCCCTCCAATTTTGGAGGTGTATATTTCTGATCAACTAGTGGGGTGTAGAAGTAGGCCCAGGCTGCAACTACATCAAAGAGATGTGGTTTGTTACCTCACCACATACAGCAGAGACAATCTGTTTGGCAAAAGGAACAGGAGATGTGTGAAGTGAGTCTTAATGCCTGGCCTGGTCACTGGTAAACCAGCACTAAGGGAATCAGCATCTTGTACAGAACACACATGTGGTGTCCAGTGGACACATACTTCTGGGGTTCCCAGCACACCACCACTCACCCATCCAGACACATGTGAAGAAACATACTAACCTTACAAGACATCATGAAGGCAAAGGAGCTCGGTTATTGGAGACTGAACTGAACTTCGCCGGGGGGAAGCCCATATCCAATCCCTATCACACAGGTACAGGTCAAAAAGGCATATGCCCCTGGGGGCTAGAATATCATGCTGCCAACACTGTCAATATTGCATATCGTGGGTAGAAGCATAGTGGTGACCTTTGCAAAGAGGGTTCACTTTTGAAAGGCCACTCAGCATCAGGGCCCACCAATCTGTCACTGTGTGATGTTCAGTTAAGGAAGTCCAGTACTATTAGATGCAGACACTGTGTAGGGCCCACTCTCCCACTTTTGTATGGGAATGGAACTTTAATAATGCAAATTATACATGCCCCATTAGAGAAAGTCTTCAGACTACTAACTTGTTCACGCGAATACCAATCCCAATAATTAAATATAGTAGACCCAACGGATGTATTAGCTAGAACCATTTTCAGAACCGTTTCTAAAAACTTTTCAAACGCTAGGATCTGCGATGAAAGAAAAAGTCCAAAGGGAAATCTGTCTGAAGGGAGCAAACAACGAGGAAAAAAATAGAAGTAAATGGGCAACAACACAACAAAATATAAGGGATCGAATGTGTTGTGAAACATCCATCACTTGTTAGTGTCTTCTTTGAATATGTTTCTAACAGGGACGGCCATTAAAGGAAAAGACTCAACTTCATCTTCAATACAAACTTGGAAAGAGTACTTCATATGGTTTGACTGCGTCCCTTACTTCCGACACATAGTGTTGAGAAGCCACACAAAAAGAAACATAGCTTTGACATCATCTTCCCTATGAGGTAAGACTCTACAGCCCAATCTCTGAATATTACCAGAGAAGTCGCTGAGCACTTATTGCATGCTCACCACCATGTAAACAAACACTGGCACAGTCTAGGCCGGGAGTCCAGATACATTTTGCACAAAAAATAGACCATCTTCTTAACACTTCTTGCCTCAGATAAGTTCCTACTCTTGACATACGTTCCTACTCTTATCTTGACATTACAAACCAAGGTACTTTGTAATTCAGTGAGCTCACAGTAGTATCTACTGCTCCAGTGCTGCTAGGAACAACAACAGTGCCTGTCAAAAGGACTGCAACACTGCACAGGAGTTTCACAAGCCCCCGAAAACGATCCTGATTCAGAAAAGGGGGTGGTGATGAACAGAGTGTCTGAATTAAGCAGACCACTCTTACCCAGTCCAACGATCAGGGCTTGATCCATCACCGTTATTTAGCTCACTGCCCCATCCCAGCTCAGAACCTGGCTATATGCAAATTAGTCTGTCCCTGGCCCAGTGCATCAAGGGAACAGGGCAGACTAAACTACCAAGCCAATTCTTCAACAGAAAGGAGACAAGCTTCCGGGGACCGGTTTCTGCCATTTCAGGCGTCGTCGGCCCGGCTTGCTTGAATCCTGATGGAGCAGTGAGCAAGGGACTCATGTCTGAGCATACCCTTCCACGCTTATGGTGGACAAAATGATTCAGAAAAGGGGGTGGTGATGAACAGAGTGTCTGAATTAAGCAGACCACTCTTACCCAGTCCAAAGATGAGGGCTTGATCCATCACCGTTATTTAGCTCACTGCCCCATCCCAGCTCAGAACCGGGCTATATGCAAATTAGTCTGTCCCTGGCCCAGTGCATCATGGGAACAGGGCAGACCAAACTACCAAGCCAATTCTTCACCAGAAAGGAGACAAGTTTCCAGGGACCGGTTTCTGCCATTTCAGGCATCGTCGGCCCGGCTTGCTTGAATCCTGATGGAGCAGTGAGCAAGGGACTCATGTCTGAGCATACCCTTCCACGCTTATGGTGAACAAAATGATTCAGAAAAGGGGGTGGTGATGAACAGAGTGTCTGAATTAAGCAGACCACTCTTACCCAGTCCAAAGATGAGGGCTTGATCCATCACCGTTATTTAGCTCACTGCCCCATCCCAGCTCAGAACCTGGCTATATGCAAATTAGTCTGTCCCTGGCCCAGTGCATCATGGGAACAGGGCAGACCAAACTACCAAGCCAATTCTTCACCAGAAAGGAGACAAGCTTCCGGGGACCGTTTTCTGCCATTTCAGGCGTCGTCGGCCCGGCTTGCTTGAATCCTGATGGAGCAGTGAGCAAGGGACTCATGTCTGAGCATACCCTTCCACGCTCATGGTGGACAAAATGATTCAGAAAAGGGGGTGGTGATGAACAGAGTGTCTGAATTAAGCAGACCACTCTTACCCAGTCCAAAGATCAGGGCTTGATCCATCACTGTTATTTAGCTCACTGCCCCATCCCAGCTCAGAACCTGGCTATATGCAAATTAGTCTGTCCCTGGCCCAGTGCATCATGGGAACAGGGCAGACCAAACTACCAAGCCAATTCTTCACCAGAAACGAGACAAGCTTCCGGGGACCGGTTTCTGCCATTTCAGGCGTCGTCGGCCCGGCTTGCTTGAATCCTGATGGAGCAGTGAGCAAGGGACTCATGTCTGAGCATACCCTTCCACGCTTATGGTGGACAAAATGATTCAGAAAAGGGGGTGGTGATGAACAGAGTGTCTGAATTAAGCAGACCACTCTTACCCAGTCCAAAGATCAGGGCTTGATCCATCACCGTTATTTAGCTCACTGCCCAATCCCAGCTCAGAACCTGGCTATATGCAAATTAGTCTGTCCCTGGCCCAGTGCATCATGGGAACAGGGCAGACCAAACTACCAAGCCAATTCTTCACCAGAAAGGAGACAAGCTTCGGGGGACCGGTTTCTGCCATTCCAGGCGTCGTCGGCCCGGCTTGCTTGAATCCTGATGGAGCAGTGAGCAAGAGACTCATGTCTGAGCATACCCTTCCACGCTTATGGTGGACAAAATGATTCAGAAAAGGGGGTGGTGATGAACAGAGTGTCTGAATTAAGCAGCCGACTCTTACCCAGTCCAAAGATCAGGGCTTGATCCATCACCGTTATTTAGCTCACTGCCCCATCCCAGCTCAGAACCTGGCTATATGCAAATTAGTCTGTCCCTGGCCCAGTGCATCATGGGAACAGGGCAGACCAAACTACCAAGCCAATTCTTCACCAGAAAGGAGACAAGCTTCCGGGGACCGGTTTCTGCCATTCCAGGCGTCGTCGGCCCGGCTTGCTTGAATCCTGATGGAGCAGTGAGCAAGGGACTCATGTCTGAGCATACCCTTCCACGCTTATGGTGGAGAAAATGATTTCCTTCCCAGTATAAGAATTGGCTTGGTAGTTTGGTTTGCCCTGTTCCCATCATGCACTGGGACAGGAACAGACTAATTTGCATATAGCCAAGTTCTGAGCTGGGATGGTGCAGTGAGCGAGCTAAAAAACGGTGATGGATCAAGCCCTGATCTTTGGACTGGGTAAGAGTGGTCTGCTTAATTCAGGCACTCTGTTCATCACCACCCCCTTTTCTGAATCATTTTGTCCACCATAAGCGTGGAAGGGTATACTCAGATGTGAGTCCCTTGCTCATTGCACCATCAGGATTCAAGCAAGCCGGGCCGACGACGCCTGAAATGGCAGAAACCGGTCCCCGGAAGCTTGTTTCCTTCCCAGTATAAGAATTGGCTTGGTAGTTTGGTTTGCCCTGTTCCCATCATGCACTGGGACAGGAACAGACTAATTTGCATATAGCCAAGTTCTGAGCTGGGATGGTGCAGTGAGCTAAAAAACGGTGATGGATCAAGCCCTGATCTTTGGACTGGGTAAGAGTGGTCTGCTTAATTCAGGCACTCTGTTCATCACCACCCCCTTTTCTGAATCATTTTGTCCACCATAAGCGTGGAAGGGTATACTCAGATGTGAGTCCCTTGCTCATTGCACCATCAGGATTCAAGCAAGCCGGGCCGACGACGCCTGAAATGGCAGAAACCGGTCCCCGGAAGCTTGTTTCCTTCCCAGTATAAGAATTGGCTTGGTAGTTTGGTTTGCCCTGTTCCCATCATGCACTGGGACAGGAACAGACTAATTTGCATATAGCCAAGTTCTGAGCTGGGATGGTGCAGTGAGCTAAAAAACGGTGATGGATCAAGCCCTGATCTTTGGACTGGGTAAGAGTGGTCTGCTTAATTCAGGCACTCTGTTCATCACCACCCCCTTTTCTGAATTATTTTGTCCACCATAAGCGTGGAAGGGTATACTCAGATGTGAGTCCCTTGCTCATTGTACCATCAGGATTCAAGCAAGCCGGGCCGACGACGCCTGAAATTGCAGAAACCGGTCCCCGGAAGCTTGTTTCCTTCCCAATATAAGAATTGGCTTGGTAGTTTGGTTTGCCCTGTTCCCATCATGCACTGGGACAGGAACAGACTAATTTGCATATAGCCAAGTTCTGAGCTGGGATGGTGCAGTGAGCTAAAAAACGGTGATGGATCAAGCCCTGATCTTTGGACTGGGTAAGAGTGGTCTGCTTAATTCAGGCACTCTGTTCATCACCACCCCCTTTTCTGAATCATTTTGTCCACCATAAGCGTGGAAGGGTATACTCAGATGTGAGTCCCTTGCTCATTGCACCATCAGGATTCAAGCAAGCCGGGCCGACGACGCCTGAAATGGCAGAAACCGGTAACCGGAAGCTTGTTTCCTTCCCAGTATAAGAATTGGCTTGGTAGTTTGGTTTGCCCTGTTCCCATCATGCACTGGGACAGGAACAGACTAATTTGCATATAGCCAAGTTCTGAGCTGGGATGGTGCAGTGAGCTAAAAAACGGTGATGGATCAAGCCCTGATCTTTGGACTGGGTAAGAGTGGTCTGCTTAATTCAGGCACTCTGTTCATCACTACCCCCTTTTCTGAATCATTTTGTCCACCATAAGCGTGGAAGGGTATACTCAGATGTGAGTCCCTTGCTCATTGCACCATCAGGATTCAAGCAAGCCGGGCCGACGACGCCTGAAATGGCAGAAACCGGTCCCCGGAAGCTTGTTTCCTTCCCAGTATAAGAATTGGCTTGGTAGTTTGGTTTGCCCTGTTCCCATCATGCACTGGGACAGGAACAGACTAATTTGCATATAGCCAAGTTCTGAGCTGGGATGGTGCAGTGAGCTAAAAAACGGTGATGGATCAAGCCCTGATCAATGGACTGGGTAAGAGTGGTCTGCTTAATTCAGGCACTCTGTTCATCACCACCCCCTTTTCTGAATCATTTTGTCCACCATAAGCGTGGAAGGGTATACTCAGATGTGAGTCCCTTGCTCATTGCACCATCAGGATTCAAGCAAGCCGGGTCAATGTATTTATGTTGATATACCCCCATATCTCAGCTCCGTACAAAGCACCAATCTGAACTTTTGCTCGATAAACTTCAAGAGCTGGAGTCAGTGATCGAGTATAAGACTGCTTGAAGTGTCTCGGTATTGATTTTGACCTGTGGACAAAAGTTAAATAGCTATTTTCCAGTTGTTGCTCACAACCTAATGTATCACTCAGTCTTATGTCCAGGTAATCAAAGCTTTTCACCTGCTCTAAGGTTTCCAGTGCGATCCTGACCTCTCTTGATTTACCCTTGGTTTTCCAAAACACCATACATTTGATCTTAGTAACAGTTAGTTCCAGACTACTGCTCCTGCATAAATCCAAAAACGTATCCACAAGGATTTGCAAACCTATTGTGGTTGTGGAAATAAGTAAGGTTTCCTCCGCAAAGAGCAGGATTGGGACCTTAGTACCATTCAAGGCAGAAGAGTCATTCCTGCAGTCCATTAAGCTGCTAGCCACATCATTGATAAACAAGGAAAAAAGTATAGGGGCTAGCACACATCCCTGGTGCACCCCACACTGAAATGCTTATAGAATAGGCTGGTCAGGCCAACCAGCCCAGGAGATTTATTGGATAGTAGTTCCTTGGTCGTTATCAACACCTACACTGCTGAGCTCAAGACTTGCAAAGCTTTACCACTGGCTTCCGTTAATATAGGGAGAGTTAATCCTTCAGTGGGAACTGTCCTCAAAATAGTGGTTGTCTGACTTTTTCTGGAAACATTGTACAGCCTTGCCACTAAGAAGAACATTGTCTAGTAGTTCTGGGCACCTCTAGATGTTCAAAGCGAAAGAACTTGTGCTCAAAGGGAGCTTAAGGATTGCTGGAGGGGTCTAACAGCAATATTGCTATGGGCTGGTATGCTTATGTAAACTGAAATAGCAAAAGAAATTGCATCAAAAAGAGCTCGAAAGTTATCCTCCTCTGGTGGCCAGGCATGACCATTCAGGAGGGTTGCATCCTTGAATTTAAATTCCCCCCTCCAATTTTGGAGGTGTATATTTCTGATCAACTAGTGGGGTGTAGAAGTAGGCCCAGGCTGCAACTACATCAAAGAGATGTGGTTTGTTACCTCACCACATACAGCAGAGACAATCTGTTTGGCAAAAGGAACAGGAGATGTGTGAAGTGAGTCTTAATGCCTGGCCTGGTCACTGGTAAACCAGCACTAAGGGAATCAGCATCTTGTACAGAACACACATGTGGTGTCCAGTGGACACATACTTCTGGGGTTCACAGCACACCACCACTCACCCATCCAGACACATGTGAAGAAACATACTAACCTTACAAGACATCATGAAGGCAAAGGAGCTCGGTTATTGGAGACTGAACTGAACTTCGCTGGGGGGAAGCCCATATCCAATCCCTATCACACAGGTACAGGTCAAAAAGGCATATGCCCCTGGGGGCTAGAATATCATGCTGCCAACACTGTCAATATTGCATATCGTGGGTAGAAGCATAGTGGTGACCTTTGCAAAGAGGGTTCACTTTTGAAAGGCCACTCAGCATCAGGGCCCACCAATCTGTCACTGTGTGATGTTCAGTTAAGGAAGTCCAGTACTATTAGATGCAGACACTGTGTAGGGCCCACTCTCCCACTTTTGTATGGGAATGGAACTTTAATAATGCAAATTATACATGCCCCATTAGAGAAAGTCTTCAGACTACTAACTTGTTCACGCGAATACCAATCCCAATAATTAAATATAGTAGACCCAACGGATGTATTAGCTAGAACCATTTTCAGAACCGTTTCTAAAAACTTTTCAAACGCTAGGATCTGCGATGAAAGAAAAAGTCCAAAGGGAAATCTGTCTGAAGGGAGCAAACAACGAGGAAAAAAATAGAAGTAAATGGGCAACAACACAACAAAATATAAGGGATCGAATGTGTTGTGAAACATCCATCACTTGTTAGTGTCTTCTTTGAATATGTTTCTAACAGGGACGGCCATTAAAGGAAAAGTCTCAACTTCATCTTCAATACAAACTTGGAAAGAGTACTTCATATGGTTTGACTGCGTCCCTTACTTCCGACACATAGTGTTGAGAAGCCACACAAAAAGAAACATAGCTTTGACATCATCTTCCCTATGAGGTAAGACTCTACAGCCCAATCTCTGAATATTACCAGAGAAGTCGCTGAGCACTTATTGCGTGCTCACCACCATGTAAACAAACACTGGCACAGTCTAGGCCGGGAGTCCAGATACATTTTGCACAAAAAATAGACCATCTTCTTAACACTTCTTGCCTCAGATAAGTTCCTACTCTTGACATACGTTCCTACTCTTATCTTGACATTACAAACCGAGGTACTTTGTAATTCAGTGAGCTCACAGTAGTATCTACTGCTCCAGTGCTGCTAGGAACAACAACAGTGCCTGTCAAAAGGACTGCAACACTGCACAGGAGTTTCACAAGCCCCCGAAAACGATCCTGATTCAGAAAAGGGGGTGGTGATGAACAGAGTGTCTGAATTAAGCAGACCACTCTTACCCAGTCCAACGATCAGGGCTTGATCCATCACCGTTATTTAGCTCACTGCCCCATCCCAGCTCAGAACCTGGCTATATGCAAATTAGTCTGTCCCTGGCCCAGTGCATCATGGGAACAGGGCAGACCAAACTACCAAGCCAATTCTTCACCAGAAAGGAGACAAGCTTCCGGGGACCGGTTTCTGCCATTTCAGGCGTCGTCGGCCCGGCTTGCTTGAATCCTGATGGAGCAGTGAGCAAGGGACTCATGTCTGAGCATACCCTTCCACGCTCATGGTGGACAAAATGATTCAGAAAAGGGGGTGGTGATGAACAGAGTGTCTGAATTAAGCAGACCACTCTTACCCAGTCCAAAGATCAGGGCTTGATCCATCACTGTTATTTAGCTCACTGCCCCATCCCAGCTCAGAACCTGGCTATATGCAAATTAGTCTGTCCCTGGCCCAGTGCATCATGGGAACAGGGCAGACCAAACTACCAAGCCAATTCTTCACCAGAAACGAGACAAGCTTCCGGGGACCGGTTTCTGCCATTTCAGGCGTCGTCGGCCCGGCTTGCTTGAATCCTGATGGAGCAGTGAGCAAGGGACTCATGTCTGAGCATACCCTTCCACGCTTATGGTGGACAAAATGATTCAGAAAAGGGGGTGGTGATGAACAGAGTGTCTGAATTAAGCAGACCACTCTTACCCAGTCCAAAGATCAGGGCTTGATCCATCACCGTTATTTAGCTCACTGCCCCATCCCAGCTCAGAACCTGGCTATATGCAAATTAGTCTGTCCTTGGCCCAGTGCATCATGGGAACAGGGCAGACCAAACTACCAAGCCAATTCTTCACCAGAAAGGAGACAAGCTTCCGGGGACCGGTTTCTGCCATTCCAGGCGTCGTCGGCCCGGCTTGCTTGAATCCTGATGGAGCAGTGAGCAAGGGACTCATGTCTGAGCATACCCTTCCACGCTTATGGTGGACAAAATGATTTCCTTCCCAGTATAAGAATTGGCTTGGTAGTTTGGTTTGCCCTGTTCCCATCATGCACTGGGACAGGAACAGACTAATTTGCATATAGCCAAGTTCTGAGCTGGGATGGTGCAGTGAGCGAGCTAAAAAACGGTGATGGATCAAGCCCTGATCTTTGGACTGGGTAAGAGTGATCTGCTTAATTCAGGCACTCTGTTCATCACCACCCCCTTTTCTGAATCATTTTGTCCACCATAAGCGTGGAAGGGTATACTCAGATGTGAGTCCCTTGCTCATTGCACCATCAGGATTCAAGCAAGCCGGGCCGACGACGCCTGAAATGGCAGAAACCGGTCCCCGGAAGCTTGTTTCCTTCCCAGTATAAGAATTGGCTTGGTAGTTTGGTTTGCCCTGTTCCCATCATGCACTGGGACAGGAACAGACTAATTTGCATATAGCCAAGTTCTGAGCTGGGATGGTGCAGTGAGCTAAAAAACGGTGATGGATCAAGCCCTGATCTTTGGATTGGGTAAGAGTGGTCTGCTTAATTCAGGCACTCTGTTCATCACCACCCCCTTTTCTGAATCATTTTGTCCACCATAAGCGTGGAAGGGTATACTCAGATGTGAGTCCCTTGCTCATTGCACCATCAGGATTCAAGCAAGCCGGGTCAATGTATTTATGTTGATATACCCCCATATCTCAGCTCCGTACAAAGCACCAATCTGAACTTTTGCTCGATAAACTTCAAGAGCTGGAGTCAGTGATCGAGTATAAGACTGCTTGAAGTGTCTCGGTATTGATTTTGACCTGTGGACAAAAGTTAAATAGCTATTTTCCAGTTGTTGCTCACAACCTAATGTATCACTCAGTCTTATGTCCAGGTAATCAAAGCTTTTCACCTGCTCTAAGGTTTCCAGTGCGATCCTGACCTCTCTTGATTTACCCTTGGTTTTCCAAAACACCATACATTTGATCTTAGTAACAGTTAGTTCCAGACTACTGCTCCTGCATAAATCCAAAAACGTATCCACAAGGATTTGCAAACCCATTGTGGTTGTGGAAATAAGTAAGGTTTCCTCCGCAAAGAGCAGGATTGGGACCTTAGTACCATTCAAGGCAGAAGAGTCATTCCTGCAGTCCATTAAGCTGCTAGCCACATCATTGATAAACAAGGAAAAAAGTATAGGGGCTAGCACACATCCCTGGTGCACCCCACACTGAAATGCTTATAGAATAGGCTGGTCAGGCTAACCAGCCCAGGAGATTTATTGGATAGTAGTTCCTTGGTCGTTATCAACACCTACACTGCTGAGCTCAAGACTTGCAAAGCTTTACCACTGGCTTCCGTTAATATAGGGAGAGTTAATCCTTCAGTGGGAACTGTCCTCAAAATAGTGGTTGTCTGACTTTTTCTGGAAACATTGTACAGCCTTGCCACTAAGAAGAACATTGTCTAGTAGTTCTGGGCACCTCTAGATGTTCAAAGCGAAAGAACTTGTGCTCAAAGGGAGCTTAAGGATTGATGGAGGGGTCTAACAGCAATATTGCTATGGGCTGGTATGCTTATGTAAACTGAAATAGCAAACGAAATTGCATTAAAAAGAGCTCGGAAGTTATCCTCCTCTGGTGGCCAGGCATGACCATTCATGAGGGTTGCATCCTTGAATTTAAATTCCCCCCTCCAATTTTGGAGGTGTATATTTCTGATCAACTAGTGGGGTGTAGAAGTAGGCCCAGGCTGCAACTACATCAAAGAGATGTGGTTTGTTACCTCACCACATACAGCAGAGACAATCTGTTTGGCAAAAGGAACAGGAGATGTGTGAAGTGAGTCTTAATGCCTGGCCTGGTCACTGGTAAACCAGCACTAAGGGAATCAGCATCTTGTACAGAACACACATGTGGTGTCCAGTGGACACATACTTCTGGGGTTCACAGCACACCACCACTCACCCATCCAGACACATGTGAAGAAACATACTAACCTTACAAGACATCATGAAGGCAAAGGAGCTCGGTTATTGGAGACTGAACTGAACTTCGCCGGGGGGAAGCCCATATCCAATCCCTATCACACAGGTACAGGTCAAAAAGGCATATGCCCCTGGGGGCTAGAATATCATGCTGCCAACACTGTCAATATTGCATATCGTGGGTAGAAGCATAGTGGTGACCTTTGCAAAGAGGGTTCACTTTTGAAAGGCCACTCAGCATCAGGGCCCACCAATCTGTCACTGTGTGATGTTCAGTTAAGGAAGTCCAGTACTATTAGATGCAGACACTGTGTAGGGCCCACTCTCCCACTTTTGTATGGGAATGGAACTTTAATAATGCAAATTATACATGCCCCATTAGAGAAAGTCTTCAGACTACTAACTTGTTCACGCGAATACCAATCCCAATAATTAAATATAGTAGACCCAACGGATGTATTAGCTAGAACCATTTTCAGAACCGTTTCTAAAAACTTTTCAAACGCTAGGATCTGCGATGAAAGAAAAAGTCCAAAGGGAAATCTGTCTGAAGGGAGCAAACAACGAGGAAAAAAATAGAAGTAAATGGGCAACAACACAACAAAATATAAGGGATCGAATGTGTTGTGAAACATCCATCACTTGTTAGTGTCTTCTTTGAATATGTTTCTAACAGGGACGGCCATTAAAGGAAAAGACTCAACTTCATCTTCAATACAAACTTGGAAAGAGTACTTCATATGGTTTGACTGCGTCCCTTACTTCCGACACATAGTGTTGAGAAGCCACACAAAAAGAAACATAGCTTTGACATCATCTTCCCTATGAGGTAAGACTCTACAGCCCAATCTCTGAATATTACCAGAGAAGTCGCTGAGCACTTATTGCATGCTCACCACCATGTAAACAAACACTGGCACAGTCTAGGCCGGGAGTCCAGATACATTTTGCACAAAAAATAGACCATCTTCTTAACACTTCTTGCCTCAGATAAGTTCCTACTCTTGACATACGTTCCTACTCTTATCTTGACATTACAAACCAAGGTACTTTGTAATTCAGTGAGCTCACAGTAGTATCTACTGCTCCAGTGCTGCTAGGAACAACAACAGTGCCTGTCAAAAGGACTGCAACACTGCACAGGAGTTTCACAAGCCCCCGAAAATGATCCTGATTCAGAAAAGGGGGTGGTGATGAACAGAGTGTCTGAATTAAGCAGACCACTCTTACCCAGTCCAACGATCAGGGCTTGATCCATCACCGTTATTTAGCTCACTGCCCCATCCCAGCTCAGAACCTGGCTATATGCAAATTAGTCTGTCCCTGGCCCAGTGCATCAAGGGAACAGGGCAGACTAAACTACCAAGCCAATTCTTCAACAGAAAGGAGACAAGCTTCCGGGGACCGGTTTCTGCCATTTCAGGCGTCGTCGGCCCGGCTTGCTTGAATCCTGATGGAGCAGTGAGCAAGGGACTCATGTCTGAGCATACCCTTCCACGCTTATGGTGGACAAAATGATTCAGAAAAGGGGGTGGTGATGAACAGAGTGTCTGAATTAAGCAGACCACTCTTACCCAGTCCAAAGATGAGGGCTTGATCCATCACCGTTATTTAGCTCACTGCCCCATCCCAGCTCAGAACCGGGCTATATGCAAATTAGTCTGTCCCTGGCCCAGTGCATCATGGGAACAGGGCAGACCAAACTACCAAGCCAATTCTTCACCAGAAAGGAGACAAGTTTCCAGGGACCGGTTTCTGCCATTTCAGGCATCGTCGGCCCGGCTTGCTTGAATCCTGATGGAGCAGTGAGCAAGGGACTCATGTCTGAGCATACCCTTCCACGCTTATGGTGAACAAAATGATTCAGAAAAGGGGGTGGTGATGAACAGAGTGTCTGAATTAAGCAGACCACTCTTACCCAGTCCAAAGATGAGGGCTTGATCCATCACCGTTATTTAGCTCACTGCCCCATCCCAGCTCAGAACCTGGCTATATGCAAATTAGTCTGTCCCTGGCCCAGTGCATCATGGGAACAGGGCAGACCAAACTACCAAGCCAATTCTTCACCAGAAAGGAGACAAGCTTCCGGGGACCGTTTTCTGCCATTTCAGGCGTCGTCGGCCCGGCTTGCTTGAATCCTGATGGAGCAGTGAGCAAGGGACTCATGTCTGAGCATACCCTTCCACGCTCATGGTGGACAAAATGATTCAGAAAAGGGGGTGGTGATGAACAGAGTGTCTGAATTAAGCAGACCACTCTTACCCAGTCCAAAGATCAGGGCTTGATCCATCACTGTTATTTAGCTCACTGCCCCATCCCAGCTCAGAACCTGGCTATATGCAAATTAGTCTGTCCCTGGCCCAGTGCATCATGGGAACAGGGCAGACCAAACTACCAAGCCAATTCTTCACCAGAAACGAGACAAGCTTCCGGGGACCGGTTTCTGCCATTTCAGGCGTCGTCGGCCCGGCTTGCTTGAATCCTGATGGAGCAGTGAGCAAGGGACTCATGTCTGAGCATACCCTTCCACGCTTATGGTGGACAAAATGATTCAGAAAATGGGGTGGTGATGAACAGAGTGTCTGAATTAAGCAGACCACTCTTACCCAGTCCAAAGATCAGGGCTTGATCCATCACCGTTATTTAGCTCACTGCCCAATCCCAGCTCAGAACCTGGCTATATGCAAATTAGTCTGTCCCTGGCCCAGTGCATCATGGTAACAGGGCAGACCAAACTACCAAGCCAATTCTTCACCAGAAAGGAGACAAGCTTCGGGGGACCGGTTTCTGCCATTCCAGGCGTCGTCGGCCCGGCTTGCTTGAATCCTGATGGAGCAGTGAGCAAGGGACTCATGTCTGAGCATACCCTTCCACGCTTATGGTGGACAAAATGATTCAGAAAAGGGGGTGGTGATGAACAGAGTGTCTGAATTAAGCAGCCGACTCTTACCCAGTCCAAAGATCAGGGCTTGATCCATCACCGTTATTTAGCTCACTGCCCCATCCCAGCTCAGAACCTGGCTATATGCAAATTAGTCTGTCCCTGGCCCAGTGCATCATGGGAACAGGGCAGACCAAACTACCAAGCCAATTCTTCACCAGAAAGGAGACAAGCTTCCGGGGACCGGTTTCTGCCATTCCAGGCGTCGTCGGCCCGGCTTGCTTGAATCCTGATGGAGCAGTGAGCAAGGGACTCATGTCTGAGCATACCCTTCCACGCTTATGGTGGAGAAAATGATTTCCTTCCCAGTATAAGAATTGGCTTGGTAGTTTGGTTTGCCCTGTTCCCATCATGCACTGGGACAGGAACAGACTAATTTGCATATAGCCAAGTTCTGAGCTGGGATGGTGCAGTGAGCGAGCTAAAAAACGGTGATGGATCAAGCCCTGATCTTTGGACTGGGTAAGAGTGGTCTGCTTAATTCAGGCACTCTGTTCATCACCACCCCCTTTTCTGAATCATTTTGTCCACCATAAGCGTGGAAGGGTATACTCAGATGTGAGTCCCTTGCTCATTGCACCATCAGGATTCAAGCAAGCCGGGCCGACGATGCCTGAAATGGCAGAAACCGGTCCCCGGAAGCTTGTTTCCTTCCCAGTATAAGAATTGGCTTGGTAGTTTGGTTTGCCCTGTTCCCATCATGCACTGGGACAGGAACAGACTAATTTGCATATAGCCAAGTTCTGAGCTGGGATGGTGCAGTGAGCTAAAAAACGGTGATGGATCAAGCCCTGATCTTTGGACTGGGTAAGAGTGGTCTGCTTAATTCAGGCACTCTGTTCATCACCACCCCCTTTTCTGAATCATTTTGTCCACCATAAGCGTGGAAGGGTATACTCAGATGTGAGTCCCTTGCTCATTGCACCATCAGGATTCAAGCAAGCCGGGCCGACGACGCCTGAAATGGCAGAAACCGGTCCCCGGAAGCTTGTTTCCTTCCCAGTATAAGAATTGGCTTGGTAGTTTGGTTTGCCCTGTTCCCATCATGCACTGGGACAGGAACAGACTAATTTGCATATAGCCAAGTTCTGAGCTGGGATGGTGCAGTGAGCTAAAAAACGGTGATGGATCAAGCCCTGATCTTTGGACTGGGTAAGAGTGGTCTGCTTAATTCAGGCACTCTGTTCATCACCACCCCCTTTTCTGAATTATTTTGTCCACCATAAGCGTGGAAGGGTATACTCAGATGTGAGTCCCTTGCTCATTGCACCATCAGGATTCAAGCAAGCCGGGCCGACGACGCCTGAAATGGCAGAAACCGGTCCCCGGAAGCTTGTTTCCTTCCCAATATAAGAATTGGCTTGGTAGTTTGGTTTGCCCTGTTCCCATCATGCACTGGGACAGGAACAGACTAATTTGCATATAGCCAAGTTCTGAGCTGGGATGGTGCAGTGAGCTAAAAAACGGTGATGGATCAAGCCCTGATCTTTGGACTGGGTAAGAGTGGTCTGCTTAATTCAGGCACTCTGTTCATCACCACCCCCTTTTCTGAATCATTTTGTCCACCATAAGCGTGGAAGGGTATACTCAGATGTGAGTCCCTTGCTCATTGCACCATCAGGATTCAAGCAAGCCGGGCCGACGACGCCTGAAATGGCAGAAACCGGTAACCGGAAGCTTGTTTCCTTCCCAGTATAAGAATTGGCTTGGTAGTTTGGTTTGCCCTGTTCCCATCATGCACTGGGACAGGAACAGACTAATTTGCATATAGCCAAGTTCTGAGCTGGGATGGTGCAGTGAGCTAAAAAACGGTGATGGATCAAGCCCTGATCTTTGGACTGGGTAAGAGTGGTCTGCTTAATTCAGGCACTCTGTTCATCACTACCCCCTTTTCTGAATCATTTTGTCCACCATAAGCGTGGAAGGGTATACTCAGATGTGAGTCCCTTGCTCATTGCACCATCAGGATTCAAGCAAGCCGGGCCGACGACGCCTGAAATGGCAGAAACCGGTCCCCGGAAGCTTGTTTCCTTCCCAGTATAAGAATTGGCTTGGTAGTTTGGTTTGCCCTGTTCCCATCATGCACTGGGACAGGAACAGACTAATTTGCATATAGCCAAGTTCTGAGCTGGGATGGTGCAGTGAGCTAAAAAACGGTGATGGATCAAGCCCTGATCTTTGGACTGGGTAAGAGTGGTCTGCTTAATTCAGGCACTCTGTTCATCACCACCCCCTTTTCTGAATCATTTTGTCCACCATAAGCGTGGAAGGGTATACTCAGATGTGAGTCCCTTGCTCATTGCACCATCAGGATTCAAGCAAGCCGGGTCAATGTATTTATGTTGATATACCCCCATATCTCAGCTCCGTACAAAGCACCAATCTGAACTTTTGCTCGATAAACTTCAAGAGCTGGAGTCAGTGATCGAGTATAAGACTGCTTGAAGTGTCTCGGTATTGATTTTGACCTGTGGACAAAAGTTAAATAGCTATTTTCCAGTTGTTGCTCACAACCTAATGTATCACTCAGTCTTATGTCCAGGTAATCAAAGCTTTTCACCTGCTCTAAGGTTTCCAGTGCGATCCTGACCTCTCTTGATTTACCCTTGGTTTTCCAAAACACCATACATTTGATCTTAGTAACAGTTAGTTCCAGACTACTGCTCCTGCATAAATCCAAAAACGTATCCACAAGGATTTGCAAACCCATTGTGGTTGTGGAAATAAGTAAGGTTTCCTCCGCAAAGAGCAGGATTGGGACCTTAGTACCATTCAAGGCAGAAGAGTCATTCCTGCAGTCCATTAAGCTGCTAGCCACATCATTGATAAACAAGGAAAAAAGTATAGGGGCTAGCACACATCCCTGGTGCACCCCACACTGAAATGCTTATAGAATAGGCTGGTCAGGCTAACCAGCCCAGGAGATTTATTGGATAGTAGTTCCTTGGTCGTTATCAACACCTACACTGCTGAGCTCAAGACTTGCAAAGCTTTACCACTGGCTTCCGTTAATATAGGGAGAGTTAATCCTTCAGTGGGAACTGTCCTCAAAATAGTGGTTGTCTGACTTTTTCTGGAAACATTGTACAGCCTTGCCACTAAGAAGAACATTGTCTAGTAGTTCTGGGCACCTCTAGATGTTCAAAGCGAAAGAACTTGTGCTCAAAGGGAGCTTAAGGATTGCTGGAGGGGTCTAACAGCAATATTGCTATGGGCTGGTATGCTTATGTAAACTGAAATAGCAAAAGAAATTGCATCAAAAAGAGCTCGAAAGTTATCCTCCTCTGGTGGCCAGGCATGACCATTCAGGAGGGTTGCATCCTTGAATTTAAATTCCCCCCTCCAATTTTGGAGGTGTATATTTCTGATCAACTAGTGGGGTGTAGAAGTAGGCCCAGGCTGCAACTACATCAAAGAGATGTGGTTTGTTACCTCACCACATACAGCAGAGACAATCTGTTTGGCAAAAGGAACAGGAGATGTGTGAAGTGAGTCTTAATGCCTGGCCTGGTCACTGGTAAACCAGCACTAAGGGAATCAGCATCTTGTACAGAACACACATGTGGTGTCCAGTGGACACATACTTCTGGGGTTCACAGCACACCACCACTCACCCATCCAGACACATGTGAAGAAACATACTAACCTTACAAGACATCATGAAGGCAAAGGAGCTCGGTTATTGGAGACTGAACTGAACTTCGCTGGGGGGAAGCCCATATCCAATCCCTATCACACAGGTACAGGTCAAAAAGGCATATGCCCCTGGGGGCTAGAATATCATGCTGCCAACACTGTCAATATTGCATATCGTGGGTAGAAGCATAGTGGTGACCTTTGCAAAGAGGGTTCACTTTTGAAAGGCCACTCAGCATCAGGGCCCACCAATCTGTCACTGTGTGATGTTCAGTTAAGGAAGTCCAGTACTATTAGATGCAGACACTGTGTAGGGCCCACTCTCCCACTTTTGTATGGGAATGGAACTTTAATAATGCAAATTATACATGCCCCATTAGAGAAAGTCTTCAGACTACTAACTTGTTCACGCGAATACCAATCCCAATAATTAAATATAGTAGACCCAACGGATGTATTAGCTAGAACCATTTTCAGAACCGTTTCTAAAAACTTTTCAAACGCTAGGATCTGCGATGAAAGAAAAAGTCCAAAGGGAAATCTGTCTGAAGGGAGCAAACAACGAGGAAAAAAATAGAAGTAAATGGGCAACAACACAACAAAATATAAGGGATCGAATGTGTTGTGAAACATCCATCACTTGTTAGTGTCTTCTTTGAATATGTTTCTAACAGGGACGGCCATTAAAGGAAAAGTCTCAACTTCATCTTCAATACAAACTTGGAAAGAGTACTTCATATGGTTTGACTGCGTCCCTTACTTCCGACACATAGTGTTGAGAAGCCACACAAAAAGAAACATAGCTTTGACATCATCTTCCCTATGAGGTAAGACTCTACAGCCCAATCTCTGAATATTACCAGAGAAGTCGCTGAGCACTTATTGCGTGCTCACCACCATGTAAACAAACACTGGCACAGTCTAGGCCGGGAGTCCAGATACATTTTGCACAAAAAATAGACCATCTTCTTAACACTTCTTGCCTCAGATAAGTTCCTACTCTTGACATACGTTCCTACTCTTATCTTGACATTACAAACCGAGGTACTTTGTAATTCAGTGAGCTCACAGTAGTATCTACTGCTCCAGTGCTGCTAGGAACAACAACAGTGCCTGTCAAAAGGACTGCAACACTGCACAGGAGTTTCACAAGCCCCCGAAAACGATCCTGATTCAGAAAAGGGGGTGGTGATGAACAGAGTGTCTGAATTAAGCAGACCACTCTTACCCAGTCCAACGATCAGGGCTTGATCCATCACCGTTATTTAGCTCACTGCCCCATCCCAGCTCAGAACCTGGCTATATGCAAATTAGTCTGTCCCTGGCCCAGTGCATCATGGGAACAGGGCAGACCAAACTACCAAGCCAATTCTTCACCAGAAAGGAGACAAGCTTCCGGGGACCGGTTTCTGCCATTTCAGGCGTCGTCGGCCCGGCTTGCTTGAATCCTGATGGAGCAGTGAGCAAGGGACTCATGTCTGAGCATACCCTTCCACGCTCATGGTGGACAAAATGATTCAGAAAAGGGGGTGGTGATGAACAGAGTGTCTGAATTAAGCAGACCACTCTTACCCAGTCCAAAGATCAGGGCTTGATCCATCACTGTTATTTAGCTCACTGCCCCATCCCAGCTCAGAACCTGGCTATATGCAAATTAGTCTGTCCCTGGCCCAGTGCATCATGGGAACAGGGCAGACCAAACTACCAAGCCAATTCTTCACCAGAAACGAGACAAGCTTCCGGGGACCGGTTTCTGCCATTTCAGGCGTCGTCGGCCCGGCTTGCTTGAATCCTGATGGAGCAGTGAGCAAGGGACTCATGTCTGAGCATACCCTTCCACGCTTATGGTGGACAAAATGATTCAGAAAAGGGGGTGGTGATGAACAGAGTGTCTAAATTAAGCAGACCACTCTTACCCAGTCAAAAAGATCAGGGCTTGATCCATCACCGGTATTTAGCTCACTGCCCCATCCCAGCTCAGAACCTGGCAATATGCAAATTAGTCTGTCCCTGGCCCAGTGCATCATGGGAACAGGGCAGACCAAACTACCAAGCCAATTCTTCACCAGAAAGGAGACAAGCTTCCGGGGACCGGTTTCTGCCATTTCAGGCGTCGTCGGCCCGGCTTGCTTGAATCCTGATGGAGCAGTGAGCAAGGGACTCATGTCTGAGCATACCCTTCCACGCTTATGGTGGACAAAATGATTCAGAAAAGGGGGTGGTGATGAACAGAGTGTCTAAATTAAGCAGACCACTCTTACCCAGTCAAAAAGATCAGGGCTTGATCCATCACCGGTATTTAGCTCACTGCCCCATCCCAGCTCAGAACCTGGCTATATGCAAATTAGTCTGTCCCTGGCCCAGTGCATCATGGGAACAGGGCAGACCAAACTACCAAGCCAATTCTTCACCAGAAAGGAGACAAGCTTCCGGGGACCGGTTTCTGCCATTTCAGGCGTCGTCGGCCCGGCTTGCTTGAATCCTGATGGAGCAGTGAGCAAGGGACTCATGTCTGAGCATACCCTTCCACGCTTATGGTGGACAAAATGATTCAGAAAAGGGGGTGGTGATGAACAGAGTGTCTAAATTAAGCAGACCACTCTTACCCAGTCAAAAGATCAGGGCTTGATCCATCACCGGTATTTAGCTCACTGCCCCATCCCAGCTCAGAACCTGGCTATATGCAAATTAGTCTGTCCCTGGCCCAGTGCATCATGGGAACAGGGCAGACCAAACTACCAAGCCAATTCTTCACCAGAAAGGAGACAAGCTTCCGGGGACCGGTTTCTGTCATTTCAGGCGTCGTCGGCCCGGCTTGCTTGAATCCTGATGGAGCAGTGAGCAAGGGACTCATGTCTGAGCATACCCTTCCACGCTTATGGTGGACAAAATGATTCAGAAAAGGGGGTGGGGATGAACAGAGTGTCTGAATTAAGCAGACCACTCTTACCCAGTCCAAAGATGAGGGCTTGATCCATCACCGTTATTTAGCTCACTGCCCCATCCCAGCTCAGAACCTGGCTATATGCAAATTAGTCTGTCCCTGGCCCAGTGCATCATGGGAACAGGGCAGACCAAACTACCAAGCCAATTCTTCACCAGAAAGGAGACAAGTTTCCAGGGACCGGTTTCTGCCATTTCAGGCATCGTCGGCCCGGCTTGCTTGAATCCTGATGGAGCAGTGAGCAAGGGACTCATGTCTGAGCATACCCTTCCACGCTTATGGTGAACAAAATGATTCAGAAAAGGGGGTGGTGATGAACAGAGTGTCTGAATTAAGCAGACCACTCTTACCCAGTCCAAAGTTGAGGGCTTGATCCATCACCGTTATTTAGCTCACTGCCCCATCCCAGCTCAGAACCTGGCTATATGCAAATTAGTCTGTCCCTGGCCCAGTGCATCATGGGAACAGGGCAGACCAAACTACCAAGCCAATTCTTCACCAGAAAGGAGACAAGCTTCCGGGGACCGGTTTCTGCCATTTCAGGCGTCGTCGGCCCGGCTTGCTTGAATCCTGATGGAGCAGTGAGCAAGGGACTCATGTCTGAGCATACCCTTCCACGCTCATGGTGGACAAAATGATTCAGAAAAGGGGGTGGTGATGAACAGAGTGTCTGAATTAAGCAGACCACTCTTACCCAGTCCAAAGATCAGGGCTTGATCCATCACTGTTATTTAGCTCACTGCCCCATCCCAGCTCAGAACCTGGCTATATGCAAATTAGTCTGTCCCTGGCCCAGTGCATCATGGGAACAGGGCAGACCAAACTACCAAGCCAATTCTTCACCAGAAACGAGACAAGCTTCCGGGGACCGGTTTCTGCCATTTCAGGCGTCGTCCGCCCGGCTTGCTTGAATCCTGATGGAGCAGTGAGCAAGGGACTCATGTCTGAGCATACCCTTCCACGCTTATGGTGGACAAAATGATTCAGAAAAGGGGGTGGTGATGAACAGAGTGTCTGAATTAAGCAGACCACTCTTACCCAGTCCAAAGATCAGGGCTTGATCCATCACCGTTATTTGGCTCACTGCCCCATCCCAGCTCAGAACCTGGCTATATGCAAATTAGTCTGTCCCTGGCCCAGTGCATCATGGGAACAGGGCAGACCAAACTACCAAGCCAATTCTTCACCAGAAAGGAGACAAGCTTCCGGGGACCGGTTTCTGCCATTCCAGGCGTCGTCGGCCCGGCTTGCTTGAATCCTGATGGAGCAGTGAGCAAGGGACTCATGTCTGAGCATACCCTTCCACGCTTATGGTGGACAAAATGATTCAGAAAAGGGGGTGGTGATGAACAGAGTGTCTGAATTAAGCAGACCACTCTTACCCAGTCCAAAGATCAGGGCTTGATCCATCACCGTTATTTAGCTCACTGCCCCATCCCAGCTCAGAACCTGGCTATATTTCAAATTAGTCTGTCCTTGGCCCAGTGCATCATGGGAACAGGGCAGACCAAACTACCAAGCCAATTCTTCACCAGAAAGGAGACAAGCTTCCGGGGACCGGTTTCTGCCATTTCAGGCGTCGTCGGCCCGGCTTGCTTGAATCCTGATGGAGCAGTGAGCAAGGGACTCATGTCTGAGCATACCCTTCCACGCTTATGGTGGACAAAATGATTCAGAAAAGGGGGTGGTGATGAACAGAGTGTCTGAATTAAGCAGACCACTCTTACCCAGTCCAAAGATCAGGGCTTGATCCATCACTGTTATTTAGCTCACTGCCCCATCCCAGCTCAGAACCTGGCTATATGCAAATTAGTCTGTCCCTGGCCCAGTGCACCATGGGAACAGGGCAGACCAAACTACCAAGCCAATTCTTCACCAGAAACGAGACAAGCTTCCGGGGACCGGTTTCTGCCATTTCAGGCGTCGTCGGCCCGGCTTGCTTGAATCCTGATGGAGCAGTGAGCGAAGGGACTCATGTCTGAGCATACCCTTCCACGCTTATGGTGGACAAAATGATTCAGAAAAGGGGGTGGTGATGAACAGAGTGTCTGAATTAAGCAGACCACTCTTACCCAGTCCAAAGATCAGGGCTTGATCCATCACCGTTATTTAGCTCACTGCCCCATCCCAGCTCAGAACCTGGCTATATGCAAATTAGTCTGTCCCTGGCCCAGTGCATCATGGGAACAGGGCAGACCAAACTACCAAGCCAATTCTTCACCAGAAAGGAGACAAGCTTCCGGGGACCGGTTTCTGCCATTCCAGGCGTCGTCGGCCCGGCTTGCTTGAATCCTGATGGAGCAGTGAGCAAGGGACTCATGTCTGAGCATACCCTTCCACGCTTATGGTGGACAAAATGATTTCCTTCCCAGTATAGGAATTGGCTTGGTAGTTTGGTTTGCCCTGTTCCCATCATGCACTTGGACAGGAACAGACTAATTTGCATATAGCCAAGTTCTGAGCTGGGATGGTGCAGTGAGCGAGCTAAAAAACGGTGATGGATCAAGCCCTGATCTTTGGACTGGGTAAGAGTGATCTGCTTAATTCAGGCACTCTGTTCATCACCACCCCCTTTTCTGAATCATTTTGTCCACCATAAGCGTGGAAGGGTATACTCAGATGTGAGTCCCTTGCTCATTGCACCATCAGGATTCAAGCAAGCCGGGCCGACGACGCCTGAAATGGCAGAAACCGGTCCCCGGAAGCTTGTTTCCTTCCCAGTATAAGAATTGGCTTGGTAGTTTGGTTTGCCCTGTTCCCATCATGCACTGGGACAGGAACAGACTAATTTGCATATAGCCAAGTTCTGAGCTGGGATGGTGCAGTGAGCTAAAAAACGGTGATGGGTCAAGCCCTGATCTTTGGACTGGGTAAGAGTGGTCTGCTTAATTCAGGCACTCTGTTCATCACCACCCCCTTTTCTGAATCATTTTGTCCACCATAAGCGTGGAAGGGTATACTCAGATGTGAGTCCCTTGCTCATTGCACCATCAGGATTCAAGCAAGCCGGGCCGACGACGCCTGAAATGGCAGAAACCGGTCCCCGGAAGCTTGTTTCCTTCCCAGTATAAGAATTGGCTTGGTAGTTTGGTTTGCCCTGTTCCCATCATGCACTGGGACAGGAACAGACTAATTTGCATATAGCCAAGTTCTGAGCTGGGATGGTGCAGTGAGCTAAAAAACGGTGATGGATCAAGCCCTGATCTTTAGACTGGGTAAGAGTGGTCTGCTTAATTCAGGCACTCTGTTCATCACCACCCCCTTTTCTGAATCATTTTGTCCACCATAAGCGTGGAAGGGTATACTCAGATGTAAGTCCCTTGCTCATTGCACCATCAGGATTCAAGCAAGCCGGGCCGACGACGCCTGAAATGGCAGAAACCGGTCCCCGGAAGCTTGTTTCCTTCCCAGTATAAGAATTGGCTTGGTAGTTTGGTTTGCCCTGTTCCCATCATGCACTGGGACAGGAACAGACTAATTTGCATATAGCCAAGTTCTGAGCTGGGATGGTGCAGTGAGCTAAAAAACGGTGATGGATCAAGCCCTGATCTTTGGACTGGCTAAGAGTGGTCTGCTTAATTCAGGCACTCTGTTCATCACCACCCCCTTTTCTGAATCATTTTGTCCACCATAAGCGTGGAAGGGTATACTCAGATGTGAGTCCCTTGCTCATTGCACCATCAGGATTCAAGCAAGCCGGGCCGACGACGCCTGAAATGGCAGAAACCGGTCCCCGGAAGCTTGTTTCCTTCCCAGTATAAGAATTGGCTTGGTAGTTTGGTTTGCCCTGTTCCCATCATGCACTGGGACAGGAACAGACTAATTTGCATATAGCCAAGTTCTGAGCTGGGATGGTGCAGTGAGCTAAAAAACGGTGATGGATCAAGCCCTGATCTTTGGACTGGGTAAGAGTGGTCTGCTTAATTCAGGCACTCTGTTCATCACCACCCCCTTTTCTGAATCATTTTGTCCACCATAAGCGTGGAAGGGTATACTCAGATGTGAGTCCCTTGCTCATTGCACCATCAGGATTCAAGCAAGCCGGGCCGACGACGCCTGAAATGGCAGAAACCGGTCCCCGGAAGCTTGTTTTCTTCCCAGTATAAGAATTGGCTTGGTAGTTTGGTTTGCCCTGTTCCCATCATGCACTGGGACAGGAACAGACTAATTTGCATATAGCCAAGTTCTGAGCTGGGATGGTGCAGTGAGCTAAAAAACGGTGATGGATCAAGCCCTGATCTTTGGACTGGGTAAGAGTGGTCTGCTTAATTCAGGCACTCTGTTCATCACCACCCCCTTTTCTGAATCATTTTGTCCACCATAAGCGTGGAAGGGTATACTCAGATGTGAGTCCCTTGCTCATTGCACCATCAGGATTCAAGCAAGCCGGGCCGACGACGCCTGAAATGGCAGAAACCGGTCCCCGGAAGCTTGTTTCCTTCCCAGTATAAGAATTGGCTTGGTAATTTGGTTTGCCCTGTTCCCATCATGCACTGGGACAGGAACAGACTAATTTGCCTATAGCCAAATTCTGAGCTGGGATGGTGCAGTGAGCTAAAAAACGGTGATGGATCAAGTCCTGATCTTTGGACTGGGTAAGAGTGGTCTGCTTAATTCAGGCACTCTGTTCATCAACACCCCCTTTTCTGAATCTCTTTGTCCACCATAAGCGAGGAAGGGTGTACTCAGATGTGAGTCCCTTGCTCATTGCACCATCAGGATTCAAGCAAGCCGGGCCGACGACGCCTGAAATGGCAGAAACCGGTCCCCGGAAGCTTGTTTCCTTCCCAGTATAAGATTTGGCTTGGTAGTTTGGTTTGCCCTGTTCCCATCATGCACTGGAACAGGAACAGACTAATTTGCATATAGCCAAGTTCTGAGCTGGGATGGTGCAGTGAGCTAAAAAACGGTGATGGATCAAGCCCTGATCTTTGGACTGGGTAAGAGTGGTCTGCTTAATTCAGGCACTCTGTTCATCACCACCCCCTTTTCTGAATTATTTTGTCCACCATAAGCCTGGAAGGGTATACTCAGATGTGAGTCCCTTGCTCATTGCACCATCAGGATTCAAGCAAGCCGGGCCGACGACGCCTGAAATGGCAGAAACCGGTCCCCGGAAGCTTGTTTCCTTCCCAATATAAGAATTGGCTTGGTAGTTTGGTTTGCCCTGTTCCCATCATGCACTGGGACAGGAACAGACTAATTTGCATATAGCCAAGTTCTGAGCTGGGATGGTGCAGTGAGCTAAAAAACGGTGATGGATCAAGCCCTGATCTTTGGACTGGGTAAGAGTGGTCTGCTTAATTCAGGCACTCTGTTCATCACCACCCCCTTTTCTGAATCATTTTGTCCACCATAAGCGTGGAAGGGTATACTCAGATGTGAGTCCCTTGCTCATTGCACCATCAGGATTCAAGCAAGCCGGGCCGACGACGCCTGAAATGGCAGAAACCGGTAACCGGAAGCTTGTTTCCTTCCCAGTATAAGAATTGGCTTGGTAGTTTGGTTTGCCCTGTTCCCATCATGCACTGGGACAGGAACAGACTAATTTGCATATAGCCAAGTTCTGAGCTGGGATGGTGCAGTGAGCTAAAAAACGGTGATGGATCAAGCCCTGATCTTTGGACTGGGTAAGAGTGGTCTGCTTAATTCAGGCACTCTGTTCATCACTACCCCCTTTTCTGAATCATTTTGTCCACCATAAGCGTGGAAGGGTATACTCAGATGTGAGTCCCTTGCTCATTGCACCATCAGGATTCAAGCAAGCCGGGCCGACGACGCCTGAAATGGCAGAAACTGGTCCCCGGAAGCTTGTTTCCTTCCCAGTATAAGAATTGGCTTGGTAGTTTGGTTTGCCCTGTTCCCATCATGCACTGGGACAGGAACAGACTAATTTGCATATAGCCAAGTTCTGAGCTGGGATGGTGCAGTGAGCTAAAAAACGGTGATGGATCAAGCCCTGATCTTTGGACTGGGTAAGAGTGGTCTGCTTAATTCAGGCACTCTGTTCATCACCACCCCCTTTTCTGAATCATTTTGTCCACCATAAGCGTGGAAGGGTATACTCAGGTGTGAGTCCCTTGCTCATTGCACCATCAGGATTCAAGCAAGCCGGGTCAATGTATTTATGTTGATATACCCCCATATCTCAGCTCCGTACAAAGCACCAATCTGAACTTTTGCTCGATAAACTTCAAGAGCTGGAGTCAGTGATCGAGTATAAGACTGCTTGAAGTGTCTCGGTATTGATTTTGACCTGTGGACAAAAGTTAAATAGCTATTTTCCAGTTGTTGCTCACAACCTAATGTATCACTCAGTCTTATGTCCAGGTAATCAAAGCTTTTCACCTGCTTTAAGGTTTCCAGTGCGATCCTGACCTCTCTTGATTTACCCTTGGTTTTCCAAAACACCATACATTTGATCTTAGTAACAGTTAGTTCCAGACTACTGCTCCTGCATAAATCCAAAAACGTATCCACAAGGATTTGCAAACCCATTGTGGTTGTGGAAATAAGTAAGGTTTCCTCCGCAAAGAGCAGGATTGGGACCTTAGTACCATTCAAGGCAGAAGAGTCATTCCTGCAGTCCATTAAGCTGCTAGCCACATCATTTATAAACAAGGAAAAAAGTATAGGGGCTAGCACACATCCCTGGTGCACCCCACACTGAAATGCTTATAGAATAGGCTGGTCAGGCTAACCAGCCCAGGAGATTTATTGGATAGTAGTTCCTTGGTCGTTATCAACACCTACACTGCTGAGCTCAAGACTTGCAAAGCTTTACCACTGGCTTCCGTTAATATAGGGAGAGTTAATCCTTCAGTGGGAACTGTCCTCAAAATAGTGGTTGTCTGACTTTTTCTGGAAACATTGTACAGCCTTGCCACTAAGAAGAACATTGTCTAGTAGTTCTGGGCACCTCTAGATGTTCAAAGCGAAAGAACTTGTGCTCAAAGGGAGCTTAAGGATTGCTGGAGGGGTCTAACAGCAATATTGCTATGGGCTGGTATGCTTATGTAAACTGAAATAGCAAAAGAAATTGCATCAAAAAGAGCTCGGAAGTTATCCTCCTCTGGTGGCCAGGCATGACCATTCAGGAGGGTTGCATCCTTGAATTTAAATTCCCCCCTCCAATTTTGGAGGTGTATATTTCTGATCAACTAGTGGGGTGTAGAAGTAGGCCCAGGCTGCAACTACATCAAAGAGATGTGGTTTGTTACCTCACCACATACAGCAGAGACAATCTGTTTGGCAAAAGGAACAGGAGATGTGTGAAGTGAGTCTTAATGCCTGGCCTGGTCACTGGTAAACCAGCACTAAGGGAATCAGCATCTTGTACAGAACACACATGTGGTGTCCAGTGGACACATACTTCTGGGGTTCACAGCACACCACCACTCACCCATCCAGACACATGTGAAGAAACATACTAACCTTACAAGACATCATGAAGGCAAAGGAGCTCGGTTATTGGAGACTGAACTGAACTTCGCTGGGGGGAAGCCCATATCCAATCCCTATCACACAGGTACAGGTCAAAAAGGCATATGCCCCTGGGGGCTAGAATATCATGCTGCCAACACTGTCAATATTGCATATCGTGGGTAGAAGCATAGTGGTGACCTTTGCAAAGAGGGTTCACTTTTGAAAGGCCACTCAGCATCAGGGCCCACCAATCTGTCACTGTGTGATGTTCAGTTAAGGAAGTCCAGTACTATTAGATGCAGACACTGTGTAGGGCCCACTCTCCCACTTTTGTATGGGAATGGAACTTTAATAATGCAAATTATACATGCCCCATTAGAGAAAGTCTTCAGACTACTAACTTGTTCACGCGAATACCAATCCCAATAATTAAATATAGTAGACCCAACGGATGTATTAGCTAGAACCATTTTCAGAACCGTTTCTAAAAACTTTTCAAACGCTAGGATCTGCGATGAAAGAAAAAGTCCAAAGGGAAATCTGTCTGAAGGGAGCAAACAACGAGGAAAAAAATAGAAGTAAATGGGCAACAACACAACAAAATATAAGGGATCGAATGTGTTGTGAAACATCCATCACTTGTTAGTGTCTTCTTTGAATATGTTTCTAACAGGGACGGCCATTAAAGGAAAAGTCTCAACTTCATCTTCAATACAAACTTGGAAAGAGTACTTCATATGGTTTGACTGCGTCCCTTACTTCCGACACATAGTGTTGAGAAGCCACACAAAAAGAAACATAGCTTTGACATCATCTTCCCTATGAGGTAAGACTCTACAGCCCAATCTCTGAATATTATCAGAGAAGTCGCTGAGCACTTATTGCGTGCTCACCACCATGTAAACAAACACTGGCACAGTCTAGGCCGGGAGTCCAGATACATTTTGCACAAAAAATAGACCATCTTCTTAACACTTCTTGCCTCAGATAAGTTCCTACTCTTGACATACGTTCCTACTCTTATCTTGACATTACAAACCGAGGTACTTTGTAATTCAGTGAGCTCACAGTAGTATCTACTTCTCCAGTGCTGCTAGGAACAACAACAGTGCCTGTCAAAAGGACTGCAACACTGCACAGGAGTTTCACAAGCCCCCGAAAACGATCCTGATTCAGAAAAGGGGGTGGTGATGAACAGAGTGTCTGAATTAAGCAGACCACTCTTACCCAGTCCAACGATCAGGGCTTGATCCATCACCATTATTTAGCTCACTGCCCCATCCCAGCTCAGAACCTGGCTATATGCAAATTAGTCTGTCCCTGGCCCAGTGCATCATGGGAACAGGGCAGACCAAACTACCAAGCCAATTCTTCACCAGAAAGGAGACAAGCTTCCGGGGACCGGTTTCTGCCATTTCAGGCGTCGTCGGCCCGGCTTGCTTGAATCCTGATGGAGCAGTGAGCAAGGGACTCATGCCTGAGCATACCCTTCCACGCTTATGGTGGACAAAATGATTCAGAAAAGGGGGTGGTGATGAACAGAGTGTCTAAATTAAGCAGACCACTCTTACCCAGTCCAAAGATCAGGGCTTGATCCATCACCGGTATTTAGCTCACTGCCCCATCCCAGCTCAGAACCTGGCTATATGCAAATTAGTCTGTCCCTGGCCCAGTGCATCATGGGAACAGGGCAGACCAAACTACCAAGCCAATTCTTCACCAGAAAGGAGACAAGCTTCCGGGGACCGGTTTCTGCCATTTCAGGCGTCGTCGGCCCGGCTTGCTTGAATCCTGATGGAGCAGTGAGCAAGGGACTCATGTCTGAGCATACCCTTCCACGCTTATGGTGGACAAAATGATTCAGAAAAGGGGGTGGGGATGAACAGAGTGTCTGAATTAAGCAGACCACTCTTACCCAGTCCAAAGATGAGGGCTTGATCCATCACCGTTATTTAGCTCACTGTCCCATCCCAGCTCAGAACCTGGCTATATGCAAATTAGTCTGTCCCTGGCCCAGTGCATCATGGGAACAGGGCAGACCAAACTACCAAGCCAATTCTTCACCAGAAAGGAGACAAGTTTCCAGGGACCGGTTTCTGCCATTTCAGGCATCGTCGGCCCGGCTTGCTTGAATCCTGATGGAGCAGTGAGCAAGGGACTCATGTCTGAGCATACCCTTCCACGCTTATGGTGAACAAAATGATTCAGAAAAGGGAGTGGTGATGAACAGAGTGTCTGAATTAAGCAGACCACTCTTACCCAGTCCAAAGTTGAGGGCTTGATCCATCACCGTTATTTAGCTCACTGACCCATCCCAGCTCAGAACCTGGCTATATGCAAATTAGTCTGTCCCTGGCCCAGTGCATCATGGGAACAGGGCAGACCAAACTACCAAGCCAATTCTTCACCAGAAAGGAGACAAGCTTCCGGGGACCGGTTTCTGCCATTTCAGGCGTCGTCGGCCCGGCTTGCTTGAATCCTGATGGAGCAGTGAGCAAGGGACTCATGTCTGAGCATACCCTTCCACGCTCATGGTGGACAAAATGATTCAGAAAAGGGGGTGGTGATGAACAGAGTGTCTGAATTAAGCAGACCACTCTTACCCAGTCCAAAGATCAGGGCTTGATCCATCACTGTTATTTAGCTCACTGCCCCATCCCAGCTCAGAACCTGGCTATATGCAAATTAGTCTGTCCCTGGCCCAGTGCATCATGGGAACAGGGCAGACCAAACTACCAAGCCAATTCTTCACCAGAAACGAGACAAGCTTCCGGGGACCGGTTTCTGCCATTTCAGGCGTCGTCGGCCCGGCTTGCTTGAATCCTGATGGAGCAGTGAGCAAGGGACTCATGTCTGAGCATACCCTTCCACGCTTATGGTGGACAAAATGATTCAGAAAAGGGGGTGGGGATGAACAGAGTGTCTGAATTAAGCAGACCACTCTTACCCAGTCCAAAGATGAGGGCTTGATCCATCACCGTTATTTAGCTCACTGCCCCATCCCAGCTCAGAACCTGGCTATATGCAAATTAGTCTGTCCCTGGCCCAGTGCATCATGGGAACAGGGCAGACCAAACTACCAAGCCAATTCTTCACCAGAAAGGAGACAAGTTTCCAGGGACCGGTTTCTGCCATTTCAGGCATCGTCGGCCCGGCTTGCTTGAATCCTGATGGAGCAGTGAGCAAGGGACTCATGTCTGAGCATACCCTTCCACGCTTATGGTGAACAAAATGATTCAGAAAAGGGGGTGGTGATGAACAGAGTGTCTGAATTAAGCAGACCACTCTTACCCAGTCCAAAGTTGAGGGCTTGATCCATCACCGTTATTTAGCTCACTGCCCCATCCCAGCTCAGAACCTGGCTATATGCAAATTAGTCTGTCCCTGGCCCAGTGCATCATGGGAACAGGGCAGACCAAACTACCAAGCCAATTCTTCACCAGAAAGGAGACAAGCTTCCGGGGACCGGTTTCTGCCATTTCAGGCGTCGTCGGCCCGGCTTGCTTGAATCCTGATGGAGCAGTGAGCAAGGGACTCATGTCTGAGCATACCCTTCCACGCTCATGGTGGACAAAATGATTCAGAAAAGGGGGTGGTGATGAACAGAGTGTCTGAATTAAGCAGACCACTCTTACCCAGTCCAAAGATCAGGGCTTGATCCATCACTGTTATTTAGCTCACTGCCCCATCCCAGCTCAGAACCTGGCTATATGCAAATTAGTCTGTCCCTGGCCCAGTGCATCATGGGAACAGGGTGAACCAAACTACCAAGCCAATTCTTCACCAGAAACGAGACAAGCTTCCGGGGACCGGTTTCTGCCATTTCAGGCGTCGTCGGCCCGGCTTGCTTGAATCCTGATGGAGCAGTGAGCAAGGGACTCATGTCTGAGCATACCCTTCCACGCTTATGGTGGACAAAATGATTCAGAAAAGGGGGTGGTGATGAACAGAGTGTCTGAATTAAGCAGACCACTCTTACCCAGTCCAAAGATCAGGGCTTGATCCATCACCGTTATTTAGCTCACTGCCCCATCCCAGCTCAGAACCTGGCTATATGCAAATTAGTCTGTCCCTGGCCCAGTGCATCATGGGAACAGGGCAGACCAAACTACCAAGCCAATTCTTCACCAGAAAGGAGACAAGCTTCCGGGGACCGGTTTCTGCCATTTCAGGCGTCGTCGGTCCGGCTTGCTTGAATCCTGATGGAGCAGTGAGCAAGGGACTCATGTCTGAGCATACCCTTCCACGGTTATGGTGGACAAAATGATTCAGAAAAGGGGGTGGGGATGAACAGAGTGTCTGAATTAAGCAGACCACTCTTACCCAGTCCAAAGATGAGGGCTTGATCCATCACCGTTATTTAGCTCACTGCCCCATCCCAGCTCAGAACCTGGCTATATGCAAATTAGTCTGTCCCTGGCCCAGTGCATCATGGGAACAGGGCAGACCAAACTACCAAGCCTATTCTTCACCAGAAAGGAGACAAGTTTCCAGGGACCGGTTTCTGCCATTTCAGGCATCGTCGGCCCGGCTTGCTTGAATCCTGATGGAGCAGTGAGCAAGGGACTCATGTCTGAGCATACCCTTCCACGCTTATGGTGAACAAAATGATTCAGAAAAGGGGGTGGTGATGAACAGAGTGTCTGAATTAAGCAGACCACTCTTACCCAGTCCAAAGTTGAGGGCTTGATCCATCACCGTTATTTAGCTCACTGCCCCATCCCAGCTCAGAACCTGGCTATATGCAAATTAGTCTGTCCCTGGCCCAGTGCATCATGGGAACAGGGCAGACCAAACTACCAAGCCAATTCTTCACCAGAAAGGAGACAAGCTTCCGGGGACCGGTTTCTGCCATTTCAGGCGTCGTCGGCCCGGCTTGCTTGAATCCTGATGGAGCAGTGAGCAAGGGACTCATGTCTGAGCATACCCTTCCACGCTCATGGTGGACAAAATGATTCAGAAAAGGGGGTGGTGATGAACAGAGTGTCTGAATTAAGCAGACCACTCTTACCCAGTCCAAAGATCAGGGTTTGATCCATCACTGTTATTTAGCTCACTGCCCCATCCCAGCTCAGAACCTGGCTATATGCAAATTAGTCAGTCCCTGGCCCAGTGCATCATGGGAACAGGGCAGACCAAACTACCAAGCCAATTCTTCACCAGAAACGAGACAAGCTTCCGGGGACCGGTTTCTGCCATTTCAGGCGTCGTCGGCCCGGCTTGCTTGAATCCTGATGGAGCAGTGAGCAAGGGACTCATGTCTGAGCATACCCTTCCACGCTTATGGTGGACAAAATGATTCAGAAAAGGGGGTGGTGATGAACAGAGTGTCTGAATTAAGCAGACCACTCTTACCCAGTCCAAAGATCAGGGCTTGATCCATCACCGTTATTTAGCTCACTGCCCCATCCCAGCTCAGAACCTGGCTATATGCAAATTAGTCTGTCCCTGGCCCAGTGCATCATGGGAACAGGGCAGACCAAACTACCAAGCCAATTCTTCACCAGAAAGGAGACAAGCTTCCGGGGACCGGTTTCTGCCATTCCAGGCGTCGTCGGCCCGGCTTGCTTGAATCCTGATGGAGCAGTGAGCAAGGGACTCATGTCTGAGCATACCCTTCCACGCTTATGGTGGACAAAATGATTCAGAAAAGGGGGTGGTGATGAACAGAGTGTCTGAATTAAGCAGACCACTCTTACCCAGTCCAAAGATCAGGGCTTGATCCATCACCGTTATTTAGCTCACTGCCCCATCCCAGCTCAGAACCTGGCTATATGCAAATTAGTCTGTCCTTGGCCCAGTGCATCATGGGAACAGGGCAGACCAAACTACCAAGCCAATTCTTCACCAGAAAGGAGACAAGCTTCCGGGGACCGGTTTCTGCCATTCCAGGCGTCGTCGGCCCGGCTTGCTTGAATCCTGATGGAGCAGTGAGCAAGGGACTCATGTCTGAGCATACCCTTCCACGCTTATGGTGGACAAAATGATTTCCTTCCCAGTATAAGAATTGGCTTGGTAGTTTGGTTTGCCCTGTTCCCATCATGCACTGGGACAGGAACAGACTCATTTGCATATAGCCAAGTTCTGAGCTGGGATGGTGCAGTGAGCGAGCTAAAAAATGGTGATGGATCAAGCCCTGATCTTTGGACTGGGTAAGAGTGATCTGCTTAATTCAGGCACTCTGTTCATCACCACCCCCTTTTCTGAATCATTTTGTCCACCATAAGCGTGGAAGGGTATACTCAGATGTGAGTCCCTTGCTCATTGCACCATCAGGATTCAAGCAAGCCGGGCCGACGACGCCTGAAATGGCAGAAACCGGTCCCCGGAAGCTTGTTTCCTTCCCAGTATAAGAATTGGCTTGGTAGTTTGGTTTGCCCTGTTCCCATCATGCACTGGGACAGGAACAGACTAATTTGCATATAGCCAAGTTCTGAGCTGGGATGGTGCAGTGAGCTAAAAAACGGTGATGGATCAAGCCCTGATCTTTGGACTGGGTAAGAGTGGTCTGCTTAATTCAGGCACTCTGTTCATCACCACCCCCTTTTCTGAATCATTTTGTCCACCATAAGCGTGGAAGGGTATACTCAGATGTGAGTCCCTTGCTCATTGCACCATCAGGATTCAAGCAAGCCGGGCCGACGACGCCTGAAATGGCAGAAACCGGTCCCCGGAAGCTTGTTTCCTTCCCAGTATAAGAATTGGCTTGGTAGTTTGGTTTGCCCTGTTCCCATCATGCACTGGGACAGGAACAGACTAATTTGCATATAGCCAAGTCCTGAGCTGGGATGGTGCAGTGAGCTAAAAAACGGTGATGGATCAAGCCCTGATCTTTGGACTGGGTAAGAGTGGTCTGCTTAATTCAGGCACTCTGTTCATCACCACCCCCTTTTCTGAATCATTTTGTCCACCATAAGCGTGGAAGGGTATACTCAGATGTGAGTCCCTTGCTCATTGCACCATCAGGATTCAAGCAAGCCGGGCCGACGACGCCTGAAATGGCAGAAACCGGTCCCCGGAAGCTTGTTTCCTTCCCAGTATAAGAATTGGCTTGGTAGTTTGGTTTGCCCTGTTCCCATCATGCACTGGGACAGGAACAGACTAATTTGCATATAGCCAAGTTCTGAGCTGGGATGGTGCAGTGAGCTAAAAAACGGTGATGGATCAAGCCCTGATCTTTGGACTGGGTAAGAGTGGTCTGCTTAATTCAGGCACTCTGTTCATCACCACCCCCTTTTCTGAATCATTTTGTCCACCATAAGCGTGGAAGGGTATACTCAGATGTGAGTCCCTTGCTCATTGCACCATCAGGATTCAAGCAAGCCGGGCCGACGACGCCTGAAATGGCAGAAACCGGTCCCCGGAAGCTCGTTTTCTTCCCAGTATAAGAATTGGCTTGGTAGTTTGGTTTGCCCTGTTCCCATCATGCACTGGGACAGGGACAGACTAATTTGCATATAGCCAAGTTCTGTACTGGGATGGTGCAGTGAGCTAAAAAACGGTGATGGATCAAGCCCTGATCTTTGGACTGGGTAAGAGTGGTCTGCTTAATTCAGGCACTCTGTTCATCACCACCCCCTTTTCTGAATCATTTTGTCCACCATAAGCGTGGAAGGGTATACTCAGATGTGAGTCCCTTGCTCATTGCACCATCAGGATTCAAGCAAGCCGGGCCGACGACGCCTGAAATGGCAGAAACCGGTCCCCGGAAGCTTGTTTCCTTCCCAGTATAAGAATTGGCTTGGTAATTTGGTTTGCCCTGTTCCCATCATGCACTGGGACAGGAACAGACTAATTTGCCTATAGCCAAGTTCTGAGCTGGGATGGTGCAGTGAGCTAAAAAACGGTGATGGATCAAGCCCTGATCTTTGGACTGGGTAAGAGTGGTCTGCTTAATTCAGGCACTCTGTTCATCACCACCCCCTTTTCTGAATCTCTTTGTCCACCATAAGCGTGGAAGGGTATACTCAGATGTGAGTCCCTTGCTCATTGCACCATCAGGATTCAAGCAAGCCGGGCCGACGACGCCTGAAATGGCAGAAACCGGTCCCCGGAAGCTCGTTTTCTTCCCAGTATAAGAATTGGCTTGGTAGTTTGGTTTGCCCTGTTCCCATCATGCACTGGGACAGGGACAGACTAATTTGCATATAGCCAAGTTCTGAGCTGGGATGGTGCAGTGAGCTAAAAAACGGTGATGGATCAAGCCCTGATCTTTGGACTGGGTAAGAGTGGTCTGCTTAATTCAGGCACTCTGTTCATCACCACCCCCTTTTCTGAATCATTTTGTCCACCATAAGCGTGGAAGGGTATACTCAGATGTGAGTCCCTTGCTCATTGCACCATCAGGATTCAAGCAAGCCGGGCCGACGACGCCTGAAATGGCAGAAACCGGTCCCCGGAAGCTTGTTTCCTTCCCAGTATAAGAATTGGCTTGGTAATTTGGTTTGCCCTGTTCCCATCATGCACTGGGACAGGAACAGACTAATTTGCCTATAGCCAAGTTCTGAGCTGGGATGGTGCAGTGAGCTAAAAAACGGTGATGGATCAAGCCCTGATCTTTGGACTGGGTAAGAGTGGTCTGCTTAATTCAGGCACTCTGTTCATCACCACCCCCTTTTCTGAATCTCTTTGTCCACCATAAGCATGGAAGGGTATACTCAGATGTGAGTCCCTTGCTCATTGCACCATCAGGATTCAAGCAAGCCGGGCCGACGACGCCTGAAATGGCAGAAACCGGTCCCCGGAAGCTTGTTTCCTTCCCAGTATAAGAATTGGCTTGGTAATTTGGTTTGCCCTGTTCCCATCATGCACTGGGACAGGAACAGACTAATTTGCCTATAGCCAAATTCTGAGCTGGGATGGTGCAGTGAGCTAAAAAACGGTGATGGATCAAGTCCTGATCTTTGGACTGGGTAAGAGTGGTCTGCTTAATTCAGGCACTCTGTTCATCACCACCCCCTTTTCTGAATCTCTTTGTCCACCATAAGCGAGGAAGGGTATACTCAGATGTGAGTCCCTTGCTCATTGCACCATCAGGATTCAAGCAAGCCGGGCCGACGACGCCTGAAATGGCAGAAACCGGTCCCCGGAAGCTTGTTTCCTTCCCAGTATAAGAATTGGCTTGGTAGTTTGGTTTGCCCTGTTCCCATCATGCACTGGAACAGGAACAGACTAATTTGCATATAGCCAAGTTCTGAGCTGGGATGGTGCAGTGAGCTAAAAAACGGTGATGGATCAAGCCCTGATCTTTGGACTGGGTAAGAGTGGTCTGCTTAATTCAGGCACTCTGTTCATCACCACCCCCTTTTCTGAATCATTTTGTCCACCATAAGCGTGGAAGGGTATACGCAGATGTGAGTCCCTTGCTCATTGCACCATCAGGATTCAAGCAAGCCGGGCCGACGACGCCTGAAATGGCAGAAACCGGTCCCCGGAAGCTTGTTTCCTTCCCAATATAAGAATTGGCTTGGTAGTTTGGTTTGCCCTGTTCCCATCATGCACTGGTACAGGAACAGACTAATTTGCATATAGCCAAGTTCTGAGCTGGGATGGTGCAGTGAGCTAAAAGACGGTGATGGATCAAGCCCTGATCTGGACTGGGTAAGAGTGGTCTGCTTAATTCAGGCACTCTGTTCATCACCACCCCCTTTTCTGAATCATTTTGTCCACCATAAGCGTGGAAGGGTATACTCAGATGTGAGTCCCTTGCTCATTGCACCATCAGGATTCAAGCAAGCCGGGCCGACGACGCCTGAAATGGCAGAAACCGGTCCCCGGAAGCTTGTTTCCTTCCCAGTATAAGAATTGGCTTGGTAGTTTGGTTTGCCCTGTTCCCATCATGTACTGGGACAGGAACAGACTAATTTGCATATAGCCAAGTTCTGAGCTGGGATGGTGCAGTGAGCTAAAAAACGGTGATGGATCAAGCCCTGATCTTTGGACTGGGTAAGAGTGGTCTGCTTAATTCAGGTACTCTGTTGATCACCACCCCCTTTTCTGAATCATTTTGTCCACCATAAGCGTGGAAGGGTATACTCAGATGTGAGTCCCTTGCTCATTGCACCATCAGGATTCAAGCAAGCCGGGCCGACGACGCCTGAAATGGCAGAAACCGGTCCCCGGAAGCTTGTTTCCTTCCCAGTATAAGAATTGGCTTGGTAGTTTGGTTTGCCCTGTTCCCATCATGCACTGGGACAGGAACAGACTAATTTGCATATAGCCAAGTTCTGAGCTGGGATGGTGCAGTGAGCTAAAAAACGGTGATGGATCAAGCCCTGATCTTTGGACTGGGTAAGAGTGGTCTGCTTAATTCAGGCACTCTGTTCATCACCACCCTCTTTTCTGAATCATTTAGTCCACCATAAGCGTGGAAGGGTATACTCAGATGTGAGTCCCTTGCTCATTGCACCATCAGGATTTAAGCAGGCCGGGTCAATGTATTTATGTTGATATACCCCCATATCTCAGCTCCGTACAAAGCACCAATCTGAACTTTTGCTCGATAAACTTCAAGAGCTGGAGTCAGTGATCGAGTATAAGACTGCTTGAAGTGTCTCGGTATTGATTTTGACCTGTGGACAAAAGTTAAATAGCTATTTTCCAGTTGTTGCTCACAACCTAATGTATCACTCAGTCTTATGTCCAGGTAATCAAAGCTTTTCACCTGCTCTAAGGTTTCCAGTGCGATCCTGACCTCTCTTGATTTACCCTTGGTTTTCCAAAACACCATACATTTGATCTTAGTAACAGTTAGTTCCAGACTACTGCTCCTGCATAAATCCAAAAACGTATCCACAAGGATTTGCAAACCCATTGTGGTTGTGGAAATAAGTAAGGTTTCCTCCGCAAAGAGCAGGATTGGGACCTTAGTACCATTCAAGGCAGAAGAGTCATTCCTGCAGTCCATTAAGCTGCTAGCCACATCATTGATAAACAAGGAAAAAAGTATAGGGGCTAGCACACATCCCTGGTGCACCCCACACTGAAATGCTTATAGAATAGGCTGGTCAGGCTAACCAGCCCAGGAGATTTATTGGATAGTAGTTCCTTGGTCGTTATCAACACCTACACTGCTGAGCTCAAGACTTGCAAAGCTTTACCACTGGCTTCCGTTAATATAGGGAGAGTTAATCCTTCAGTGGGACCTGTCCTCAAAATAGTGGTTGTCTGACTTTTTCTGGAAACATTGTACAGCCTTGCCACTAAGAAGAACATTGTCTAGTAGTTCTGGGCACCTCTAGATGTTCAAAGCGAAAGAACTTGTGCTCAAAGGGAGCTTAAGGATTGCTGGAGGGGTCTAACAGCAATATTGCTATGGGCTGGTATGCTTATGTAAACTGAAATAGCAAAAGAAATTGCATCAAAAAGAGCTCGGAAGTTATCCTCCTCTGGTGGCCAGGCATGACCATTCAGGAGGGTTGCATCCTTGAATTTAAATTCCCCCCTCCAATTTTGGAGGTGTATATTTCTGATCAACTAGTGGGGTGTAGAAGTAGGCCCAGGCTGCAACTACATCAAAGAGATGTGGTTTGTTACCTCACCACATACAGCAGAGACAATCTGTTTGGCAAAAGGAACAGGAGATGTGTGAAGTGAGTCTTAATGCCTGGCCTGGTCACTGGTAAACCAGCACTAAGGGAATCAGCATCTTGTACAGAACACACATGTGGTGTCCAGTGGACACATACTTCTGGGGTTCACAGCACACCACCACTCACCCATCCAGACACATGTGAAGAAACATACTAACCTTACAAGACATCATGAAGGCAAAGGAGCTCGGTTATTGGAGACTGAACTGAACTTCGCCGGGGGGAAGCCCATATCCAATCCCTATCACACAGGTACAGGTCAAAAAGGCATATGACCCTGGGGGCTAGAATATCATGCTGCCAACACTGTCAATATTGCATATCGTGGGTAGAAGCATAGTGGTGACCTTTGCAAAGAGGGTTCACTTTTGAAAGGCCACTCAGCATCAGGGCCCACCAATCTGTCACTGTGTGATGTTCAGTTAAGGAAGTCCAGTACTATTAGATGCAGACACTGTGTAGGGCCCACTCTCCCACTTTTGTATGGGAATGGAACTTTAATAATGCAAATTATACATGCCCCATTAGAGAAAGTCTTCAGACTACTAACTTGTTCACGCGAATACCAATCCCAAAAATTAAATATAGTAGACCCAACGGATGTATTAGCTAGAACCATTTTCAGAACCGTTTCTAAAAACTTTTCAAACGCTAGGATCTGCGATGAAAGAAAAAGTCCAAAGGGAAATCTGTCTGAAGGGAGCAAACAACGAGGAAAAAAATAGAAGTAAATGGGCAACAACACAACAAAATATAAGGGATCGAATGTGTTGTGAAACATCCATCACTTGTTAGTGTCTTCTTTGAATATGTTTCTAACAGGGACGGCCATTAAAGGAAAAGACTCAACTTCATCTTCAATACAAACTTGGAAAGAGTACTTCATATGGTTTGACTGCGTCCCTTACTTCCGACACATAGTGTTGAGAAGCCACACAAAAAGAAACATAGCTTTGACATCATCTTCCCTATGAGGTAAGACTCTACAGCCCAATCTCTGAATATTACCAGAGAAGTCGCTGAGCACTTATTGCGTGCTCACCACCATGTAAACAAACACTGGCACAGTCTAGGCCGGGAGTCCAGATACATTTTGCACAAAAAATAGACCATCTTCTTAACACTTCTTGCCTCAGATAAGTTCCTACTCTTGACATACGTTCCTACTCTTATCTTGACATTACAAACCGAGGTACTTTGTAATTCAGTGAGCTCACAGTAGTATCTACTGCTCCAGTGCTGCTAGGAACAACAACAGTGCCTGTCAAAAGGACTGCAACACTGCACAGGAGTTTCACAAGCCCCCGAAAACGATCCTGATTCAGAAAAGGGGGTGGTGATGAACAGAGTGTCTGAATTAAGCAGACCACTCTTACCCAATCCAAAGATCAGGGCTTGATCCATCACTGTTATTTAGCTCACTGCCCCATCCCAGCTCAGAACCTGGCTATATGCAAATTAGTCTGTCCCTGGCCCAGTGCATCATGGGAACAGGGCAGACCGAACTACCAAGCCAATTCTTCACCAGAAAGGAGACAAGCTTCCGGGGACCGGTTTCTGCCATTTCAGGCGTCGTCGGCCCGGCTTGCTTGAATCCTGATGGAGCAGTGAGCAAGGGACTCATGTCTGAGCATACCCTTCCACGCTTATGGTGGACAAAATGATTCAGAAAAGGGGGTGGTGATGAACAGAGTGTCTGAATTAAGCAGACCACTCTTACCCAGTCCAAAGATCAGGGCTTGATCCATCACCGGTATTTAGCTCACTGCCCCATCCCAGCTCAGAACCTGGCTATATGCAAATTAGTCTGTCCCTGGCCCAGTGCATCATGGGAACAGGGCAGACCAAACTACCAAGCCAATTCTTCACCAGAAAGGAGACAAGCTTCCGGGGACCGGTTTCTGCCATTTCAGGCGTCGTAGGCCCGGCTTGCTTGAATCCTGATGGAGCAGTGAGCAAGGGACTCATGTCTGAGCATACCCTTCCACGCTTATGGTGGACAAAATGATTCAGAAAAGGGGGTGGTGATGAACAGAGTGTCTGAATTAAGCAGACCACTCTTACCCAGTCCAAAGATGAGGGCTTGATCCATCACCGTTATTTAGCTCACTGCCCCATCCCAGCTCAGAACCTGGCTATATGCAAATTAGTCTGTCCCTGTCCCAGTGCATCATGGGAACAGGGCAGACCAAACTACCAAGCCAATTCTTCACCAGAAAGGAGACAAGTTTCCAGGGACCGGTTTCTGCCATTTCAGGCATCGTCGGCCCGGCTTGCTTGAATCCTGATGGAGCAGTGAGCAAGGGACTCATGTCTGAGCATACCCTTCCACGCTTATGGTGAACAAAATGATTCAGAAAAGGGGGTGGTGATGAACAGAGTGTCTGAATTAAGCAGACCACTCTTACCCAGTCCAAAGATGAGGGCTTGATCCATCACCGTTATTTAGCTCACTGCCCCATCCCAGCTCAGAACCTGGCTATATGCAAATTAGTCTGTCCCTGGCCCAGTGCATCATGGGAACAGGGCAGACCAAACTACCAAGCCAATTCTTCACCAGAAAGGAGACAAGCTTCCGGGGACCGGTTTCTGCCATTTCAGGCGTCGTCGGCCCGGCTTGCTTGAATCCTGATGGAGCAGTGAGCAAGGGACTCATGTCTGAGCATACCCTTCCACGCTCATGGTGGACAAAATGATTCAGAAAAGGGGGTGGTGATGAACAGAGTGTCTGAATTAAGCAGACCACTCTTACCCAGTCCAAAGATCAGGGCTTGATCCATCACTGTTATTTAGCTCACTGCCCCATCCCAGCTCAGAACCTGGCTATATGCAAATTAGTCTGTCCCTGGCCCAGTGCATCATGGGAACAGGGCAGACCAAACTACCAAGCCAATTCTTCACCAGAAACGAGACAAGCTTCCGGGGACCGGTTTCTGCCATTTCAGGCGTCGTCGGCCCGGCTTGCTTGAATCCTGATGGAGCAGTGAGCAAGGGACTCATGTCTGAGCATACCCTTCCACGCTTATGGTGGACAAAATGATTCAGAAAAGGGGGTGGTGATGAACAGAGTGTCTGAATTAAGCAGACCACTCTTACCCAGTCCAAAGATCAGGGCTTGATCCATCACCGTTATTTAGCTCACTGCCCCATCCCAGCTCAGAACCTGGCTATATGCAAATTAGTCTGTCCCTGGCCCAGTGCATCATGGGAACAGGGCAGACCAAACTACCAAGCCAATTCTTCACCAGAAAGGAGACAAGCTTCCGGGGACCGGTTTCTGCCATTCCAGGCGTCGTCGGCCCGGCTTGCTTGAATCCTGATGGAGCAGTGAGCAAGGGACTCATGTCTGAGCATACCCTTCCACGCTTATGGTGGACAAAATGATTCAGAAAAGGGGGTGGTGATGAACAGAGTGTCTGAATTAAGCAGACCACTCTTACCCAGTCCAAAGATCAGGGCTTGATCCATCACCGTTATTTAGCTCACTGCCCCATCCCAGCTCAGAACCTGGCTATATGCAAATTAGTCTGTCCTTGGCCCAGTGCATCATGGGAACAGGGCAGACCAAACTACCAAGCCAATTCTTCACCAGAAAGGAGACAAGCTTCCGGGGACCGGTTTCTGCCATTCCAGGCGTCGTCGGCCCGGCTTGCTTGAATCCTGATGGAGCAGTGAGCAAGGGACTCATGTCTGAGCATACCCTTCCACGCTTATGGTGGACAAAATGATTTCCTTCCCAGTATAAGAATTGGCTTGGTAGTTTGGTTTGCCCTGTTCCCATCATGCACTGGGACAGGAACAGACTAATTTGCATATAGCCAAGTTCTGAGCTGGGATGGTGCAGTGAGCGAGCTAAAAAACGGTGATGGATCAAGCCCTGATCTTTGGACTGGGTAAGAGTGGTCTGCTTAATTCAGGCACTCTGTTCATCACCACCCCCTTTTCTGAATCATTTTGTCCACCATAAGCGTGGAAGGGTATACTCAGATGTGAGTCCCTTGCTCATTGCACCATCAGGATTCAAGCAAGCCGGGCCGACGACGCCTGAAATGGCAGAAACCGGTCCCCGGAAGCTTGTTTCCTTCCCAGTATAAGAATTGGCTTGGTAGTTTGGTTTGCCCTGTTCCCATCATGCACTGGGACAGGAACAGACTAATTTGCATATAGCCAAGTTCTGAGCTGGGATGGTGCAGTGAGCTAAAAAACGGTGATGGATCAAGCCCTGATCTTTGGACTGGGTAAGAGTGGTCTGCTTAATTCAGGCACTCTGTTCATCACCACCCCCTTTTCTGAATCATTTTGTCCACCATAAGCGTGGAAGGGTATACTCAGATGTGAGTCCCTTGCTCATTGCACCATCAGGATTCAAGCAAGCCGGGCCGACGACGCCTGAAATGGCAGAAACCGGTCCCCGGAAGCTTGTTTCCTTCCCAGTATAAGAATTGGCTTGATAGTTTGGTTTGCCCTGTTCCCATCATGCACTGGGACAGGAACAGACTAATTTGCATATAGCCAAGTTCTGAGCTGGGATGGTGCAGTGAGCTAAAAAACGGTGATGGATCAAGCTCTGATCTTTGGACTGGGTAAGCGTGGTCTGCTTAATTCAGGCACTCTGTTCATCACCACCCCCTTTTCTGAATCATTTTGTCCACCATAAGCGTGGAAGGGTATACTCAGATGTGAGTCCCTTGCTCATTGCACCATCAGGATTCAAGCAAGCCGGGCCGACGACGCCTGAAATGGCAGAAACCAGTCCCCGGAAGCTTGTTTCCTTCCCAGTATAAGAATTGGCTTGGTATTTTGGTTTGCCCTGTTCCCATCATGCACTGGGACAGGAACAGACTAATTTGCATATAGCCAAGTTCTGAGCTGGGATGGTGCAGTGAGCTAAAAAACGGTGATGGATCAAGCCCTGATCTTTGGACTGGGTAAGAGTGGTCTGCTTAATTCAGGCACTCTGTTCATCACCACCCCCTTTTCTGAATCATTTTGTCCACCATAAGCGTGGAAGGGTATACTCAGATGTGAGTCCCTTGCTCATTGCACCATCAGGATTCAAGCAAGCCGGGCCGACGACGCCTGAAATGGCAGAAACCGGTCCCCGGAAGCTTGTTTCCTTCCCAGTATAAGAATTGGCTTGGTAGTTTGGTTTGCCCTATTCCCATCATGCACTGGGACAGGAACAGACTAATTTGCATATAGCCAAGTTCTGAGCTGGGATGGTGCAGTGAGCTAAAAAACGGTGATGGATCAAGCCCTGATCTTTGGACTGGGTAAGAGTGGTCTGCTTAATTCAGGCACTCTGTTCATCACCACCCCCTTTTCTGAATCATTTTGTCCACCATAAGCGTGGAAGGGTATACTCAGATGTGAGTCCCTTGCTCATTGCACCATCAGGATTCAAGCAAGCCGGGCCGACGACGCCTGAAATGGCAGAAACCGGTCCCCGGAAGCTTGTTTCCTTCCCAGTATAAGAATTGGCTTGGTAATTTGGTTTGCCCTGTTCCCATCATGCACTGGGACAGGAACAGACTAATTTGTCTATAGCCAAGTTCTGAGCTGGGATGGTGCAGTGAGCTAAAAAACGGTGATGGATCAAGTCCTGATCTTTGGACTGGGTAAGAGTGGTCTGCTTAATTCAGGGACTCTGTTCATCACCACCCCCTTTTCTGAATCATTTTGTCCACCATAAGCGTGGAAGGGTATACTCAGATGTGAGTCCCTTGCTCATTGCACCATCAGGATTCAAGCAAGCCGGGCCGACGACGCCTGAAATGGCAGAAACCGGTCCCCGGAAGCTTGTTTCCTTCCCAGTATAAGAATTGGCTTGGTAGTTTGGTTTGCCCTGTTCCCATCATGCACTGGGACAGGAACAGACTAATTTGCATATAGCCAAGTTCTGAGCTAGGATGGTGCAGTGAGCTAAAAAACGGTGATGGATCAAGCCCTGATCTTTGGACTGGGTAAGAGTGGTCTGCTTAATTCAGGCACTCTGTTCATCACCACCCCCTTTTCTGAATCATTTTGTCCACCATAAGCGTGGAAGGGTATACTCAGATGTGAGTCCCTTGCTCATTGCACCATCAGGATTCAAGCAAGCCGGGCCGACGACGCCTGAAATGGCAGAAACCAGTCCCCGGAAGCTTGTTTCCTTCCCAGTATAAGAATTGGCTTGGTAGTTTGGTTTGCCCTGTTCCCATCATGCACTGGGACAGGAACAGACTAATTTGCATATAGCCAAGTTCTGAGCTGGGATGGTGCAGTGAGCTAAAAAACGGTGATGGATCAAGCCCTGATCTTTGGACTGGGTAAGAGTGGTCTGCTTAATTCAGGCACTCTGTTCATCACCACCCCCTTTTCTGAATCATTTTGTCCACCATAAGCGTGGAAGGGTATACTCAGATGTGAGTCCCTTGCTCATTGCACCATCAGGATTCAAGCAAGCCGGGCCGACGACGCCTGAAATGGCAGAAACCGGTCCCCGGAAGCTTGTTTCCTTCCCAGTATAAGAATTGGCTTGGTAGTTTGGTTTGCCCTGTTCCCATCATGCACTGGGACAGGAACAGACTAATTTGCATATAGCCAAGTTCTGAGCTGGGATGGTGCAGTGAGCTAAAAAACCGTGATGGATCAAGCCCTGATCTTTGGACTGGGTAAGAGTGGTCTGCTTAATTCAGGCACTCTGTTCATCACCACCCCCTTTTCTGAATCATTTTGTCCACCATAAGCGTGGAAGGGTATACTCAGATGTGAGTCCCTTGCTCATTGCACCATCAGGATTAAAGCAAGCCGGGCCGACGACGCCTGAAATGGCAGAAACCGGTCCCCGGAAGCTTGTTTCCTTCCCAGTATAAGAATTGGCTTGGTAATTTGGTTTGCCCTGTTCCCATCATGCACTGGGACAGGAACAGACTAATTTGCCTATAGCCAAGTTCTGAGCTGGGATGGTGCAGTGAGCTAAAAAACGGTGATGGATCAAGTCCTGATCTTTGGACTGGGTAAGAGTGGTCTGCTTAATTCAGGCACTCTGTTCATCACCACCCCCTTTTCTGAATCTCTTTGTCCACCATAAGCGTGGAAGGGTATACTCAGATGTGAGTCCCTTGCTCATTGCACCATCAGGATTCAAGCAAGCCGGGCCGACGACGCCTGAAATGGCAGAAACCGGTCCCCGGAAGCTTGTTTCCTTCCCAGTATAAGAATTGGCTTGGTAGTTTGGTTTGCCCTGTTCCCATCATGCACTGGAACAGGAACAGACTAATTTGCATATAGCCAAGTTCTGAGCTGGGATGGTGCAGTGAGCTAAAAAACGGTGATGGATCAAGCCCTGATATTTGGACTGGGTAAGAGTGGTCTGCTTAATTCAGGCACTCTGTTCATCACCACCCCCTTTTCTGAATCATTTTGTCCACCATAAGCGTGGAAGGGTATACTCAGATGTGAGTCCCTTGCTCATTGCACCATCAGGATTCAAGCAAGCCGGGCCGACGACGCCTGAAATGGCAGAAACCGGTAACCGGAAGCTTGTTTCCTTCCCAGTATAAGAATTGGCTTGGTAGTTTGGTTTGCCCTGTTCCCATCATGCACTGGGACAGGAACAGACTAATTTGCATATAGCCAAGTTCTGAGCTGGGATGGTGCAGTGAGCTAAAAAACGGTGATGGATCAAGCCCTGATCTTTGGACTGGGTAAGAGTGGTCTGCTTAATTCAGGCACTCTGTTCATCACCACCCCCTTTTCTCAATCATTTTGTCCACCATAAGCGTGGAAGGGTATACTCAGATGTGAGTCCCTTGCTCATTGCACCATCAGGATTCAAGCAAGCCGGGCCGACGACGCCTGAAATGGCAGAAACCGGTCCCCGGAAGCTTGTTTCCTTCCCAGTATAAGAATTGGCTTGGTAGTTTGGTTTGCCCTGTTCCCATCATGCACTGGGACAGGAACAGACTAATTTGCATATAGCCAAGTTCTGAGCTGGGATGCTGCAGTGAGCTAAAAAACGGTGATGGATCAAGCCCTGATCTATGGACTGGGTAAGAGTGGTCTGCTTAATTCAGGCACTCTGTTCATCACCACCCCCTTTTCTGAATCATTTTGTCCACCATAAGCGTGGAAGGGTATACTCAGATGTGAGTCCCTTGCTCATTGCACCATCAGGATTCAAGCAAGCCGGGCCGACGACGCCTGAAATGGCAGAAACCGGTCCCCGGAAGCTTGTTTCCTTCCCAGTATAAGAATTGGATTGGTACTTTGGTTTGCCCTGTTCCCATCATGCACTGGGACAGGAACAGACTAATTTGCATATAGCCAAGTTCTGAGCTGGGATGGTGCAGTGAGCTAAAAAACGGTGATGGATCAAGCCCTGATCTTTGGACTGGGTAAGAGTGGTCTGCTTAATTCAGGCACTCTGTTCATCACCACCCCCTTTTCTGAATCATTTTGTCCACCATAAGCGTGGAAGGGTATACTCAGATGTGAGTCCCTTGCTCATTGCACCATCAGGATTCAAGCAAGCCGGGCCGACGACGCCTGAAATGGCAGAAACCGGTCCCCGGAAGCTTGTTTCCTTCCCAGTATAAGAATTGGCTTGGTAGTTTGGTTTGTCCTGTTCCCATCATGCACTGGGACAGGAACAGACTAATTTGCATATAGCCAAGTTCTGAGCTGGGATGGTGCAGTGAGCTAAAAAACGGTGATGGATCAAGCCCTGATCTTTGGACTGGGTAAGAGTGGTCTGCTTAATTCAGGCACTCTGTTCATCACCACCCCCTTTTCTGAATCATTTTGTCCACCATAAGCGTGGAAGGGTATACTCAGATGTGAGTCCCTTGCTCATTGCACCATCAGGATTCAAGCAAGCCGGGCCGATGACGCCTGAAATGGCAGAAACCGGTCCTCGGAAGCTTGTTTCCTTCCCAGTATAAGAATTGGCTTGGTAATTTGGTTTGCCCTGTTCCCATCATGCACTGGGACAGGAACATACTAATTTGCCTATAGCCAAGTTCTGAGCTGGGATGGTGCAGTGAGCTAAAAAACGGTGATGGATCAAGTCCTGATCTTTGGACTGGGTAAGAGTGGTCTGCTTAATTCAGGCACTCTGTTCATCACCACCCCCTTTTCTGAATCTCTTTGTCCACCATAAGCGTGGAAGGGTATACTCAGATGTGAGTCCCTTGCTCATTGCACCATCAGGATTCAAGCAAGCCGGGCCGACGACGCCTGAAATGGCAGAAACCGGTCCCCGGAAGCTTGTTTCCTTCCCAGTATAAGAATTGGCTTGGTAGTTTGGTTTGCCCTGTTCCCATCATGCACTGGAGCAGGAACAGACTAATTTGCATATAGCCAAGTTCTGAGCTGGGATGGTGCAGTGAGCTAAAAAACGGTGATGGATCAAGCCCTGATCTTTGGACTGGGTAAGAGTGGTCTGCTTAATTCAGGCACTCTGTTCATCACCACCCCCTTTTCTGAATCATTTTGTCCACCATAAGCGTGAAAGGGTATACGCAGATGTGAGTCCCTTGCTCATTGCACCATCAGGATTCAAGCAAGCCGGGCCGACGACGCCTGAAATGGCAGAAACCGGTCCCCGGAAGCTTGTTTACTTCCCAGTATAAGAATTGGCTTGGTAGTTTGGTTTGCCCTGTTCCCATCATGCACTGGGACAGGAACAGACTAATTTGCATATAGCCAAGTTCTGAGCTGGGATGGTGCAGTGAGCTAAAAAACGGTGATGGATCAAGCCCTGATCTTTGGACTGGGTAAGAGTGGTCTGCTTAATTCAGGCACTCTGTTCATCACCACCCCCTTTTCTGAATCATTTTGTCCACCATAAGCGTGGAAGGGTATACTCAGATGTGAGTCCCTTGCTCATTGCACCATCAGGATTCAAGCAAGCCGGGCCGACGACGCCTGAAATGGCAGAAACCGGTAACCGGAAGCTTGTTTCCTTCCCAGTATAAGAATTGGCTTGGTAGTTTGGTTTGCTCTGTTCCCATCATGCACTGGGACAGGAACAGACTAATTTGCATAAAGCCAAGTTCTGAGCTGGGATGGTGCAGTGAGCTAAAAAACGGTGATGGATCAAGCCCTGATCTTTGGACTGGGTAAGAGTGGTCTGCTTAATTCAGGCACTCTGTTCATCACCACCCCCTTTTCTGAATCATTTTGTCCACCATAAGCGTGGAAGGGTATACTCAGATGTGAGTCCCTTGCTCATTGCACCATCAGGATTCAAGCAAGCCGGGCCGACGACGCCTGAAATGGTAGAAACCGGTCCCCGGAAGCTTCTTTCCTTCCCAGTATAAGAATTGGCTTGGTAGTTTGGTTTGCCCTGTTCCCATCATGCACTGGGACAGGAACAGACTAATTTGCATATAGCCAAGTTCTGAGCTGGGATGGTGCAGTGAGCTAAAAAACGGTGATGGATCAAGCCCTGATCTATGGACTGGGTAAGAGTGGTCTGCTTAATTCAGGCACTCTGTTCATCACCACCCCCTTTTCTGAATCATTTTGTCCACCATAAGCGTGGAAGGGTATACTCAGATGTGAGTCCCTTGCTCATTGCACCATCAGGATTCAAGCAAGACGGGCCGACGACGCCTGAAATGGCAGAAACCGGTCCCCGGAAGCTTGTTTCCTTCCCAGTATAAGAATTGGATTGGTACTTTGGTTTGCCCTGTTCCCATCATGCACTGGGACAGGAACAGACTAATTTGCATATGGCCAAGTTCTGAGCTGGGATGGTGCAGTGAGCTAAAAAACGGTGATGGATCAAGCCCTGATCTTTGGACTGGGTAAGAGTGGTCTGCTTAATTCAGGCACTCTGTTCATCACCACCCCCTTTTCTGAATCATTTTGTCCACCATAAGCGTGGAAGGGTATACTCAGATGTGAGTCCCTTGCTCATTGCACCATCAGGATTCAAGCAAGCCGGGCCGACGACGCCTGAAATGGCAGAAACCGGTCCCCGGAAGCTTGTTTCCTTCCCAGTATAAGAATTGGCTTGGTAGTTTGGTTTGCCCTGTTCCCATCATGCACTGGGACAGGAACAGACTAATTTGCATATAGCCAAGTTCTGAGCTGGGATGGTGCAGTGAGCTAAAAAACGGTGATGGATCAAGCCCTGATCTTTGGACTGGGTAAGAGTGGTCTGCTTAATTCAGGCACTCTGTTCATCACCACCCCCTTTTCTGAATCATTTTGTCCACCATAAGCGTGGAAGGGTATACTCAGATGTGAGTCCCTTGCTCATTGCACCATCAGGATTCAAGCAAGCCGGGCCGACGATGCCTGAAATGGCAGAAACCGGTCCCCGGAAGCTTGTTTCCTTCCCAGTATAAGAATTGGCTTGGTAGTTTGGTTTGCCCTGTTCCCATCATGCACTGGGACAGGAACAGACTAATTTGCATATAGCCAAGTTCTGAGCTGGGATGGTGCAGTGAGCTAAAAAACGGTGATGGATCAAGCCCTGATCTTTGGACTGGGTAAGAGTGGTCTGCTTAATTCAGGCACTCTGTTCATCACCACCCCCTTTTCTGAATCATTTTGTCCACCATAAGCGTGGAAGGGTATACTCAGATGTGAGTCCCTTGCTCATTGCACCATCAGGATTCAAGCAAGCCGGGCCGACGACGCCTGAAATGGCAGAAACCGGTCCCCGGAAGCTTGTTTCGTTCCCAGTATAAGAATTGGCTTGGTAGTTTGGTTTGCCCTGTTTCCATCATGCACTGGGACAGGAACAGACTAATTTGCCTATAGCCAAGTTCTGAGCTGGGATGGTGCAGTGAGCTAAAAAACGGTGATGGATCAAGCCCTGATCTTTGGACTGGGTAAGAGTGGTCTGCTTAATTCAGGCACTCTGTTCATCACCACCCCCTTTTCTGAATCATTTTGTCCACCATAAGCGTGGAAGGGTATACTCAGATGTGAGTCCCTTGCTCATTGCACCATCAGGATTCAAGCAAGCCGGGCCGACGACGCCTGAAATGGCAGAAACCGGTCCCCGGAAGCTTGTTTCCTTCCCAGTATAAGAATTGGCTTGGTAGTTTGGTTTGTCCTGTTCCCATCATGCACTGGGACAGGAACAGACTAATTTGCATATAGCCAAGTTCTGAGCTGGGATGGTGCAGTGAGCTAAAAAACGGTGATGGATCAAGCCCTGATCTTTGGACTGGGTAAGAGTGGTCTGCTTAATTCAGGCACTCTGTTTATCACCACCCCCTATTCTGAATCATTTTGTCCACCATAAGCGTGGAAGGGTATACTCAGATGTGAGTCCCTTGCTCATTGCACCATCAGGATTCAAGCAAGCCGGGCTGACGACGCCTCAAATGGCAGAAACCGGTCCCCGGAAGCTTGTTTCCTTCCCAGTATAAGAATTGGCTTGGTAGTTTGGTTTGCCCTGTTCCCATCATGCACTGGGACAGGAACAGACTAATTTGCATATAGCCAAGTTCTGAGCTGGGATGGTGCAGTGAGCTAAAAAACGGTGATGGATCAAGCCCTGATCTATGGACTGGGTAAGAGTGGTCTGCTTAATTCAGGCACTCTGTTCATCACCACCCCCTATTCTGAATCATTTTGTCCACCATAAGCGTGGAAGGGTATACTCAGATGTGAGTCCCTTGCTCATTGCACCATCAGGATTCAAGCAAGCCGGGCCGACGACGCCTGAAATGGCAGAAACCGGTCCCCGGAAGCTTGTTTCCTTCCCAGTATAAGAATTGGATTGGTAGTTTGGTTTGCCCTGTTCCCATCATGCACTGGGACAGGAACAGACTAATTTGCATATAGCCAAGTTCTGAGCTGGGATGGTGCAGTGAGCTAAAAAACGGTGATGGATCAAGCCCTGATCTTTGGACTGGGTAAGATTGGTCTGCTTAATTCAGGCACTCTGTTCATCACCACCCCCTTTTCTGAATCATTTTGTCCACCATAAGCGTGGAAGGGTATACTCAGATGTGAGTCCCTTGCTCATTGCACCATCAGGATTCAAGCAAGCCGGGCCGACGACGTCTGAAATGGCAGAAACCGGTCCCCGGAAGCTTGTTTCCTTCCCAGTATAAGAATTGGCTTGGTAGTTTGGTTTGCACTGTTCCCATCATGCACTGGGACAGGAACAGACTAATTTGCATATAGCCAAGTTCTGAGCTGGGATGGTGCAGTGAGCTAAAAAACGGTGATGGATCAAGCCCTGATCTTTGGACTGGGTAAGAGTGGTCTGCTTAATTCAGGCACTCTGTTCATCACCACCCCCTTTTCTGAATCATTTTGTCCACCATAAGCGTGGAAGGGTATACTCAGATGTGAGTCCCTTGCTCATTGCACCATCAGGATTCAAGCAAGCCGGGCCGACGATGCCTGAAATGGCAGAAACCGGTCCCCGGAAGCTTGTTTCCTTCCCAGTATAAGAATTGGCTTGGTAGTTTGGTTTGCCCTGTTCCCATCATGCACTGGGACAGGAACAGACTAATTTGCATATAGCCCAGTTCTGAGCTGAGATGGTGCAGTGAGCTAAAAAACGGTGATGGATCAAGCCCTGATCTTTGGACTGGGTAAGAGTGGTCTGCTTAATTCAGGCACTCTGTTCATCACCACCCCCTTTTCTGAATCATTTTGTCCACCATAAGCGTGGAAGGGTATACTCAGATGTAAGTCCCTTGCTCATTGCACCATCAGGATTCAAGCAAGTCGGGCCGACGACGCCTGAAATGGCAGAAACCGGTCCCCGGAAGCTTGTTTCCTTCCCAGTATAAGAATTGGCTTGGTAGTTTGGTTTGCCCTGTTCCCATCATGCACTGGGACAGGAACAGACTAATTTGCCTATAGCCAAGTTCTGAGCTGGGATGGTGCAGTGAGCTAAAAAACGGTGATGGATCAAGCCCTGATCTTTGGACTGGGTAAGAGTGGTCTGCTTAATTCAGGCACTCTGTTCATCACCACCCCCTTTTCTGAATCTCTTTGTCCACCATAAGCGTGGAAGGGTATACTCAGATGTGAGTCCCTTGCTCATTGCACCATCAGGATTCAAGCAAGCCGGGCCGAAGATGCCTGAAATGGCAGAAACCGGTCCCCGGAAGCTTGTTTCCTTCCCAGTATAAGAATTGGCTTGGTAGTTTGGTTTGCCCTGTTCCCATCATGCACTGGAACAGGAACAGACTAATTTGCATATAGCCAAGTTCTGAGCTGGGATGGTGCAGTGAGCTAAAAAACGGTGATGGATCAAGCCCTGATCTTTGGACTGGGTAAGAGTGGTCTGCTTAATTCAGGCACTCTGTTCATCACCACCCCCTTTTCTGAATCATTTTGTCCACCATAAGCGTGGAAGGGTATACTCAGATGTGAGTCCCTTGCTCATTGCACCATCAGGATTCAAGCAAGCCGGGCCGACGACGCCTGAAATGGCAGAAACCGGTCCCCGGAAGCTTGTTTCCTTCCCAGTATAAGAATTGGCTTGGTAGTTTGGTTTGCCCTGTTCCCATCATGCACTGGGACAGGAACAGACTAATTTGCCTATAGCCAAGTTCTGAGCTGGGATGGTGCAGTGAGCTAAAAAACGGTGATGGATCAAGCCCTGATCTTTGGACTGGGGAGAGTGGTCTGCTTAATTCAGGCACTCTGTTCATCACCACCCCCTTTTCTGAATCATTTTGTCCACCATAAGCGTGGAAGGGTATACTCAGATGTGAGTCCCTTGCTCATTGCACCATCAGGATTCAAGCAAGCCGGGCCGACGACGCCTGAAATGGCAGAAACCGGTCCCCGGAAGCTTGTTTCCTTCCTAGTAGAAGAATTGGCTTGGTAGTTTGGTTTGCCCTGTTCCCATCATGCACTGGGACAGGAACAGACTAATTTGCACATAGCCAAGTTCTGAGCTGGGATGGTGCAGTGAGCTAAAAAACGGTGATGGATCAAGCCCTGATCTTTGGACTGGGTAAGAGTGGTCTGCTTAATTCAGGCACTCTGTTCATCACCACCCCCTTTTCTGAATCATTTTGTCCACCATAAGCGTGAAAGGGTATACTCAGATGTGAGTCCCTTGCTTATTGCACCATCAGGATTCAAGGAAGCCGGGCCGACGACGCCTGAAATGGCAGAAACCGGTCCCCGGAAGCTTGTTTCCTTCCCAGTATAAGAATTGGCTTGGTAGTTTGGTTTGCCCTGTTCCCATCATGCACTGGGACAGGAACAGACTAATTTGCATATAGCCAAGTTCTGAGCTGGGATGGTGCAGTGAGCTAAAAAACGGTGATGGATCAAGCCCTGATCTTTGGACTGGGTAAGAGTGGTCTGCTTAATTCAGGCACTCTGTTCATCACCACCCCCTTTTCTGAATCATTTTGTCCACCATAAGCGTGGAAGGGTATACTCAGATGTGAGTCCCTTGCTCATTGCACCATCAGGATTCAAGCAAGCCGGGCCGACGACGCCTGAAATGGCAGAAACCGGTCCCCGGAAGCTTGTTTCCTTCCCAGTATAAGAATTGGCTTGGTAGTTTGGTTTGCCCTGTTCCCATCATGCACTGGGACAGGAGCAGACTAATTTGCCTATAGCCAAGTTCTGAGCAGGGATGGTGCAGTGAGCTAAAAAAACGGTGATGGATCAAGCCCTGATCTTTGGACTGGGTAAGAGTGGTCTGCTTAATTCAGGCACTCTGTTCATCACCACCCCCTTTTCTGAATCATTTTGTCCACCATAAGCGTGGAAGGGTATACTCAGATGTGAGCCCCTTGCTCATTGCACCATCAGGATTCAAGCAAGCCGGGCCGACGATGCCTGAAATGGCAGAAACCGGTCCCCGGAAGCTTGTTTCCTTCCCAGTATAAGAATTGGCTTGGTAGTTTGGTTTGCCCTGTTCCCATCATGCACTGGGACAGGAACAGACTAATTTGCATATAGCCAAGTTCTGAGCTGGGATGGTGCAGTGAGCTAAAAAACGGTGATGGATCAAGCCCTGATCTTTGGTCTGGGTAAGAGTGGTCTGCTTAATTCAGGCACTCTGTTCATCACCACCCCCTTTTCTGAATCATTTTGTCCACCATAAGCGTGGAAGGGTATACTCAGATGTGAGTCCCTTGCTCATTGCACCATCAGGATTCAAGCAAGCCGGGCCGACGACGCCTGAAATGGCAGAAACCGGTCCCCGGAAGCTTGTTTCCTTCCCAGTATAAGAATTGGCTTGGTAGTTTGGTTTGCCCTGTTCCCATCATGCACTGGGACAGGAACAGACTAATTTGCATATAGCCAAGTTCTGAGCTGGGATGGTGCAGTGAGCTAAAAAACGGTGATGGATCAAGCCCTGATCTTTGGACTGGGTAAGAGTGGTCTGCTTAATTCAGGCACTCTGTTCATCACCACCCCCTTTTCTGAATCATTTTGTCCACCATAAGCGTGGAAGGGTATACTCAGATGTGAGTCCCTTGCTCATTGCACCATCAGGATTCAAGCAAGCCGGGCCGACGACGCCTGAAATGGCAGAAACCGGTCCCCGGAAGCTTGTTTCCTTCCCAGTATAAGAATTGGCTTGGTAGTTTGGTTTGCCCTGTTCCCATCATGCACTGGGACAGGAACAGACTAATTTGCATATAGCCAAGTTCTGAGCTGGGATGGTGCAGTGAGCTAAAAAACGGTGATGGATCAAGCCCTGATCTATGGACTGGGTAAGAGTGGTCTGCTTAATTCAGGCACTCTGTTCATCACCACCCCCTTTTCTGAATCATTTTGTCCACCATAAGCGTGGAAGGGTATACTCAGATGTGAGTCCCTTGCTCATTGCACCATCAGGATTCAAGCAAGCCGGGCCGACGACGCTGAAATGGCAGAAACCGGTCCCCGGAAGCTTGTTTCCTTCCCAGTATAAGAATTGGCTTGGTAGTTTGGTTTGCCCTGTTCCCATCATGCACTGGGACAGGAACAGACTAATTTGCATATAGCCAAGTTCTGAGCTGGGATGGTGCAGTGAGCTAAAAAACGGTGATGGATCAAGCCCTGATCTTTGGACTGGGTAAGAGTGGTCTGCTTAATTCAGGCACTCTGTTCATCACCACCCCCTTTTCTGAATCATTTTGTCCACCATAAGCGTGGAAGGGTATACTCAGATGTGAGTCCCTTGCTCATTGCACCATCAGGATTCAAGCAAGCCGGGCCGACGACGCCTGAAATGGCAGAAACCGGTCCCCGGAAGCTTGTTTCCTTCCCAGTATAAGAATTGGCTTGGTAGTTTGGTTTGCCCTGTTCCCATCATGCACTGGGACAGGAACAGACTAATTTGCATATAGCCAAGTTCTGAGCTGGGATGGTGCAGTGAGCTAAAAAACGGTGATGGATCAAGCCCTGATCTTTGGACTGGGAAAGAGTGGTCTGCTTAATTCAGGCACTCTGTTCATCACCACCCCCTTTTCTGAATCATTTTGTCCACCATAAGCGTGGAAGGGTATACTCAGATGTGAGTCCCTTGCTCATTGCACCATCAGGATTCAAGCAAGCCGGGCCGACGACGTCTGAAATGGCAGAAACCGGTCCCCGGAAGCTTGTTTCCTTCCCAGTATAAGAATTGGCTTGGTAGTTTGGTTTGCACTGTTCCCATCATGCACTGGGACAGGAACAGACTAATTTGCATATAGCCAAGTTCTGAGCTGGGATGGTGCAGTGAGCTAAAAAACGGTGATGGATCAAGCCCTGATCTTTGGACTGGGTAAGAGTGGTCTGCTTAATTCAGGCACTCTGTTCATCACCACCCCCTTTTCTGAATCATTTTGTCCACCATAAGCGTGGAAGGGTATACTCAGATGTGAGTCCCTTGCTCATTGCACCATCAGGATTCAAGCAAGCCGGGCCGACGATGCCTGAAATGGCAGAAACCGGTCCCCGGAAGCTTGTTTCCTTCCCAGTATAAGAATTGGCTTGGTAGTTTGGTTTGCCCTGTTCCCATCATGCACTGGGACAGGAACAGACTAATTTGCATATAGCCCAGTTCTGAGCTGAGATGGTGCAGTGAGCTAAAAAACGGTGATGGATCAAGCCCTGATCTTTGGACTGGGTAAGAGTGGTCTGCTTAATTCAGGCACTCTGTTCATCACCACCCCCTTTTCTGAATCATTTTGTCCACCATAAGCGTGGAAGGGTATACTCAGATGTAAGTCCCTTGCTCATTGCACCATCAGGATTCAAGCAAGTCGGGCCGACGACGCCTGAAATGGCAGAAACCGGTCCCCGGAAGCTTGTTTCCTTCCCAGTATAAGAATTGGCTTGGTAGTTTGGTTTGCCCTGTTCCCATCATGCACTGGGACAGGAACAGACTAATTTGCCTATAGCCAAGTTCTGAGCTGGGATGGTGCAGTGAGCTAAAAAACGGTGATGGATCAAGCCCTGATCTTTGGACTGGGTAAGAGTGGTCTGCTTAATTCAGGCACTCTGTTCATCACCACCCCCTTTTCTGAATCTCTTTGTCCACCATAAGCGTGGAAGGGTATACTCAGATGTGAGTCCCTTGCTCATTGCACCATCAGGATTCAAGCAAGCCGGGCCGAAGATGCCTGAAATGGCAGAAACCGGTCCCCGGAAGCTTGTTTCCTTCCCAGTATAAGAATTGGCTTGGTAGTTTGGTTTGCCCTGTTCCCATCATGCACTGGAACAGGAACAGACTAATTTGCATATAGCCAAGTTCTGAGCTGGGATGGTGCAGTGAGCTAAAAAACGGTGATGGATCAAGCCCTGATCTTTGGACTGGGTAAGAGTGGTCTGCTTAATTCAGGCACTCTGTTCATCACCACCCCCTTTTCTGAATCATTTTGTCCACCATAAGCGTGGAAGGGTATACTCAGATGTGAGTCCCTTGCTCATTGCACCATCAGGATTCAAGCAAGCCGGGCCGACGACGCCTGAAATGGCAGAAACCGGTCCCCGGAAGCTTGTTTCCTTCCCAGTATAAGAATTGGCTTGGTAGTTTGGTTTGCCCTGTTCCCATCATGCACTGGGACAGGAACAGACTAATTTGCCTATAGCCAAGTTCTGAGCTGGGATGGTGCAGTGAGCTAAAAAACGGTGATGGATCAAGCCCTGATCTTTGGACTGGGTAAGAGTGGTCTGCTTAATTCAGGCACTCTGTTCATCACCACCCCCTTTTCTGAATCTCTTTGTCCACCATAAGCGTGGAAGGGTATACTCAGATGTGAGTCCCTTGCTCATTGCACCATCAGGATTCAAGCAAGCCGGGCCGAAGACGCCTGAAATGGCAGAAACCGGTCCCCGGAAGCTTGTTTCCTTCCCAGTATAAGAATTGGCTTGGTAGTTTGGTTTGCCCTGTTCCCATCATGCACTGGAACAGGAACAGACTAATTTGCATATAGCCAAGTTCTGAGCTGGGATGGTGCAGTGAGCTAAAAAACGGTGATGGATCAAGCCCTGATCTTTGGACTGGGTAAGAGTGGTCTGCTTAATTCAGGCACTCTGTTCATCACCACCCCCTTTTCTGAATCATTTTGTCCACCATAAGCGTGGAAGGGTATACTCAGATGTGAGTCCCTTGCTCATTGCACCATCAGGATTCAAGCAAGCCGGGCCGACGACGCCTGAAATTGCAGAAACCGGTCCCCGGAAGCTTGTTTCCTTCCCAATATAAGAATTGGCTTGGTAGTTTGGTTTGCCCTGTTCCCATCATGCACTGGGACAGGAACAGACTAATTTGCATATAGCCAAGTTCTGAGCTGGGATGGTGCAGTGAGCTAAAAAACGGTGATGGATCAAGCCCTGATCTTTGGACTGGGTAAGAGTGGTCTGCTTAATTCAGGCACTCTGTTCATCACCACCCCCTTTTCTGAATCATTTTGTCCACCATAAGCGTGGAAGGGTATACTCAGATGTGAGTCCCTTGCTCATTGCACCATCAGGATTCAAGCAAGCCGGGCCGACGACGCCTGAAATGGCAGAAACCGGTCCCCGGAAGCTTGTTTCCTTCCTAGTAGAAGAATTGGCTTGGTAGTTTGGTTTGCCCTGTTCCCATCATGCACTGGGACAGGAACAGACTAATTTGCACATAGCCAAGTTCTGAGCTGGGATGGTGCAGTGAGCTAAAAAACGGTGATGGATCAAGCCCTGATCTTTGGACTGGGTAAGAGTGGTCTGCTTAATTCAGGCACTCTGTTCATCACCACCCCCTTTTCTGAATCATTTTGTCCACCATAAGCGTGAAAGGGTATACTCAGATGTGAGTCCCTTGCTTATTGCACCATCAGGATTCAAGGAAGCCGGGCCGACGACGCCTGAAATGGCAGAAACCGGTCCCCGGAAGCTTGTTTCCTTCCCAGTATAAGAATTGGCTTGGTAGTTTGGTTTGCCCTGTTCCCATCATGCACTGGGACAGGAACAGACTAATTTGCATATAGCCAAGTTCTGAGCTGGGATGGTGCAGTGAGCTAAAAAACGGTGATGGATCAAGCCCTGATCTTTGGACTGGGTAAGAGTGGTCTGCTTAATTCAGGCACTCTGTTCATCACCACCCCCTTTTCTGAATCATTTTGTCCACCATAAGCGTGGAAGGGTATACTCAGATGTGAGTCCCTTGCTCATTGCACCATCAGGATTCAAGCAAGCCGGGCCGACGACGCCTGAAATGGCAGAAACCGGTCCCCGGAAGCTTGTTTCCTTCCCAGTATAAGAATTGGCTTGGTAGTTTGGTTTGCCCTGTTCCCATCATGCACTGGGACAGGAGCAGACTAATTTGCCTATAGCCAAGTTCTGAGCAGGGATGGTGCAGTGAGCTAAAAAAACGGTGATGGATCAAGCCCTGATCTTTGGACTGGGTAAGAGTGGTCTGCTTAATTCAGGCACTCTGTTCATCACCACCCCCTTTTCTGAATCATTTTGTCCACCATAAGCGTGGAAGGGTATACTCAGATGTGAGTCCCTTGCTCATTGCACCATCAGGATTCAAGCAAGCCGGGCCGACGACGCCTGAAATGGCAGAAACCGGTCCCCGGAAGCTTGTTTCCTTCCCAGTATAAGAATTGGCTTGGTAGTTTGGTTTGCCCTGTTCCCATCATGCACTGGGACAGGAACAGACTAATTTGCATATAGCCAAGTTCTGAGCTGGGATGGTGCAGTGAGCTAAAAAACGGTGATGGATCAAGCCCTGATCTTTGGACTGGGTAAGAGTGGTCTGCTTAATTCAGGCACTCTGTTCATCACCACCCCCTTTTCTGAATCATTTTGTCCACCATAAGCGTGGAAGGGTATACTCAGATGTGAGTCCCTTGCTCATTGCACCATCAGGATTCAAGCAAGCCGGGCCGACGACGCCTGAAATGGCAGAAACCGGTCCCCGGAAGCTTGTTTCCTTCCCAGTATAAGAATTGGCCTGGTAGTTTGGTTTGCCCTGTTCCCATCATGCACTGGGACAGGAACAGACTAATTTGCATATAGCCAAGTTCTGAGCTGGGATGGTGCAGTGAGCTAAAAAACGGTGATGGATCAAGCCCTGATCTATGGACTGGGTAAGAGTGGTCTGCTTAATTCAGGCACTCTGTTCATCACCACCCCCTTTTCTGAATCTCTTTGTCCACCATAAGCGTGGAAGGGTATACTCAGATGTGAGTCCCTTGCTCATTGCACCATCAGGATTCAAGCAAGCTGGGCCGACGACGCCTGAAATGGCAGAAACCGGTCCCCGGAAGCTTGTTTCCTTCCCAGTATAAGAATTGGCTTGGTAGTTTGGTTTGCCCTGTTCCCATCATGCACTGGAACAGGAACAGACTAATTTGCATATAGCCAAGTTCTGAGCTGGGATGGTGCAGTGAGCTAAAAAACGGTGATGGATCAAGCCCTGATCTTTGGACTGGGTAAGAGTGGTCTGCTTAATTCAGGCACTCTGTTCATCACCACCCCCTTTTCTGAATCATTTTGTCCACCATAAGCGTGGAAGGGTATACTCAGATGTGAGTCCCTTGCTCATTGCACCATCAGGATTCAAGCAAGCCGGGCCGACGACGCCTGAAATGGCAGAAACCGGTCCCCGGAAGCTTGTTTCCTTCCCAGTATAAGAATTGGCTTGGTAGTTTGGTTTGCCCTGTTCCCATCATGCACTGGGACAGGAACAGACTAATTTGCATATAGCCAAGTTCTGAGCTGGGATGGTGCAGTGAGCTAAAAAACGGTGATGGATCAAGCCCTGATCTTTGGACTGGGTAAGAGTGGTCTGCTTAATTCAGGCACTCTGTTCATCACCACCCCCTTTTCTGAATCATTTTGTCCACCATAAGCGTGGAAGGGTATACTCAGATGTGAGTCCCTTGCTCATTGCACCATCAGGATTCAAGCAAGCCGGGCTGACGACGCCTGAAATGGCAGAAACCGGTAACCGGAAGCTTGTTTCCTTCCCAGTCTAAGAATTGGCTTGGTAGTTTGGTTTGCCCTGTTCCCATCATGCACTGGGACAGGAACAGACTAATTTGCATATAGCCAAGTTCTGAGCTGGGATGGTGCAGTGAGCTAAAAAACGGTGATGGATCAAGCCCTGATCTTTGGACTGGGTAAGAGTGGTCTGCTTAATTCAGGCACTCTGTTCATCACCACCCCCTTTTCTGAATCATTTTGTCCACCATAAGCGTGGAAGGGTATTCTCAGATGTGAGTCCCTTGCTCATTGCACCATCAGGATTCAAGCAAGCCGGGCCGACGACGCCTGAAATGGCAGAAACCGGTCCCCGGAAGCTTGTTTCCTTCCCAGTATAAGAATTGGCTTGGTAGTTTGGTTTGCCCTGTTCCCATCATACACTGGGACAGGAACAGACTAATTTGCATATAGCCAAGTTCTGAGCTGGGATGGTGCAGTGAGCTAAAAAACGGTGATGGATCAAGCCCTGATCTATGGACTGGGTAAGAGTGGTCTGCTTAATTCAGGCACTCTGTTCATCACCACCCCCTTTTCTGAATCATTTTGTCCACCATAAGCGTGGAAGGGTATACTCAGATGTGAGTCCCTTGCTCATTGCACCATCAGGATTCAAGCAAGCCGGGCCGACGACGCCTGAAATGGCAGAAACCCATCCCCGGAAGCTTGTTTTTTTCCCAGTATATGAATTGGATTGGTAGTTTGGTTTGCCCTGTTCCCATCCTGCACTGGGACAGGAACAGACTAACTTGCATATAGCCAAGTTCTGAGCTGGGATGGTGCAGTGAGCTAAAAAACGGTGATGGATCAAGCCCTGATCTTTGGACTGGGTAAGAGTGGTCTGCTTAATTCAGGCACTCTGTTCATCACCACCCCCTTTTCTGAATCATTTTGTCCACCATAAGCGTGGAAGGGTATACTCAGATGTGAGTCCCTTGCTCATTGCACCATCAGGATTCAAGCAAGCCGGGCCGACGACGCCTGAAATGGCAGAAACCGGTCCCCGGAAGCTTGTTTCCTTCCCAGTATAAGAATTGGCTTGGTAGTTTGGTTTGCCCTGTTCCCATCATGCACTGGGACAGGAACAGACTAATTTGCATATAGCCAAGTTCTGAGCTGGGATGGTGCAGTGAGCTAAAAAACGGTGATGGATCAAGCCCTGATCTTTGGACTGGGTAAGAGTGGTCTGCTTAATTCAGGCACTCTGTTCATCACCACCCCCTTTTCTGAATCATTTTGTCCACCATAAGCGTGGAAGGGTATACTCAGATGTGAGTCCCTTGCTCATTGCACCATCAGGATTCAAGCAAGCCGGGCCGACGATGCCTGAAATGGCAGAAACCGGTCCCCGGAAGCTTGTTTCCTTCCCAGTATAAGAATTGGCTTGGTAGTTTGGTTTGCCCTGTTCCCATCATGCACTGGGACAGGAACAGACTAATTTGCATATAGCCAAGTTCTGAGCTGGGATGGTGCAGTGAGCTAAAAAACGGTGATGGATCAAGCCCTGATCTTTGGACTGGGTAAGAGTGGTCTGCTTAATTCAGGCACTCTGTTCATCACCACCCCCTTTTCTGAATCATTTTGTCCACCATAAGCGTGGAAGGGTATACTCAGATGTGAGTCCCTTGCTCATTGCACCATCAGGATTCAAGCAAGCCGGGCCGACGACGCCTGAAATGGCAGAAACCGGTCCCCGGAAGCTTGTTTCCTTCCCAGTATAAGAATTGGCTTGGTAGTTTGGTTTGCCCTGTTCCCATCATGCACTGGGACAGGAACAGACTAATTTGCCTATAGCCGAGTTCTGAGCTGGGATGGTGCAGTGAGCTAAAAAACGGTGATGGATCAAGCCCTGATCTTTGGACTGGGTAAGAGTGGTCTGCTTAATTCAGGCACTCTGTTCATCACCACCCCCTTTTCTGAATCATTTTGTGCACCATAAGCGTGGAAGGGTATACTCAGATGTGAGTCCCTTGCTCATTGCACCATCAGGATTCAAGCAAGCCGGGCCGACGACGCCTGAAATGGCAGAAACCGGTCCCCGGAAGCTTGTTTCCTTCCCAGTATAAGAATTGGCTTGGTAGTTTGGTTTGCCCTGTTCCCATCATGCACTGGGACAGGAACAGACTAATTTGCATATAGCCAAGTTCTGAGCTGGGATGGTGCAGTGAGCTAAAAAACGGTGATGGATCAAGCCCTGATCTTTGGACTGGGTAAGAGTGGTCTGCTTAATTCAGGCACTCTGTTCATCCCCACCCCCTTTTCTGAATCATTTTGTCCACCATAAGCGTGGAAGGGTATACTCAGATGTGAGTCCCTTGCTCATTGCACCATCAGGATTCAAGCAAGCCGGGCTGACGACGCCTGAAATGGCAGAAACCGGTAACCGGAAGCTTGTTTCCTTCCCAGTATAAGAATTGGCTTGGTAGTTTGGTTTGCCCTGTTCCCATCATGCACTGGGACAGGAACAGACTAATTTGCATATAGCCAAGTTCTGAGCTGGGATGGTGCAGTGAGCTACAAAACGGTGATGGATCAAGCCCTGATCTTTGGACTGGGTAAGAGTGGTCTGCTTAATTCAGGCACTCTGTTCATCACCACCCCCTTTTCTGAATCATTTTGTCCACCATAAGCGTGGAAGGGTATTCTCAGATGTGAGTCCCTTGCTCATTGCACCATCAGGATTCAAGCAAGCCGGGCCGACGACGCCTGAAATGGCAGAAACCGGTCCCCGGAAGCTTGTTTCCTTCCCAGTATAAGAATTGGCTTGGTAGTTTGGTTTGCCCTGTTCCCATCATACACTGGGACAGGAACAGACTAATTTGCATATAGCCAAGTTCTGAGCTGGGATGGTGCAGTGAGCTAAAAAACGGTGATGGATCAAGCCCTGATCTATGGACTGGGTAAGAGTGGTCTGCTTAATTCAGGCACTCTGTTCATCACCACCCCCTTTTCTGAATCATTTTGTCCACCATAAGCGTGGAAGGGTATACTCAGATGTGAGTCCCTTGCTCATTGCACCATCAGGATTCAAGCAAGCCGGGCCGACGACGCCTGAAATGGCAGAAACCGGTCCCCGGAAGCTTGTTTTTTTCCCAGTATAGGAATTGGATTGGTAGTTTGGTTTGCCCTGTTCCCATCATGCACTGGGACAGGAACAGACTAATTTGCATATAGCCAAGTTCTGAGCTGGGATGGTGCAGTGAGCTAAAAAACGGTGATGGATCAAGCCCTGATCTTTGGACTGGGTAAGAGTGGTCTGCTTAATTCAGGCACTCTGTTCATCACCACCCCCTTTTCTGAATCATTTTGTCCACCATAAGCGTGGAAGGGTATACTCAGATGTGAGTCCCTTGCTCATTGCACCATCAGGATTCAAGCAAGCCGGGCCGACGACGCCTGAAATGGCAGAAACCAGTCCCCGGAAGCTTGTTTCCTTCCCAGTATAAGAATTGGCTTGGTAGTTTGGTTTGCCCTGTTCCCATCATGCACTGGGACAGGAACAGACTAATTTGCATATAGCCAAGTTCTGAGCTGGGATGGTGCAGTGAGCTAAAAAACGGTGATGGATCAAGCCCTGATCTTTGGACTGGGTAAGAGTGGTCTGCTTAATTCAGGCACTCTGTTCATCACCACCCCCTTTTCTGAATCATTTTGTCCACCATAAGCGTGGAAGGGTATACTCAGATGTGAGTCCCTTGCTCATTGCACCATCAGGATTCAAGCAAGCCGGGCCGACGATGCCTGAAATGGCAGAAACCGGTCCCCGGAAGCTTGTTTCCTTCCCAGTATAAGAATTGGCTTGGTAGTTTCGTTTGCCCTGTTCCCATCATGCACTGGGACAGGAACAGACTAATTTGCATATAGCCAAGTTCTGAGCTGGGATGGTGCAGTGAGCTAAAAAACGGTGATGGATCAAGCCCTGATCTTTGGACTGGGTAAGAGTGGTCTGCTTAATTCAGGCACTCTGTTCATCACCACCCCCTTTTCTGAATCATTTTGTCCACCATAAGCGTGGAAGGGTATACTCAGATGTGAGTCCCTTGCTCATTGCACCATCAGGATTCAAGCAAGCCGGGCCGACGACGCCTGAAATGGCAGAAACCGGTCCCCGGAAGCTTGTTTCCTTCCCAGTATAAGAATTGGCTTGGTAGTTTGGTTTGCCCTGTTCTCATCATGCACTGGGACAGGAACAGACTAATTTGCCTATAGCCAAGTTCTGAGCTGGGATGGTGCAGTGAGCTAAAAAACGGTGATGGATCAAGCCCTGATCTTTGGACTGGGTAAGAGTGGTCTGCTTAATTCAGGCACTCTGTTCATCACCACCCCCTTTTCTGAATCATTTTGTCCACCATAAGCGTGGAAGGGTATACTCAGATGTGAGTCCCTTGCTCATTGCACCATCAGGATTCAAGCAAGCCGGGCCGACGACGCCTGAAATGGCAGAAACCGGTCCCCGGAAGCTTGTTTCCTTCCCAGTATAAGAATTGGCTTGGTAGTTTGGTTTGCCCTGTTCCCATCATGCACTGGGACAGGAACAGACTAATTTGCATATAGCCAAGTTCTGAGCTGGGATGGTGCAGTGAGCTAAAAAACGGTGATGGATCAAGCCCTGATCTTTGGACTGGGTAAGAGTGGTCTGCTTAATTCAGGCACTCTGTTCATCACCACCCCCTTTTCTGAATCATTTTGTCCACCATAAGCGTGGAAGGGTATACTCAGATGTGAGTCCCTTGCTCATTGCACCATCAGGATTCAAGCAAGCCGGGCCGACGACGCCTGAAATGGCAGAAACCGGTCCCCGGAAGCTTGTTTCCTTCCCAGTATAAGAATTGGCTTGGTAGTTTGGTTTGCCCTGTTCCCATCATGCACTGGGACAGGAACAGACTAATTTGCCTATAGCCAAGTTCTGAGCTGGGATGGTGCAGTGAGCTAAAAAACGGTGATGGATCAAGCCCTGATCTTTGGACTGGGTAAGAGTGGTCTGCTTAATTCAGGCACTCTGTTCATCACCACCCCCTTTTCTGAATCATTTTGTCCACCATAAGCGTGGAAGGGTATACTCAGATGTGAGTCCCTTGCTCATTGCACCATCAGGATTCAAGCACGCCGGGCCGACGACGCCTGAAATGGCAGAAACCGGTCCCCGGAAGCTTGTTTCCTTCCCAGTATAAGAATTGGCTTGGTAGTTTGGTTTGCCCTGTTCCCATCATGCACTGGGACAGGAACAGACTAATTTGCATATAGCCAAGTTCTGAGCTGGGATGGTGCAGTGAGCTAAAAAACGGTGATGGATCAAGCCCTGATCTTTGGACTGGGTAAGAGTGGTCTGCTTAATTCAGGCACTCTGTTTATCACCACCCCCTTTTCTGAATCATTTTGTCCACCATAAGCGTGGAAGGGTATACTCAGATGTGAGTCCCTTGCTCATTGCACCATCAGGATTCAAGCAAGCCGGGCCGACGACGCCTGAAATGGCAGAAACCGGTCCCCGGAAGCTTGTTTCCTTCCCAGTATAAGAATTGGCTAGGTAGTTTGGTTTGCCCTGTTCCCATCATGCACTGGGACAGGAACAGACTAATTTGCATATAGCCAAGTTCTGAGCTGGGATGGTGCAGTGAGCTAAAAAACGGTGATGGATCAAGCCCTGATCTATGGACTGGGTAAGAGTGGTCTGCTTAATTCAGGCACTCTGTTCATCACCACCCCCTTTTCTGAATCATTTTGTCCACCATAAGCGTGGAAGGGTATACTCAGATGTGAGTCCCTTGCTCATTGCACCATCAGGATTCAAGCAAGCCGGGCCGACGACGCCTGAAATGGCAGAAACCGGTCCCCGGAAGCTTGTTTCCTTCCCAGTATAAGAATTGGCTTGGTAGTTTGGTTTGCACTGTTCCCATCATGCACTGGGACAGGAACAGACTAATTTGCATATAGCCAAGTTCTGAGCTGGGATGGTGCAGTGAGCTAAAAAACGGTGATGGATCAAGCCCTGATCTTTGGACTGGGTACGAGTGGTCTGCTTAATTCAGGCACTCTGTTCATCACCACCCCCTTTTCTGAATCATTTTGTCCACCATAAGCGTGGAAGGGTATACTCAGATGTGAGTCCCTTGCTCATTGCACCATCAGGATTCAAGCAAGCCGGGCCGACGATGCCTGAAATGGCAGAAACCGGTCCCCGGAAGCTTGTTTCCTTCCCAGTATAAGAATTGGCTTGGTAGTTTGGTTTGCCCTGTTCCCATCATGCACTGGGACAGGAACAGACTAATTTGCATATAGCCCAGTTCTGAGCTGAGACGGTGCAGTGAGCTAAAAAACGGTGATGGATCAAGCCCTGATCTTTGGACTGGGTAAGAGTGGTCTGCTTAATTCAGGCACTCTGTTCATCACCACCCCCTTTTCTGAATCATTTTGTCCACCATAAGCGTGGAAGGGTATACTCAGATGTAAGTCCCTTGCTCATTGCACCATCAGGATTCAAGCAAGCCGGGCCGACGACGCCTGAAATGGCAGAAACCGGTCCCCGGAAGCTTGTTTCCTTCCCAGTATAAGAATTGGCTTGGTAGTTTGGTTTGCCCTGTTCCCATCATGCACTGGGACAGGAACAGACTAATTTGCCTATAGCCAAGTTCTGAGCTGGGATGGTGCAGTGAGCTAAAAAACGGTGATGGATCAAGCCCTGATCTTTGGACTGGGTAAGAGTGGTCTGCTTAATTCAGGCACTCTGTTCATCACCACCCCCTTTTCTGAATCTCTTTGTCCACCATAAGCGTGGAAGGGTATACTCAGATGTGAGTCCCTTGCTCATTGCACCATCAGGATTCAAGCAAGCCGGGCCGAAGATGCCTGAAATGGCAGAAACCGGTCCCCGGAAGCTTGTTTCCTTCCCAGTATAAGAATTGGCTTGGTAGTTTGGTTTGCCCTGTTCCCATCATGCACTGGAACAGGAACAGACTAATTTGCATATAGCCAAGTTCTGAGCTGGGATGGTGCAGTGAGCTAAAAAACGGTGATGGATCAAGCCCTGATCTTTGGACTGGGTAAGAGTGGTCTGCTTAATTCAGGCACTCTGTTCATCACCACCCCCTTTTCTGAATCATTTTGTCCACCATAAGCGTGGAAGGGTATACTCAGATGTGAGTCCCTTGCTCATTGCACCATCAGGATTCAAGCAAGCCGGGCCGACGACGCCTGAAATGGCAGAAACCGGTCCCCGGAAGCTTGTTTCCTTCCCAGTATAAGAATTGGCTTGGTAGTTTGGTTTGCCCTGTTCCCATCATGCACTGGGACAGGAACAGACTAATTTGCCTATAGCCAAGTTCTGAGCTGGGATGGTGCAGTGAGCTAAAAAACGGTGATGGATCAAGCCCTGATCTTTGGACTGGGTAAGAGTGGTCTGCTTAATTCAGGCACTCTGTTCATCACCACCCCCTTTTCTGAATCTCTTTGTCCACAATAAGCGTGGAAGGGTATACTCAGATGTGAGTCCCTTGCTCATTGCACCATCAGGATTCAAGGAAGCCGGGCCGAAGACGCCTGAAATGGCAGAAACCGGTCCCCGGAAGCTTGTTTCCTTCCCAGTATAAGAATTGGCTTGGTAGTTTGGTTTGCCCTGTTCCTATCATGCACTGGAACAGGAACAGATTAATTTGCATATAGCCAAGTTCTGAGCTGGGATGGTGCAGTGAGCTAAAAAACGGTGATGGATCAAGCCCTGATCTTTGGACTGGGTAAGAGTGGTCTGCTTAATTCAGGCACTCTGTTCATCACCACCCCCTTTTCTGAATCATTTTGTCCACCATAAGCGTGGAAGGGTATACTCAGATGTGAGTCCCTTGCTCATTGCACCATCAGGATTCAAGCAAGCCGGGCCGACGACGCCTGAAATTGCAGAAACCGGTCCCCGGAAGCTTGTTTCCTTCCCAATATAAGAATTGGCTTGGTAGTTTGGTTTGCCCTGTTCCCATCATGCACTGGGACAGGAACAGACTAATTTGCATATAGCCAAGTTCTGAGCTGGGATGGTGCAGTGAGCTAAAAAACGGTGATGGATCAAGCCCTGATCTTTGGACTGGGTAAGAGTGGTCTGCTTAATTCAGGCACTCTGTTCATCACCACCCCCTTTTCTGAATCATTTTGTCCACCATAAGCGTGGAAGGGTATACTCAGATGTGAGTCCCTTGCTCATTGCACCATCAGGATTCAAGCAAGCCGGGCCGACGACGCCTGAAATGGCAGAAACCGGTCCCCGGAAGCTTGTTTCCTTCCTAGTAGAAGAATTGGCTTGGTAGTTTGGTTTGCCCTGTTCCCATCATGCACTGGGACAGGAACAGACTAATTTGCACATAGCCAAGTTCTGAGCTGGGATGGTGCAGTGAGCTAAAAAACGGTGATGGATCAAGCCCTGATCTTTGGACTGGGTAAGAGTGGTCTGCTTAATTCAGGCACTCTGTTCATCACCACCCCCTTTTCTGAATCATTTTGTCCACCATAAGCGTGAAAGGGTATACTCAGATGTGAGTCCCTTGCTTATTGCACCATCAGGATTCAAGGAAGCCGGGCCGACGACGCCTGAAATGGCAGAAACCGGTCCCCGGAAGCTTGTTTCCTTCCCAGTATAAGAATTGGCTTGGTAGTTTGGTTTGCCCTGTTCCCATCATGCACTGGGACAGGAACAGACTAATTTGCATATAGCCAAGTTCTGAGCTGGGATGGTGCAGTGAGCTAAAAAACGGTGATGGATCAAGCCCTGATCTTTGGACTGGGTAAGAGTGGTCTGCTTAATTCAGGCACTCTGTTCATCACCACCCCCTTTTCTGAATCATTTTGTCCACCATAAGCGTGGAAGGGTATACTCAGATGTGAGTCCCTTGCTCATTGCACCATCAGGATTCAAGCAAGCCGGGCCGACGACGCCTGAAATGGCAGAAACCGGTCCCCGGAAGCTTGTTTCCTTCCCAGTATAAGAATTGGCTTGGTAGTTTGGTTTGCCCTGTTCCCATCATGCACTGGGACAGGAACAGACTAATTTGCCTATAGCCAAGTTCTGAGCTGGGATGGTGCAGTGAGCTAAAAAACGGTGATGGATCAAGCCCTGATCTTTGGACTGGGTAAGAGTGGTCTGCTTAATTCAGGCACTCTGTTCATCACCACCCCCTTTTCTGAATCATTTTGTCCACCATAAGCGTGGAAGGGTATACTCAGATGTGAGCCCCTTGCTCATTGCACCATCAGGATTCAAGCAAGCCGGGCCGACGATGCCTGAAATGGCAGAAACCGGTCCCCGGAAGCTTGTTTCCTTCCCAGTATAAGAATTGGCTTGGTAGTTTGGTTTGCCCTGTTCCCATCATGCACTGGGACAGGAACAGACTAATTTGCATATAGCCAAGTTCTGAGCTGGGATGGTGCAGTGAGCTAAAAAACGGTGATGGATCAAGCCCTGATCTTTGGTCTGGGTAAGAGTGGTCTGCTTAATTCAGGCACTCTGTTCATCACCACCCCCTTTTCTGAATCATTTTGTCCACCATAAGCGTGAAAGGGTATACTCAGATGTGAGTCCCTTGCTTATTGCACCATCAGGATTCAAGGAAGCCGGGCCGACGACGCCTGAAATGGCAGAAACCGGTCCCCGGAAGCTTGTTTCCTTCCCAGTATAAGAATTGGCTTGGTAGTTTGGTTTGCCCTGTTCCCATCATGCACTGGGACAGGAACAGACTAATTTGCATATAGCCAAGTTCTGAGCTGGGATGGTGCAGTGAGCTAAAAAACGGTGATGGATCAAGCCCTGATCTTTGGACTGGGTAAGAGTGGTCTGCTTAATTCAGGCACTCTGTTCATCACCACCCCCTTTTCTGAATCATTTTGTCCACCATAAGCGTGGAAGGGTATACTCAGATGTGAGTCCCTTGCTCATTGCACCATCAGGATTCAAGCAAGCCGGGCCGACGACGCCTGAAATTGCAGAAACCGGTCCCCGGAAGCTTGTTTCCTTCCCAATATAAGAATTGGCTTGGTAGTTTGGTTTGCCCTGTTCCCATCATGCACTGGGACAGGAACAGACTAATTTGCATATAGCCAAGTTCTGAGCTGGGATGGTGCAGTGAGCTAAAAAACGGTGATGGATCAAGCCCTGATCTTTGGACTGGGTAAGAGTGGTCTGCTTAATTCAGGCACTCTGTTCATCACCACCCCCTTTTCTGAATCATTTTGTCCACCATAAGCGTGGAAGGGTATACTCAGATGTGAGCCCCTTGCTCATTGCACCATCAGGATTCAAGCAAGCCGGGCCGACGATGCCTGAAATGGCAGAAACCGGTCCCCGGAAGCTTGTTTCCTTCCCAGTATAAGAATTGGCTTGGTAGTTTGGTTTGCCCTGTTCCCATCATGCACTGGGACAGGAACAGACTAATTTGCATATAGCCAAGTTCTGAGCTGGGATGGTGCAGTGAGCTAAAAAACGGTGATGGATCAAGCCCTGATCTTTGGTCTGGGTAAGAGTGGTCTGCTTAATTCAGGCACTCTGTTCATCACCACCCCCTTTTCTGAATCATTTTGTCCACCATAAGCGTGAAAGGGTATACTCAGATGTGAGTCCCTTGCTTATTGCACCATCAGGATTCAAGGAAGCCGGGCCGACGACGCCTGAAACGGCAGAAACCGGTCCCCGGAAGCTTGTTTCCTTCCCAGTATAAGAATTGGCTTGGTAGTTTGGTTTGCCCTGTTCCCATCATGCACTGGGACAGGAACAGACTAATTTGCATATAGCCAAGTTCTGAGCTGGGATGGTGCAGTGAGCTAAAAAACGGTGATGGATCAAGCCCTGATCTTTGGACTGGGTAAGAGTGGTCTGCTTAATTCAGGCACTCTGTTCATCACCACCCCCTTTTCTGAATCATTTTGTCCACCATAAGCGTGGAAGGGTATACTCAGATGTGAGTCCCTTGCTCATTGCACCATCAGGATTCAAGCAAGCCGGGCCGACGACGCCTGAAATGGCAGAAACCGGTCCCCGGAAGCTTGTTTCCTTCCCAGTATAAGAATTGGCTTGGTAGTTTGGTTTGCCCTGTTCCCATCATGCACTGGGACAGGAACAGACTAATTTGCCTATAGCCAAGTTCTGAGCTGGGATGGTGCAGTGAGCTAAAAAACGGTGATGGATCAAGCCCTGATCTTTGGACTGGGTAAGAGTGGTCTGCTTAATTCAGGCACTCTGTTCATCATCACCCCCTTTTCTGAATCATTTTGTCCATCATAAGCGTGGAAGGGTATACTCAGATGTGAGCCCCTTGCTCATTGCACCATCAGGATTCAAGCAAGCCGGGCCGACGATGCCTGAAATGGCAGAAACCGGTCCCCGGAAGCTTGTTTCCTTCCCAGTATAAGAATTGGCTTGGTAGTTTGGTTTGCCCTGTTCCCATCATGCACTGGGACAGGAACAGACTAATTTGCATATAGCCAAGTTCTGAGCTGGGATGGTGCAGTGAGCTAAAAAACGGTGATGGATCAAGCCCTGATCTTTGGTCTGGGTAAGAGTGGTCTGCTTAATTCAGGCACTCTGTTCATCACCACCCCCTTTTCTGAATCATTTTGTCCACCATAAGCGTGGAAGGGTATACTCAGATGGGAGTCCCTTGCTCATTGCACCATCAGGATTCAAGCAAGCCGGGCCGACGACGCCTGAAATGGCAGAAACCGGTCCCCGGAAGCTTGTTTCCTTCCCAGTATAAGAATTGGCTTGGTAGTTTGGTTTGCCCTGTTCCCATCATGCACTGGGACAGGAACAGACTAATTTGCATATAGCCAAGTTCTGAGCTGGGATGGTGCAGTGAGCTAAAAAACGGTGATGGATCAAGCCCTGATCTTTGGACTGGGTAAGAGTGGTCTGCTTAATTCAGGCACTCTGTTCATCACCACCCCCTTTTCTGAATCATTTTGTCCACCATAAGCGTGGAAGGGTATACTCAGATGTGAGTCCCTTGCTCATTGCACCATCAGGATTCAAGCAAGCCGGGCCGACGACGCCTGAAATGGCAGAAACCGGTCCCCGGAAGCTTGTTTCCTTCCCAGTATAAGAATTGGCTTGGTAGTTTGGTTTGCCCTGTTCCCATCATGCACTGGGACAGGAACAGACTAATTTGCATATAGCCAAGTTCTGAGCTGGGATGGTGCAGTGAGCTAAAAAACGGTGATGGATCAAGCCCTGATCTATGGACTGGGTAAGAGTGGTCTGCTTAATTCAGGCACTCTGTTCATCACCACCCCCTTTTCTGAATCTCTTTGTCCACCATAAGCGTGGAAGGGTATACTCAGATGTGAGTCCCTTGCTCATTGCACCATCAGGATTCAAGCAAGCCGGGCCGACGACGCCTGAAATGGCAGAAACCGGTCCCCGGAAGCTTGTTTCCTTCCCAGTATAAGAATTGGCTTGGTAGTTTGGTTTGCCCTGTTCCCATCATGCACTGGAACAGGAACAGACTAATTTGCATATAGCCAAGTTCTGAGCTGGGATGGTGCAGTGAGCTAAAAAACGGTGATGGATCAAGCCCTGATCTTTGGACTGGGTAAGAGTGGTCTGCTTAATTCAGGCACTCTGTTCATCACCACCCCCTTTTCTGAATCATTTTGTCCACCATAAGCGTGGAAGGGTATACTCAGATGTGAGTCCCTTGCTCATTGCACCATCAGGATTCAAGCAAGCCGGGCCGACGACGCCTGAAATGGCAGAAACCGGTCCCCGGAAGCTTGTTTCCTTCCCAGTATAAGAATTGGCTTGGTAGTTTGGTTTGCCCTGTTCCCATCATGCACTGGGACAGGAACAGACTAATTTGCATATAGCCAAGTTCTGAGCTGGGATGGTGCAGTGAGCTAAAAAACGGTGATGGATCAAGCCCTGATCTTTGGACTGGGTAAGAGTGGTCTGCTTAATTCAGGCACTCTGTTCATCACCACCCCCTTTTCTGAATCATTTTGTCCACCATAAGCGTGGAAGGGTATACTCAGATGTGAGTCCCTTGCTCATTGCACCATCAGGATTCAAGCAAGCCGGGCTGACGACGCCTGAAATGGCAGAAACCGGTAACCGGAAGCTTGTTTCCTTCCCGGTATAAGAATTGGCTTGGTAGTTTGGTTTGCCCTGTTCCCATCATGCACTGGGACAGGAACAGACTAATTTGCATATAGCCAAGTTCTGAGCTGGGATGGTGCAGTGAGCTAAAAAACGGTGATGGATCAAGCCCTGATCTTTGGACTGGGTAAGAGTGGTCTGCTTAATTCAGGCACTCTGTTCATCACCACCCCCTTTTCTGAATCATTTTGTCCACCATAAGCGTGGAAGGGTATACTCAGATGTGAGTCCCTTGCTCATTGCACCATCAGGATTCAAGCAAGCCGGGCCGACGACGCCTGAAATGGCAGAAACCGGTCCCCGGAAGCTTGTTTCCTTCCCAGTATAAGAATTGGCTTGGTAGTTTGGTTTGCCCTGTTCCCATCATACACTGGGACAGGAACAGACTAATTTGCATATAGCCAAGTTCTGAGCTGGGATGGTGCAGTGAGCTAAAAAACGGTGATGGATCAAGCCCTGATCTTTGGACTGGGTAAGAGTGGTCTGCTTAATTCAGGCACTCTGTTCATCACCACCCCCTTTTCTGAATCATTTTGTCCACCATAAGCGTGGAAGGGTATACTCAGATGTGAGTCCCTTGCTCATTGCACCATCAGGATTCAAGCAAGCCGGGCCGACGACGCCTGAAATGGCAGAAACCGGTCCCCGGAAGCTTGTATCCTTCCCAGTATAAGAATTGGCTTGGTAGTTTGGTTTGCCCTGTTCCCATCATGCACTGGGACAGGAACAGACTAATTTGCCTATAGCCAAGTTCTGAGCTAGGATGGTGCAGTGAGCTAAAAAACGGTGATGGATCAAGCCCTGATCTTTGGACTGGGTAAGAGTGGTCTGCTTAATTCAGGCACTCTGTTCATCACCACCCCCTTTTCTGAATCTCTTTGTCCACCATAAGCGTGGAAGGGTATACTCAGATGTGAGTCCCTTGCTCATAGCACCATCAGGATTCAAGCAAGCCGGGCCGACGACGCCTGAAATGGCAGAAACCGGTCCCCGGAAGATTGTTTCCTTCCCAGTATAAGAATTGGCTTGGTAGTTTGGTTTGCCCTGTTCCCATCATGCACTGGGACAGGAACAGACTAATTTGCATATAGCCAAGTTCTGAGCTGGGATGGTGCAGTGAGCTAAAAAACGGTGATGGATCAAGCCCTGATCTTTGGACTGGGTAAGAGTGGTCTGCTTAATTCAGGCACTCTGTTCATCACCACCCCCTTTTCTGAATCATTTTGTCCACCATAAGCGTGGAAGGGTATACTCAGATGTGAGTCCCTTGCTCATTGCACCATCAGGATTCAAGCAAGCCGGGCCGACGACGCCTGAAATGGCAGAAACCGGTCCCCGGAAGCTTGTTTCCTTCCCAGTATAAGAATTGGCTTGGTAGTTTGGTTTGCCCTGTTCCCATCATGCACTGGGACAGGAACAGACTAATTTGCCTATAGCCAAGTTCATAGCTGGGATGGTGCAGTGAGCTAAAAAACGGTGATGGATCAAGCCCTGATCTTTGGACTGGGTAAGAGTGGTCTGCTTAATTCAGGCACTCTGTTCATCACCACCCCCTTTTCTGAATCTCTTTGTCCACCATAAGCGTGGAAGGGTATACTCAGATGTGACTCCCTTGCTCATTGCACCATCAGGATTCAAGCAAGCCGGGCCGACGATGCCTGAAATGGCAGAAACCGGTACCCGGAAGCTTGTTTCCTTCCCAGTATAGGAATTGGCTTGGTAGTTTGGTTTGCCCTGTTCCCATCATGCACTGGAACAGGAACAGACTAATTTGCATATAGCCAAGTTCTGAGCTGGGATGGTGCAGTGAGCTAAAAAACGGTGATGGATCAAGCCCTGATCTTTGGACTGGGTAAGAGTGGTCTGCTTAATTCAGGCACTCTGTTCATCACCACCCCCTTTTCTGAATCATTTTGTCCACCATAAGCGTGGAAGGGTATACTCAGATGTGAGTCCCTTGCTCATTGCACCATCAGGATTCAAGCAAGCCGGGCCGACGACGCCTGAAATGGCAGAAACCGGTCCCCGGAAGCTTGTTTCCTTCCCAGTATAAGAATTGGCTTGGTAGTTTGGTTTGCCCTGTTCCCATCATGCAATGGGACAGGAACAGACTAATTTGCATATAGCCAAGTTCTGAGCTGGGATGGTGCAGTGAGCTAAAAAACGGTGATGGATCAAGCCCTGATCTTTGGACTGGGTAAGAGTGGTCTGCTTAATTCAGGCACTCTGTTCATCACCACCCCCTTTTCTGAATCATTTTGTCCACCATAAGCGTGGAAGGGTATACTCAGATGTGAGTCCCTTGCTCATTGCACCATCAGGATTCAAGCAAGCCGGACCGACGACGCCTGAAATGGCAGAAACCGGTCCCCGGAAGCTTGTTTCCTTCCCAGTATAAGAATTGGCTTGGTAGTTTGGTTTGCCCTGTTCCCATCATGCACTGGGACAGGAACAGACTAATTTGCCTATAGCCAAGTTCTGAGCTAGGATGGTGCAGTGAGCTAAAAAACGGTGATGGATCAAGCCCTGATCTTTGGACTGGGTAAGAGTGGTCTGCTTAATTCAGGCACTCTGTTCATCACCACCCCCTTTTCTGAATCTCTTTGTCCACCATAAGCGTGGAAGGGTATACTCAGATGTGAGTCCCTTGCTCATAGCACCATCAGGATTCAAGCAAGCCGGGCCGACGACGCCTGAAATGGCAGAAACCGGTCCCCGGAAGATTGTTTCCTTCCCAGTATAAGAATTGGCTTGGTAGTTTGGTTTGCCCTGTTCCCATCATGCACTGGGACAGGAACAGACTAATTTGCATATAGCCAAGTTCTGAGCTGGGATGGTGCAGTGAGCTAAAAAACGGTGATGGATCAAGCCCTGATCTTTGGACTGGGTAAGAGTGGTCTGCTTAATTCAGGCACTCTGTTCATCACCACCCCCTTTTCTGAATCATTTTGTCCACCATAAGCGTGGAAGGGTATACTCAGATGTGAGTCCCTTGCTCATTGCACCATCAGGATTCAAGCAAGCCGGGCCGACGACGCCTGAAATGGCAGAAACCGGTCCCCGGAAGCTTGTTTCCTTCCCAGTATAAGAATTGGCTTGGTAGTTTGGTTTGCCCTGTTCCCATCATGCACTGGGACAGGAACAGACTAATTTGCCTATAGCCAAGTTCATAGCTGGGATGGTGCAGTGAGCTAAAAAACGGTGATGGATCAAGCCCTGATCTTTGGACTGGGTAAGAGTGGTCTGCTTAATTCAGGCACTCTGTTCATCACCACCCCCTTTTCTGAATCTCTTTGTCCACCATAAGCGTGGAAGGGTATACTCAGATGTGACTCCCTTGCTCATTGCACCATCAGGATTCAAGCAAGCCGGGCCGACGATGCCTGAAATGGCAGAAACCGGTACCCGGAAGCTTGTTTCCTTCCCAGTATAGGAATTGGCTTGGTAGTTTGGTTTGCCCTGTTCCCATCATGCACTGGAACAGGAACAGACTAATTAGCATATCGCCAAGTTCTGAGCTGGGATGGTGAAGTGAGCTAAAAAACGGTGATGGATCAAGCCCTGATCTTTGGACTGGGTGAGAGTGGTCTGCTTAATTCAGGCACTCTGTTCATCACCACCCCCTTTTCTGAATCATTTTGTCCACCATAAGCGTGGAAGGGTATACTCAGATGTGAGTCCCTTGCTCATTGCACCATCAGGATTCAAGCAAGCCGGGCCGACGACGCCTGAAATGGCAGAAACCGGTCCCCGGAAGCTTGTTTCCTTCCCAATATAAGAATTGGCTTGGTAGTTTGGTTTGCCCTGTTCCCATCATGCACTGGGACAGGAACAGACTAATTTGCATATAGCCAAGTTCTGAGCTGGGATGGTGCAGTGAGCTAAAAAACGGTGATGGATCAAGCCCTGATCTTTGGACTGGGTAAGAGTGGTCTGCTTTAATTCAGGCACTCTGTTCATCACCACCCCCTTTTCTGAATCATTTTGTCCACCATAAGCGTGGAAGGGTATACTCAGATGTGAGTCCCTTGCTCATTGCACCATCAGGATTCAAGCAAGCCGGGCCGACGACGCCTGAAATGGCAGAAACCGGTCCCCGGAAGCTTGTTTCCTTCCCAGTATAAGAATTGGCTTGGTAGTTTGGTTTGCCCTGTTCCCATCATGCACTGGGACAGGAACAGACTAATTTGCATATAGCCAAGTTCTGAGCTGGGATGGTGCAGTGAGCTAAAAAACGGTGATGGATCAAGCCCTGATCTTTGGACTGGGTAAGAGTGGTCTGCTTAATTCAGGCACTCTGTTCATCACCACCCCCTTTTCTGAATCATTTTGTCCACCATAAGCGTGGAAGGGTATACTCAGATGTGAGTCCCTTGCTCATTGCACCATCAGGATTCAAGCAAGCCGGACCGACGACGCCTGAAATGGCAGAAACCGGTCCCCGGAAGCTTGTTTCCTTCCCAGTATAAGAATTGGCTTGGTAGTTTGGTTTGCCCTGTTCCCATCATGCACTGGGACAGGAACAGACTAATTTGCCTATAGCCAAGTTCTGAGCTAGGATGGTGCAGTGAGCTAAAAAACGGTGATGGATCAAGCCCTGATCTTTGGACTGGGTAAGAGTGGTCTGCTTAATTCAGGCACTCTGTTCATCACCACCCCCTTTTCTGAATCTCTTTGTCCACCATAAGCGTGGAAGGGTATACTCAGATGTGAGTCCCTTGCTCATTGCACCATCAGGATTCAAGCAAGCCGGGCCGACGACGCCTGAAATGGCAGAAACCGGTCCCCGGAAGCTTGTTTCCTTCCCAGTATAAGAATTGGCTTGGTAGTTTGGTTTGCCCTGTTCCCATCATGCACTGGAACAGGAACAGACTAATTTGCATATAGCCAAGTTCTGAGCTGGGATGGTGCAGGGGGCTAAAAAACGGTGATGGATCAAGCCCTGATCTTTGGACTGGGTAAGAGTGGTCTGCTTATTTCAGGCACTCTGTTCATCACCACCCCCTTTTCTGAATCATTTTGTCCACCATAAGCGTGGAAGGGTATACTCAGATGTGAGTCCCTTGCTCATTGCACCATCAGGATTCAAGCAAGCCGGGCCGACGACGCCTGAAATGGCAGAAACCGGTCCCCGGAAGCTTGTTTCCTTCCCAGTATAAGAATTGGCTTGGTAGTTTGGTTTGCCCTGTTCCCATCATGCACTGGGACAGGAACAGACTAATTTGCATATAGCCAAGTTCTGAGCTGGGATGGTGCAGTGAGCTAAAAAACGGTGATGGATCAAGCCCTGATCTTTGGACTGGGTAAGAGTGGTCTGCTTAATTCAGGCACTCTGTTCATCACCACCCCCTTTTCTGAATCATTTTGTCCACCATAAGCGTGGAAGGGTATACTCAGATGTGAGTCCCTTGCTCATTGCACCATCAGGATTCAAGCAAGCCGGGCCGACGACGCCTGAAATGGCAGAAACCGGTCCCCGGAAGCTTGTTTCCTTCCCAGTATAAGAATTGGCTTGGTAGTTTGGTTTGCCCTGTTCCCATCATGCACTGGGACAGGAACAGACTAATTTGCATATAGTCAAGTTCTGAGCTGGGATGGTGCAGTGAGCTAAAAAACGGTGATGGATCAAGCCCTGATCTTTGGACTGGGTAAGAGTGGTCTGCTTAATTCAGGCACTCTGTTCATCACCACCCCCTTTTCTGAATCTCTTTGTCCACCATAAGCGTGGAAGGGTATACTCAGATGTGAGTCCCTTGCTCATAGCACCATCAGGATTCAAGCAAGCCGGGCCGACGACGCCTGAAATGGCAGAAACCGGTCCCCGGAAGATTGTTTCCTTCCCAGTATAAGAATTGGCTTGGTAGTTTGGTTTGCCCTGTTCCCATCATGCACTGGGACAGGAACAGACTAATTTGCATATAGCCAAGTTCTGAGCTGGGATGGTGCAGTGAGCTAAAAAACGGTGATGGATCAAGCCCTGATCTTTGGACTGGGTAAGAGTGGTCTGCTTAATTCAGGCACTCTGTTCATCACCACCCCCTTTTCTGAATCATTTTGTCCACCATAAGCGTGGAAGGGTATACTCAGATGTGAGTCCCTTGCTCATTGCACCATCAGGATTCAAGCAAGCCGGGCCGACGACGCCTGAAATGGCAGAAACCGGTCCCCGGAAGCTTGTTTCCTTCCCAGTATAAGAATTGGCTTGGTAGTTTGGTTTGCCCTGTTCCCATCATGCACTGGGACAGGAACAGACTAATTTGCCTATAGCCAAGTTCTGAGCTGGGATGGTGCAGTGAGCTAAAAAACGGTGATGGATCAAGCCCTGATCTTTGGACTGGGTGGGAGTGTTCTGCTTAATTCAGGCACTCTGTTCATCACCACCCCCTTTTCTGAATCATTTTGTCCACCATAAGCGTGGAAGGGTATACTCAGATGTGAGTCCCTTGCTCATTGCACCATCAGGATTCAAGCAAGCCGGGCCGACGACGCCTGAAATGGCAGAAACCGGTCCCCGGAAGCTTGTTTCCTTCCCAATATAAGAATTGGCTTGGTAGTTTGGTTTGCCCTGTTCCCATCATGCACTGGGACAGGAACAGACTAATTTGCATATAGCCAAGTTCTGAGCTGGGATGGTGCAGTGAGCTAAAAAACGGTGATGGATCAAGCCCTGATCTTTGGACTGGGTAAGAGTGGTCTGCTTTAATTCAGGCACTCTGTTCATCACCACCCCCTTTTCTGAATCATTTTGTCCACCATAAGCGTGGAAGGGTATACTCAGATGTGAGTCCCTTGCTCATTGCACCATCAGGATTCAAGCAAGCCGGGCCGACGACGCCTGAAATGGCAGAAACCGGTCCCCGGAAGCTTGTTTCCTTCCCAGTATAAGAATTGGCTTGGTAGTTTGGTTTGCCCTGTTCCCATCATGCACTGGGACAGGAACAGACTAATTTGCATATAGCCAAGTTCTGAGCTGGGATGGTGCAGTGAGCTAAAAAACGGTGATGGATCAAGCCCTGATCTTTGGACTGGGTAAGAGTGGTCTGCTTAATTCAGGCACTCTGTTCATCACCACCCCCTTTTCTGAATCATTTTGTCCACCATAAGCGTGGAAGGGTATACTCAGATGTGAGTCCCTTGCTCATTGCACCATCAGGATTCAAGCAAGCCGGACCGACGACGCCTGAAATGGCAGAAACCGGTCCCCGGAAGCTTGTTTCCTTCCCAGTATAAGAATTGGCTTGGTAGTTTGGTTTGCCCTGTTCCCATCATGCACTGGGACAGGAACAGACTAATTTGCCTATAGCCAAGTTCTGAGCTAGGATGGTGCAGTGAGCTAAAAAACGGTGATGGATCAAGCCCTGATCTTTGGACTGGGTAAGAGTGGTCTGCTTAATTCAGGCACTCTGTTCATCACCACCCCCTTTTCTGAATCTCTTTGTCCACCATAAGCGTGGAAGGGTATACTCAGATGTGAGTCCCTTGCTCATTGCACCATCAGGATTCAAGCAAGCCGGGCCGACGACGCCTGAAATGGCAGAAACCGGTCCCCGGAAGCTTGTTTCCTTCCCAGTATAAGAATTGGCTTGGTAGTTTGGTTTGCCCTGTTCCCATCATGCACTGGAACAGGAACAGACTAATTTGCATATAGCCAAGTTCTGAGCTGGGATGGTGCAGTGAGCTAAAAAACGGTGATGGATCAAGCCCTGATCTTTGGACTGGGTAAGAGTGGTCTGCTTATTTCAGGCACTCTGTTCATCACCACCCCCTTTTCTGAATCATTTTGTCCACCATAAGCGTGGAAGGGTATACTCAGATGTGAGTCCCTTGCTCATTGCACCATCAGGATTCAAGCAAGCCGGGCCGACGACGCCTGAAATGGCAGAAACCGGTCCCCGGAAGCTTGTTTCCTTCCCAGTATAAGAATTGGCTTGGTAGTTTGGTTTGCCCTGTTCCCATCATGCACTGGGACAGGAACAGACTAATTTGCATATAGCCAAGTTCTGAGCTGGGATGGTGCAGTGAGCTAAAAAACGGTGATGGATCAAGCCCTGATCTTTGGACTGGGTAAGAGTGGTCTGCTTAATTCAGGCACTCTGTTCATCACCACCCCCTTTTCTGAATCATTTTGTCCACCATAAGCGTGGAAGGGTATACTCAGATGTGAGTCCCTTGCTCATTGCACCATCAGGATTCAAGCAAGCCGGGCCGACGACGCCTGAAATGGCAGAAACCGGTCCCCGGAAGCTTGTTTCCTTCCCAGTATAAGAATTGGCTTGGTAGTTTGGTTTGCCCTGTTCCCATCATGCACTGGGACAGGAACAGACTAATTTGCCTATAGCCAAGTTCTGAGCTAGGATGGTGCAGTGAGCTAAAAAACGGTGATGGATCAAGCCCTGATCTTTGGACTGGGTAAGAGTGGTCTGCTTAATTCAGGCACTCTGTTCATCACCACCCCCTTTTCTGAATCTCTTTGTCCACCATAAGCGTGGAAGGGTATACTCAGATGTGAGTCCCTTGCTCATTGCACCATCAGGATTCAAGCAAGCCGGGCCGACGACGCCTGAAATGGCAGAAACCGGTCCCCGGAAGATTGTTTCCTTCCCAGTATAAGAATTGGCTTGGTAGTTTGGTTTGCCCTGTTCCCTTCATGCACTGGAACAGGAACAGACTAATTTGCATATAGCCAAGTTCTGAGCTGGGATGGTGCAGTGAGCTAAAAAACGGTGATGGATCAAGCCCTGATCTTTGGACTGGGTAAGAGTGGTCTGCTTAATTCAGGCACTCTGTTCATCACCACCCCCTTTTCTGAATCATTTTGTCCACCATAAGCGTGGAAGGGTATACTCAGATGTGAGTCCCTTGCTCATTGCACCATCAGGATTCAAGCAAGCCGGGCCGACGACGCCTGAAATGGCAGAAACCGGTCCCCGGAAGCTTGTTTCCTTCCCAGTATAAGAATTGGCTTGGTAGTTTGGTTTGCCCTGTTCCCATCATGCACTGGGACAGGAACAGACTAATTTGCATATAGCCAAGTTCTGAGCTGGGATGGTGCAGTGAGCTAAAAAACGGTGATGGATCAAGCCCTGATCTTTGGACTGGGTAAGAGTGGTCTGCTTAATTCAGGCACTCTGTTCATCACCACCCCCTTTTCTGAATCATTTTGTCCACCATAAGCGTGGAAGGGTATACTCAGATGTGAGTCCCTTGCTCATTGCACCATCAGGATTCAAGCAAGCCGGGCCGACGACGCCTGAAATGGCAGAAACCGGTCCCCGGAAGCTTGTTTCCTTCCCAGTATAAGAATTGGCTTGGTAGTTTGGTTTGCCCTGTTCCCATCATGCACTGGGACAGGAACAGACTAATTTGCATATAGCCAAGTTCTGAGCCGGGATGGTGCAATGAGCTAAAAAACGGTGATGGATCAAGCCCTGATCTTTGGTCTGGGTAAGAGTGGTCTGCTTAATTCAGGCACTCTGTTCATCACCACCCCCTTTTCTGAATCATTTTGTCCACCATAAGCGTGGAAGGGTATACTCAGATGTGAGTCCCTTGCTCATTGCACCATCAGGATTCAAGCAAGCCGGGCCGACGACGCCTGAAATGGCAGAAACCGGTCCCCGTAAGCTTGTTTCCTTCCCAGTATAAGAATTGGCTTGGTAGTTTGGTTTGCCCTGTTCCCATCATGTACTGGGACAGGAACAGACTAATTTGCATATAGCCAAGTTCTGAGCTGGGATGGTGCAGTGAGCTAAAAAACGGTGATGGATCAAGCCCTGATCTTTGGACTGGGTAAGAGTGGTCTGCTTAATTCAGGCACTCTGTTCATCACCACCCCCTTTTCTGAATCATTTTGTCCACCATAAGCGTGGAAGGGTATACTCAGATGTGAGTCCCTTGCTCATTGCACCATCAGGATTCAAGCAAGCCGGGCCGACGACGCCTGAAATGGCAGAAACCGGTCCCCGGAAGCTTGTTTCCTTCCCAGTATAAGAATTGGCTTGGTAGTTTGGTTTGCCCTGTTCCCATCATGCACTGGGACAGGAACAGACTAATTTGCATATAGCCAAGTTCTGAGCTGGGATGGTGCAGTGAGCTAAAAAACGGTGATGGATCAAGCCCTGATCTGTGGACTGGGTAAGAGTGGTCTGCTTAATTCAGGCACTCTGTTCATCACCACCCCCTTTTCTGAATCATTTTGTCCACCATAAGCGTGGAAGGGTATACTCAGATGTGAGTCCCTTGCTCATTGCACCATCAGGATTCAAGCAAGCCGGGCCGACGACGCCTGAAATGGCAGAAACCGGTCCCCGGAAGCTTGTTTCCTTCCCAGTATAAGAATTGGCTTGGTAGTTTGGTTTGCCCTGTTCCCATCATGCACTGGGACAGGAACAGACTAATTTGCATATAGCCAAGTTCTGAGCCGGGATGGTGCAGTGAGCTAAAAAACGGTGATGGATCAAGCCCTGATCTTTGGTCTGGGTAAGAGTGGTCTGCTTAATTCAGGCACTCTGTTCATCACCACCCCCTTTTCTGAATCATTTTGTCCACCATAAGCGTGGAAGGGTATACTCAGATGTGAGTCCCTTGCTCATTGCACCATCAGGATTCAAGCAAGCCGGGCCGACGACGCCTGAAATGGCAGAAACCGGTCCCCGGAAGCTTGTTTCCTTCCCAGTATAAGAATTGGCTTGGTAGTTTGGTTTGCCCTGTTCCCATCATGTACTGGGACAGGAACAGACTAATTTGCATATAGCCAAGTTCTGAGCTGGGATGGTGCAGTGAGCTAAAAAACGGTGATGGATCAAGCCCTGATCTTTGGTCTGGGTAAGAGTGGTCTGCTTAATTCAGGCACTCTGTTCATCACCACCCCCTTTTCTGAATCATTTTGTCCACCATAAGCGTGGAAGGGTATACTCAGATGTGAGTCCCTTGCTCATTGCACCATCAGGATTCAAGCAAGCCGGGCCGACGACGCCTGAAATGGCAGAAACCGGTCCCCGTAAGCTTGTTTCCTTCCCAGTATAAGAATTGGCTTGGTAGTTTGGTTTGCCCTGTTCCCATCATGTACTGGGACAGGAACAGACTAATTTGCATATAGCCAAGTTCTGAGCTGGGATGGTGCAGTGAGCTAAAAAACAGTGATGGATCAAGCCCTGATCTTTGGACTGGGTAAGAGTGGTCTGCTTAATTCAGGCACTCTGTTCATCACCACCCCCTTTTCTGAATCATTTTGTCCACCATAAGCGTGGAAGGGTATACTCAGATGTGAGTCCCTTGCTCATTGCACCATCAGGATTCAAGCAAGCCGGGCCGACGATGCCTGAAATGGCAGAAACCGGTCCCCGGAAGCTTGTTTCCTTCCCAGTATAAGAATTGGCTTGGTAGTTTGGTTTGCCCTGTTCCCATCATGCACTGGGACAGGAACAGACTAATTTGCATATAGCCAAGTTCTGAGCTGGGATGGTGCAGTGAGCTAAAAAACGGTGATGGATCAAGCCCTGATCTTTGGACTGGGTAAGAGTGGTCTGCTTAATTCAGGCACTCTGTTCATCACCACCCCCTTTTCTGAATCATTTTGTCCACCATAAGCGTGGAAGGGTATACTCAGATGTGAGTCCCTTGCTCATTGCACCATCAGGATTCAAGCAAGCCGGGCCGACGACGCCTGAAATGGCAGAAACCGGTCCCCGGAAGCTTGTTTCCTTCCCAGTATAAGAATTGGCTTGGTAGTTTGGTTTGCCCTGTTCCCATCATGCACTGGGACAGGAACAGACTAATTTGCATATAGCCAAGTTCTGAGCCGGGATGGTGCAGTGAGCTAAAAAACGGTGATGGATCAAGCCCTGATCTTTGGTCTGGGTAAGAGTGGTCTGCTTAATTCAGGCACTCTGTTCATCACCACCCCCTTTTCTGAATCATTTTGTCCACCATAAGCGTGGAAGGGTATACTCAGATGTGAGTCCCTTGCTCATTGCACCATCAGGATTCAAGCAAGCCGGGCCGACGACGCCTGAAATGGCAGAAACCGGTCCCCGGAAGCTTGTTTCCTTCCCAGTATAAGAATTGGCTTGGTAGTTTGGTTTGCCCTGTTCCCATCATGTACTGGGACAGGAACAGACTAATTTGCATATAGCCAAGTTCTGAGCTGGGATGGTGCAGTGAGCTAAAAAACGGTGATGGATCAAGCCCTGATCTTTGGACTGGGTAAGAGTGGTCTGCTTAATTCAGGCACTCTGTTCATCACCACCCCCTTTTCTGAATCATTTTGTCCACCATAAGCGTGGAAGGGTATACTCAGATGTGAGTCCCTTGCTCATTGCACCATCAGGATTCAAGCAAGCCGGGCCGACGACCCCTGAAATGGCAGAAACCGGTCCCCGGAAGCTTGTTTCCTTCCCAGTATAAAAATTGGCTTGGTAGTTTGGTTTGCCCTGTTCCCATCATGCACTGGGACAGGAACAGACTAATTTGCATATAGCCAAGTTCTGAGCTGGGATGGTGCAGTGAGCTAAAAAACGGTGATGGATCAAGCCCTGATCTATGGACTGGGTAAGAGTGGTCTGCTTAATTCAGGCACTCTGTTCATCACCACCCCCTTTTCTGAATCATTTTGTCCACCATAAGCGTGGAAGGGTATACTCAGAAGTGAGTCTCTTGCTCATTGCACCATCAGGATTCAAGCAAGTCGGGCCGACGACGCCTGAAATGGCAGAAACCGGTCCCCGGAAGCTTGTTTCCTTCCCAGTATAAGAATTGGCTTGGTAGTTTGGTTTGCCCTGTTCCCATCATGCACTGGGACAGGAACAGACTAATTTGCATATAGCCAAGTTCTGAGCTGGGATGGTGCAGTGAGCTAAAAAACGGTGATGGATCAAGCCCTGATCTTTGGACTGGGTAAGAGTGGTCTGCTTAATTCAGGCACTCTGTTCATCACCACCCCCTTTTCTGAATCATTTTGTCCACCATAAGCGTGGAAGGGTATACTCAGATGTGAGTCCCTTGCTCATTGCACCATCAGGATTCAAGCAAGCCGGGCCGACGACGCCTGAAATGGCAGAAACCGGTCCCCGGAAGCTTGTTTCCTTCCCAGTATAAGAATTGGCTTGGTAGTTTGGTTTGCCCTGTTCCCATCATGCACTGGGACAGGAACAGACTAATTTGCATATAGCCAAGTTCTGAGCTGGGATGGTGCAGTGAGCTAAAAAACGGTGATGGATCAAGCCCTGATCTTTGGACTGGGTAAGAGTGGTCTGCTTAATTCAGGCACTCTGTTCATCACCACCCCCTTTTCTGAATCATTTTGTCCACCATAAGCGTGGAAGGGTATACTCAGATGTGAGTCCCTTGCTCATTGCACCATCAGGATTCAAGCAAGCCGGGCCGACGACGCCTGAAATGGCAGAAACCGGTCCCCGGAAGCTTGTTTCCTTCCCAGTATAAGAATTGGCTTGGTAGTTTGGTTTGCCCTGTTCCCATCATGCACTGGGACAGGAACAGACTAATTTGCATATAGCCAAGTTCTGAGCTGGGATGGTGCAGTGAGCTAAAAAACGGTGATGGATCAAGCCCTGATCTTTGGACTGGGTAAGAGTGGTCTGCTTAATTCAGGCACTCTGTTCATCACCACCCCCTTTTCTGAATCATTTTGTCCACCATAAGCGTGGAAGGGTATACTCAGATGTGAGTCCCTTGCTCATTGCACCATCAGGATTCAAGCAAGCCGGGCCGACGACGCCTGAAATGGCAGAAACCGGTCCCCGGAAGCTTGTTTCCTTCCCAGTATAAGAATTGGCTTGGTAGTTTGGTTTGCCCTGTTCCCATCATGCACTGGGACAGGAACAGACTAATTTGCCTATAGCCAAGTTCTGAGCTGGGATGGTGCAGTGAGCTAAAAAACGGTGATGGATCAAGCCCTGATCTTTGGACTGGGTAAGAGTGGTCTGCTTAATTCAGGCACTCTGTTCATCACCACCCCCTTTTCTGAATCATTTTGTCCACTATAAGCGTGGAAGGGTATACTCAGATGTGACTCCCTTGCTCATTGCACCATCAGGATTCAAGCAAGCCGGGCCGACGACGCCTGAAATGGCAGAAACCGGTCCCCGGAACCTTGTTTCCTTCCCAGTATAAGAATTGGCTTGGTAGTTTGGTTTGCCCTGTTCCCATCATGCACTGGAACAGGAACAGACTAATTTGCATATAGCCAAGTTCTGAGCTGGGATGGTGCAGTGAGCTAAAAAACGGTGATGGATCAAGCCCTGATCTTTGGACTGGGTAAGAGTGGTCTGCTTAATTCAGGCACTCTGTTCATCACCACCCCCTTTTCTGAATCATTTTGTCCACCATAAGCGTGGAAGGGTATACTCAGATGTGAGTCCCTTGCTCATTGCACCATCAGGATTCAAGCAAGCCGGGCCGACGACGCCTGAAATGCCAGAAACCGGTCCCTGGAAGCTTGTTTCCTTCCCAATATAAGAATTGGCTTGGTAGTTTGGTTTGCCCTGTTCCCATCATGCACTGGGACAGGAACAGACTAATTTGCATATAGCCAAGTTCTGAGCTGGGATGGTGCAGTGAGCTAAAAAACGGTGATGGATCAAGCCCTGATCTTTGGACTGGGTAAGAGTGGTCTGCTTAATTCAGGCACTCTGTTCATCACCACCCCCTTTTCTGAATCATTTTGTCCACCATAAGCGTGGAAGGGTATACTCAGATGTGAGTCCCTTGCTCATTGCACCATCAGGATTCAAGCAAGCCGGGCCGACGACGCCTGAAATGGCAGAAACCGGTCCCCGGAAGCTTGTTTCCTTCCCAGTATAAGAATTGGCTTGGTAGTTTGGTTTGCCCTGTTCCCATCATGCACTGGGACAGGAACAGACTAATTTGCATATAGCCAAGTTCTGAGCTGGGATGGTGCAGTGAGCTAAAAAACGGTGATGGATCAAGCCCTGATCTTTGGACTGGGTAAGAGTGGTCTGCTTAATTCAGGCACTCTGTTCATCACCACCCCCTTTTCTGAATCATTTTGTCCACCATAAGCGTGGAAGGGTATACTCAGATGTGAGTCCCTTGCTCATTGCACCATCAGGATTCAAGCAAGCCGGACCGACGACGCCTGAAATGGCAGAAACCGGTCCCCGGAAGCTTGTTTCCTTCCCAGTATAAGAATTGGCTTGGTAGTTTGGTTTGCCCTGTTCCCATCATGCACTGGGACAGGAACAGACTAATTTGCCTATAGCCAAGTTCTGAGCTAGGATGGTGCAGTGAGCTAAAAAACGGTGATGGATCAAGCCCTGATCTTTGGACTGGGTAAGAGTGGTCTGCTTAATTCAGGCACTCTGTTCATCACCACCCCCTTTTCTGAATCTCTTTGTCCACCATAAGCGTGGAAGGGTATACTCAGATGTGAGTCCCTTGCTCATAGCACCATCAGGATTCAAGCAAGCCGGGCCGACGACGCCTGAAATGGCAGAAACCGGTCCCCGGAAGATTTTTTCCTTCCCAGTATAAGAATTGGCTTGGTAGTTTGGTTTGCCCTGTTCCCATCATGCACTGGGACAGGAACAGACTAATTTGCATATAGCCAAGTTCTGAGCTGGGATGGTGCAGTGAGCTAAAAAACGGTGATGGATCAAGCCCTGATCTTTGGACTGGGTAAGAGTGGTCTGCTTAATTCAGGCACTCTGTTCATCACCACCCCCTTTTCTGAATCATTTTGTCCACCATAAGCGTGGAAGGGTATACTCAGATGTGAGTCCCTTGCTCATTGCACCATCAGGATTCAAGCAAGCCGGGCCGACGACGCCTGAAATGGCAGAAACCGGTCCCCGGAAGCTTGTTTCCTTCCCAGTATAAGAATTGGCTTGGTAGTTTGGTTTTCCCTGTTCCCATCATGCACTGGGACAGGAACAGACTAATTTGCATATAGCCAAGTTCTGAGCTGGGATGGTGCAGTGAGCTAAAAAACGGTGATGGATCAAGCCCTGATCTTTGGACTGGGTAAGAGTGGTCTGCTTAATTCAGGCACTCTGTTCATCACCACCCCCTTTTCTGAATCATTTTGTCCACCATAAGCGTGGAAGGGTATACTCAGATGTGAGTCCCTTGCTCATTGCACCATCAGGATTCAAGCAAGCCGGTCCGACGACGCCTGAAATGGCAGAAACCGGTCCCCGGAAGCTTGTTTCCTTCCCAGTATAAGAATTGGCTTGGTAGTTTGGTTTGCCCTGTTCCCATCATGCACTGGGACAGGAACAGACTCATTTGCATATAGCCAAGTTCTGAGCTGGGATGGTGCAGTGAGCTAAAAAACGGTGATGGATCAAGCCCTGATCTTTGGACTGGGTAAGAGTGGTCTGCTTAATTCAGGCACTCTGTTCATCACCACCCCCTTTTCTGAATCATTTTGTCCACCATAAGCGTGGAAGGGTATACTCAGATGTGAGTCCCTTGCTCATTGCACCATCAGGATTCAAGCAAGCCGGGCCGACGACGCCTGAAATGTCAGAAACCGGTCCCCGGAAGCTTGTTTCCTTCCCAGTATAAGAATTGGCTTGGTAGTTTGGTTTGCCCTGTTCCCATCATGCACTGGGACAGGAACAGACTAATTTGCATATAGCCAAGTTCTGAGCTGGGATGGTGCAGTGAGCTAAAAAACGGTGATGGATCAAGCCCTGATCTTTGGACTGGGTAAGAGTGGTCTGCTTAATTCAGGCACTCTGTTCATCACCACCCCCTTTTCTGAATCATTTTGTCCACCATAAGCGTGGAAGGGTATACTCAGATGTGAGTCCCTTGCTCATTGCACCATCAGGATTCAAGCAAGCCGGGCCGACGACGCCTGAAATGGCAGAAACCGGTCCCCGGAAGCTTGTTTCCTTCCCAGTATAAGAATTGGCTTGGTAGTTTGGTTTGCCCTGTTCCCATCATGCACTGGGACAGGAACAGACTAATTTGCCTATAGCCAAGTTCTGAGCTGGGATGGTGCAGTGAGCTAAAAAACGGTGATGGATCAAGCCCTGATCTTTGGACTGGGTAAGAGTGGTCTGCTTAATTCAGGCACTCTGTTCATCACCACCCCCTTTTCTGAATCATTTTGTCCACCATAAGCGTGGAAGGGTATACTCAGATGTGAGTCCCTTGCTCATTGCACCATCAGGATTCAAGCAAGCCGGGCCGACGACGCCTGAAATGGCAGAAACCGGTCCCCGGAAGCTTGTTTCCTTCCCAGTATAAGAATTGGCTTGGTAGTTTGGTTTGCCCTGTTCCCATCATGCACTGGGACAGGAACAGACTAATTTGCCTATAGCCAAGTTCTGAGCTAGGATGGTGCAGTGAGCTAAAAAACGGTGATGGATCAAGCCCTGATCTTTGGACTGGGTAAGAGTGGTCTGCTTAATTCAGGCACTCTGTTCATCACCACCCCCTTTTCTGAATCTCTTTGTCCACCATAAGCGTGGAAGGGTATACTCAGATGTGAGTCCCTTGCTCATTGCACCATCAGGATTCAAGCAAGCCGGGCCGACGACGCCTGAAATGGCAGAAACCGGTCCCCGGAAGATTGTTTCCTTCCCAGTATAAGAATTGGCTTGGTAGTTTGGTTTGCCCTGTTCCCTTCATGCACTGGAACAGGAACAGACTAATTTGCATATAGCCAAGTTCTGAGCTGGGATGGTGCAGTGAGCTAAAAACGGTGATGGATCAAGCCCTGATCTTTGGACTGGGTAAGAGTGGTCTGCTTAATTCAGGCACTCTGTTCATCACCACCCCCTTTTCTGAATCATTTTGTCCACCATAAGCGTGGAAGGGTATACTCAGATGTGAGTCCCTTGCTCATTGCACCATCAGGATTCAAGCAAGCCGGGCCGACGACGCCTGAAATGGCAGAAACCGGTCCCCGGGAGCTTGTTTCCTTCCCAGTATAAGAATTGGCTTGGTAGTTTGGTTTGCCCTGTTCCCATCACGCACTGGGACAGGAACAGACTAATTTGCCCATAGCCAAGTTCTGAGCTGGGATGGTGCAGTGAGCTAAAAAATGGTGATGGATCAAGCCCTGATCTTTGGACTGGGTAAGAGTGGTCTGCTTAATTCAGGCACTCTGTTCATCACCACCCCCTTTTCTGAATCTCTTTGTCCACCATAAGCGTGGAAGGGTATACTCAGATGTGAGTCCCTTGCTCATTGCACCATCAGGATTCAAGCAAGCCGGGCCGACGACGCCTGAAATGGCAGAAACCGGTCCCCGGAAGCTTGTTTCCTTCCCAGTATAAGAATTGGCTTGGTAGTTTGGTTTGCCCTGTTCCCATCATGCACTGGAACAGGCAGAAACCGGTCCCCGGAAGCTTGTTTCCTTCCCAGTATAAGAATTGGCTTGGTAGTTTGGTTTGCCCTGTTCCCATCATGCACTGGAACAGGAACAGACTAATTTGCATATAGCCAAGTTCTGAGCTGGGATGGTGCAGTGAGCTAAAAAACTGTGATGGATCAAGCCCTGATCTTTGGACTGGGTAAGAGTGGTCTGCTTAATTCAGGCACTCTGTTCATCACCACCCCCTTTTCTGAATCATTTTGTCCACCATAAGCGTGGAAGGGTAGACTCAGATGTGAGTCCCTTGCTCATTGCACCATCAGGATTCAAGCAAGCCGGGCCGACGACGCCTGAAATGGCAGAAACCGGTCCCTGGAAGCTTGTTTCCTTCCCAGTATAAGAATTGGCTTTGTAGTTTGGTTTGCCCTGTTCCCATCATGCACTGGAACAGGAACAGACTAATTTGCATATAGCCAAGTTCTGAGCTGGGATGGTGCAGTGAGCTAAAAAACGGTGATGGATCAAGCCCTGATCTTTGGACTGGGTAAGAGTGGTCTGCTTAATTCAGGCACTCTGTTCATCACCACCCCCTTTTCTGAATCATTTTGTCCACCATAAGCGTGGAAGGGTATACTCAGATGTGAGTCCCTTGCTCATTGCACCATCAGGATTCAAGCAAGCCGGGCCGACGACGCCTGAAATGGCAGAAACCGGTCCCCGGAAGCTTGTTTCCTTCCCAATATAAGAATTGGCTTGGTAGTTTGGTTTGCCCTGTTCCCATCATGCACTGGGACAGGAACAGACTAATTTGCATATAGCCAAGTTCTGAGCTGGGATGGTGCAGTGAGCTAAAAAACGGTGATGGATCAAGCCCTGATCTTTGGACTGGGTAAGAGTGGTCTGCTTAATTCAGGCACTCTGTTCATCACCACCCCCTTTTCTGAATCATTTTGTCCACCATAAGCGTGGAAGGGTATACTCAGATGTGAGTCCCTTGCTCATTGCACCATCAGGATTCAAGCAAGCCGGGCCGACGACGCCTGAAATGGCAGAAACCGGTCCCCGGAAGCTTGTTTCCTTCCCAGTATAAGAATTGGCTTGGTAGTTTGGTTTGCCCTGTTCCCATCATGCCCTGGGACAGGAACAGACTAATTTGCATATAGCCAAGTTCTGAGCTGGGATGGTGCAGTGAGCTAAAATACGGTGATGGATCAAGCCCTGATCTTTGGACTGGGTAAGAGTGGTCTGCTTAATTCAGGCACTCTGTTCATCACCACCCCCTTTTCTGAATCATTTTGTCCACCATAAGCGTGGAAGGGTATACTCAGATGTGAGTCCCTTGCTCATTGCACCATCAGGATTCAAGCAAGCCGGGCCGACGACGCCTGAAATGGCAGAAACCGATCCCCGGAAGCTTGTTTCCTTCCCAGGATAAGAATTGGCTTGGTAGTTTGGTTTGCCCTGTTCCCATCATGCACTGGGACAGGAACAGACTAATTTGCATATAGCCAAGTTCTGAGCTGGGATGGTGCAGTGAGCTAAAAAACGGTGATGGATCAAGCCCTGATCTTTGGACTGGGTAAGAGTGGTCTGCTTAATTCAGGCACTCTGTTCATCACCACCCCCTTTTCTGAATCATTTTGTCCACCATAAGCGTGGAAGGGTATACTCAGATGTGAGTCCCTTGCTCATTGCACCATCAGGATTCAAGCAAGCCGGGCCGACGACGCCTGAAATGGCAGAAACCGGTCCCCGGAAGCTTGTTTCCTTCCCAGTATAAGAATTGGCTTGATAGTTTGGTTTGCCCTGTTCCCATCATGCACTGGGACAGGAACAGACTAATTTGCATATAGCCAAGTTCTGAGCTGGGATGGTGCAGCGAGCTAAAAAACGGTGATGGATCAAGCCCTGATCTTTGGACTGGGTAAGAGTGGTCTGCTTAATTCAGGCACTCTGTTCATCACCACCCCCTTTTCTGAATCATTTTGTCCACCATAAGCGTGGAAGGGTATACTCAGATGTGAGTCCCTTGCTCATTGCACCATCAGGATTCAAGCAAGCCGGGCCGACGACGCCTGAAATGGCAGAAACCGGTCCCCGGAAGCTTGTTTCCTTCCCAGTATAAGAATTGGCTTGGTAGTTTGGTTTGCCCTGTTCCCATCATGCACTGGGACAGGAACAGACTAATTTGCATATAGCCAAGTTCTGAGCTGGGATGGTGCAGTGAGCTAAAAAACGGTGATGGATCAAGCCCTGATCTATGGACTGGGTAAGAGTGGTCTGCTTAATTCAGGCACTCTGTTCATCACCACCCCCTTTTCTGAATCATTTTGTCCACCATAAGCGTGGAAGGGTATACTCAGATGCGAGTCCCTTGCTCATTGCACCATCATGATTCAAGCAAGCCGGGCCGACGACGCCTGAAATGGCAGAAACCGGTCCCCGGAAGCTTGTTTCCTTCCCAGTATAAGAATTGGCTTGGTAGTTTGGTTTGCCCTGTTCCCATCATGCACTGGAACAGGAACAGACTAATTTGCATATAGCCAAGTTCTGAGCTGGGATGGTGCAGTGAGCTAAAAAACGGTGATGGATCAAGCCCTGATCTTTGGACTGGGTAAGAGTGGTCTGCTTAATTCAGGCACTCTGTTCATCACCACCCCCTTTTCTGAATCATTTTGTCCACCATAAGCGTGGAAGGGTATACTCAGATGTGAGTCCCTTGCTCATTGCACCATCAGGATTCAAGCATGCCGGGCCGACGACGCCTGAAATGGCAGAAACCGGTCCCCGGGAGCTTGTTTCCTTCCCAGTATAAGAATTGGCTTGGTAGTTTGGTTTGCCCTGTTCCCATCACGCACTGGGACAGGAACAGACTAATTTGCCTATAGCCAAGTTCTGAGCTGGGATGGTGCAGTGAGCTAAAAAACGGTGATGGATCAAGCCCTGATCTTTGGACTGGGTAAGAGTGGTCTGCTTAATTCAGGCACTCTGTTCATCACCACCCCCTTTTCTGAATCTCTTTGTCCACCATAAGCGTGGAAGGGTATACTCAGATGTGAGTCCCTTGCTCATTGCACCATCAGGATTCAAGCAAGCCGGGCCGACGACGCCTGAAATGGCAGAAACCGGTCCCCGGAAGCTTGTTTCCTTCCCAGTATAAGAATTGACTTGGTAGTTTGGTTTGCCCTGTTCCCATCATGCACTGGAACAGGAACAGACTAATTTGCATATAGCCAAGTTCTGAGCTGGGATGGTGCAGTGAGCTAAAAAACGGTGATGGATCAAGCCCTGATCTTTGGACTGGGTAAGAGTGGTCTGCTTAATTCAGGCACTCTGTTCAACACCACCCCCTTTTCTGAATCATTTTGTCCACCATAAGCGTGGAAGGGTATACTCAGATGTGAGTCCCTTGCTCATTGCACCATCAGGATTCAAGCAAGCCGGGCCGACGACGCCTGAAATGGCAGAAACCGGTCCCTGGAATCTTGTTTCCTTCCCAATATAAGAATTGGCTTGGTAGTTTGGTTTGCCCTGTTCCCATCATGCACTGGTACAGGAACAGACTAATTTGCATATAGCCAAGTTCTGAGCTGGGATGGTGCAGTGAGCTAAAACACGGTGATGGATCAAGCCCTGATCTTTGGACTGGGTAAGAGTGGTCTGCTTAATTCAGGCACTCTGTTCATCACCACGCCCTTTTCTGAATCATTTTGTCCACCATAAGCGTGGAAGGGTATACTCAGATGTGAGTCCCTTGCTCATTGCACCATCAGGATTCAAGCAAGCCGGGCCGACGACGCCTGAAATGGCAGAAACCGGTCCCCGGAAGCTTGTTTCCTTCCCAGTACAAGAATTGGCTTGGTAGTTTGGTTTGCCCTGTTCCCATCATGCACTGGGACAGGAACAGACTAATTTGCATATAGCCAAGTTCTGAGCTGGGATGGTGCAGTGAGCTAAAAAACGGTGATGGATCAAGCCCTGATCTTTGGACTGGGTAAGAGTGGTCTGCTTAATTCAGGCACTCTGTTCATCACCACCCCCTTTTCTGAACCCGAAAACGATCCTGACATGGTGTACTGGAACGAAAGGGTGCTACAACGTTAAACTTAAGGGGGTGTGACACTGGAACACATTGTGTCAAAATGTGATGACAGGTTTGGTGCCATTACGAAGATACGGAAGATGGCATGGTTGTCATATTAAACGTGTGTTATATTAGAATGTATTTGATGGTGTTAGGCTGGAGTGCAATATGTAAACAGAACTGCACTAGAGAGCAGAGCTTCCCTTGCCTCATACCCTGCCAGTGCTGGCTCTACCACAGCAACTAGTGAGGTATATTGTTCAGGCAACAGCGAATTGCGCATCACTGAAAACCCTCATGTGTGTATGATGACAACTCGAACTACGACACCCACCGCAGCCCTGTTGTATCCCCTGATAAAGGTTGCGTCCCACTGACCTGTTCATTTGTTGTGATCTATCTACTCCCACCGCTGCTTGTTCTAGGGCTGCTCATCAGCCGGTGAGGAAACAAAGGAAGGACAAGGCCGGCGTTAAACTGCCGGCTTCTTAGAAGGTAGACGATCACACCAGTACTTCACAGCACATCAATAGTGCAGTCGACGACTTTCTTTCCCAGACTAAAAAACAGCAGAGGGAGGGGAGAGAGGAGGGGGCCTGCGCGATTCACTTGTGGGAGCGAGCGGCTGGCGCCATGATAATTGATAACATATGGCGCCGCGTACTCCTGCAAGTGAATCGACACACGTGCATGCGTTGCCATTGAAGGCAATAGAACGCGTGCACGTTTTTGGCTGAAAAGCCAAAGCGACAGCTAAAGGTCTTTTTGCCTATGCAGCGCATGGGCGCTGCGTTAGCGAGACCTGAAACCCCACTTCCCTGCCGCATCGCCGCATTGCACAGGCTCCCGGACTCCACTGCAGACAAATCTGATGCTGCTTTCATGCATGGGAGCAGCATCAAGATTGGCCTGAGTGCCCTTGGTTTGTAATCCCAGTTAGACTGGGAGCCTGAGCTTGCTCTCTCTAACCTGGAATCACAGCTCAGGTTGGAGAGCGCTTCAGTGGGCATGACAATTTGGCCATCCTGAGACGGCCGGCAAAACAGCCATGTGCACTTAAAGTAGTGCAACCACTCCCCCTAGTGCTTGTCATCCCTTTGCCTCACCCCAAGCCTCGGCTCTGAGAGCAACAATAAAATGATAAGAAACAAGGGCTTTTAATTGTTTTATTTTTCATTTTTTTGTCTGCTGGTGGAGGGGGCAACACTCCTCCGTCGTAGCGGAAGAGCTGCAGCTTACTAACTGACCAATGGTTGCAACCAAATTTATGCTCTTAAACCACAGATACATAGCTTACAGAATTGCAGTTTGGAAGGTGTGCTCTTTACATGCCACAGCCCTTCCAATCTGCAATTCAATAATAATTTTTAAACCCATTTTCAGAAAAACTTTTCTAAATAGGTAAATGTGTTTTGTACATATTGAAAAGAGTTTTGGCAATCATAAACGATGTTAATAAGTCGGGGGCTTTTGAACCTTACAAACCCTTTCTATATCTGGCCCAAAGTGAATAAAGTGATTTTGAATTAACCTGGGCCCAGTTGAGTGAAAAGCACAATATTAAGAAAGAGCCTTTCAGAGATGACATTTAGAAATAGATAACCAGTTTAGGGAACACGCTTAAAGGGAGGTATTGCAGGGTTTCCTTACGTCTAGAATGGAATAGTATTAAATGTTTTGGTGGCTAGGGAGGTGATTTAACAGATATTTAGTAAGACCACGAAAAGCAAGTTGCAGGTGTCCAAGAGGATAGGACTACTACCTGGACAACAGTTTTATGAAAAGGAGGAGTGAAGAAGGGAAGAACAATCCGTAGCACTTTCAAGAGAAAGAAACAGGTCAATGTCAGTTAGGAGATGTGCTTTCTGAATGAAAGGCCAGTACATAAAAAACAGCAGGGACCTGGAATACAGTAGAACTTAGAACAGCCAGTAGTGGTTTCTCAAATGGATCGTAACCTAAATTTTGGAAGAGTTAAATTAAGGAGAACTGGTATTCTTGCAAGCAAAAGTGGAAGAAAAGCAGGCTCTGAATTGGATATGGACTGACTAAGAAGCCGATTAGGATGTCGGTCAGAAAGCCTCCGACCACAGGTTGGAGAGTTTCTGACCGACATTCTGGGTTTAAACTCTGACTGCCTTACTACAAAGAAGGCAGTCGTAGATTAAACCAGCCGGTCATTCCGGCTGGTTTCCGACAGGCATAGGGAGCCCGTCTGCCAGTCAGAGGCCGCTCATGATCCCTTTAGGACGGCGTTTATTCTGTCAGGATTATGATGTCGGTTTTAGCCAAGCTTTCCATGTTGGGCCTTATTGCATGGAAAGCAACTTAGGGGGCCCCTAGCAGGGATCCCATCCCTCAGCAATCTCTGGTTGGGGGCCGGAGGGGCACCTATGGTGCCTCTCTGTAAATCCCTGCACGGTGGCGCAAGCACCGTGAGGTGCCTGCCACATGATGCAGGGATTCACAGAAACTCCCATTTCTCTATGGGAGCCTGTGTTACAGCTGGTTTTAGACTACAGAACAAGAGAAATGGGAGTTTATGACAGCACCATGTGCGGTGGCATCATAATAGGGGGTGCAGAACCACCAACCTACGGTCGGTCGGTCACACTGAGACGGTGTCGGTAAGACGCAAGCCCGCTTGACGTCATAATAGGTGCCTTACTGTCTCCATTTAGCTTCATAATAACCTGCATGTCATCCATGCAAAAAAGTGAATACAAAAGACCCTATCACTAAAGCAAAATTGGGCTACATAGAGATCGAATATGGTTGTCCTGATAGAGGAACTCTGAGGGTCAGTACACAAAATGTTTTTGAGTTTTGGTTTAAAAAGGGACTAAAAACTGCTTGAGTGTGGGTTATCAGAAAGGAAAAAAAACAGTCTAAGACATAGTCAACCAATTTCGAACTTACTAGACAAGTGATCATATTAGGATGGGAGAATATCGAAAGCAGCAGAGTTGTCTTGTAACATCAGAGTGCTTTTTGGCCATTATTCAAGCACATAAATATATTATTTAAAACTGTTCCCGGAACCGATTTGGTGCCAAAGGGAGGATAAAATCTGGCTTGTTGGTGGTCAAGAAGATGTTCATATTAAATTAAGCCAGACAGCTGGGAATGTACAGATGGGGAACAGGGAGAAGGGTGATAGCTGAGTGAACATTAGACTGGACAAGGATCAAGAGGAGAAGTAGGAGACATTAGGACATATTTTCAAGCCCTCAGCGACTCCAGAGAATCCCTTTTTTGACTCTTCAGTGGCGCAGTGCCATTTTCCATATTTACAAGGCGGTGCTAAGCCACTTTGCGTGGCTTAATGCCTTCTTGAAAGTATGCCGCTTTCTGCTGCAGTCATTTGCACCAAAGGGGCATGGAATGGGTGTTGCTGTGGGCGTCCACGGCAACACCCATTGCTTTTTGAAGCTGCCCTATATTTACAAGGCTGAAACAGTGCCAAAAACTATCACCATGGAATACCAGATGTTAGAATAGTGCAACAACGAAAAATTGTTAATTTGTCTTTGTTTTTTGCTCTTTCCATGTGTACTGCATTCTGCAGCACATAGAGAAGGTGTACATCGCTATTATTGATTGTTTATGTGCAGGAAGGTCTCCCTTCCTGCAGATAAACAATCGTCCCTGCAGCGCAGGCACCCTTACAACATGGAGGCAGGGTGCCTGCGCTGGCCTTAGGCAGTTTTTTGGCGCTATGGGAAACACATGAGTGCCTGTATTCTTTTCTATAGGGTGCATCCCTGCGTTTTGAAAATGTCAGAGTGCAGTGCTGCCAAATTTGGTGCAGCTCCAGGCTCCGACATTTTCTTGTGAATATGCCCCATTGTTTTTAGTTTGTTTAAAATGAATTCTGTAGAGAGAGGCATAAAATAGGTAAATGGGCCCCCAGATGCCAAGGAATAAGTTAATACAGACTGGGTAGAGTCTTGAGTGTGAGGACAGGTAGGTGAAGGTAACCCAGTCTGGAGGATGTCTATGAATTCAATCCAAAAGATCCATATACTGAAATTACAATTTGACGTATGAAGATACTTAGACATGGTATTTGTGGACTGCAAAAAGATGCCTGAAGCTTCCTCAGCAGAGTTTGGACCAGGTTCTTCCAATCTGTTTGAGGGAAGGTGGGAGAATTATTTAGACAGAACTGGAAGGAGGAGCAAGAAGAAGACTACTGAATAATCAGTACACAATGATTAAGAAAGATTAGAATATGGATGGTATAAACAACATCCTGTATATGACCTTTATAATGAGTTTGAACTTTCACATGTTTCAATTAAATGAGATGGTGTGAAATTGGCTGTGTTATTCACAATTAAGTTAAATCCTCCTAGTTGCAAGATATGATTAAACTTAATTACAACGGAGATATAAAATCCTTTAGGTTGTGGACAATGCGCGCAGAAGGGTGGTAGGCCAAGATAGACTTTATAATGAATTTAGAGGAAATGGTGATATTGTGTTGGATGTTGCATGCAGATTTAAAAATATGACTAAAGTGACAATGATGGAACCTGCATGGCTCACTGATGTAAACCTCAATCTTGATGGCTCGTTCACCAAAGGGCCGCCAGGACACTGTAACAGTCATATTGTCCTATTGTGGGCAGGACAACCTTATACATGTTCACTGTCAGTGTTTGCAATTCGATATATGGCAGACATGGGCAGAGAAAATGACAAATGGGCACCAACTACTGGGACAAAACCACTGCACGCTGTTGCCATTTGTTTTTCTTTAGATAAGTTCCCACATTGGGAGTTTGTTTTCTTTAAACTTAAAAGGTTTGCAGGGTGAACACTTTTCTTTAGATACATTACTGTGTTGGTATTTTGTTTTCTTTAAACATAAAAGTTTTAGAGAGTGAAGCTCATCAATCCTGCTTGCTGCTCAGCACAGAGATCACACCTCACAGGCAAGGATCTCTAAATAGGCTACATGGCTGCACTGGTGGTCAGGTTAAAACACTGCAATCATTCAATATATGAAAATGATTGTGATCTGCCATTCTTACATTTTAATTATGCAAGGTGAGAGTAAAATAGAATATCGGTATAATTAGGAAAATTCTTAAACTGCTTATTTTAAGCATTGTCCTGTTTTGTTTAATATGCCTCTTATTTCCTTGGACACTAGCAGCTGAGGGCTACTAGATCACCATCTGAAATATTTGCATAATGTTCAGAATACTACAGACCAATTATATGGTAGGCTTAGAATCACAGCGATGTTATTTGGAACAAGAGCATTGTAGAGAGAACTGATATGAGAGGGGGCCTTTTAGCCAAAGTGATGGGGCTCAGTATTAAAGTGAAAAACTATTGAATGTTGTACCTCTGGCATGTACTTTTACCATAAATCCCATTCACCAACATTCAGCTCTGCTCAAACACATTTCCATAGATAAATATAGTGCAAATACACAGTTAGGTAACTGCATCCAAATCATTTTGTTCTAAATATATTAAAAATAGATCAGAGTACCACTGACATGGTGCAATAATTTATAATAAAAAATATAATTCCTAGATAAAATCAAAAGCTATTCTAACACAATATTACACTATTTCATCAAAATACCAATATATGACACACATGAAAGAGAGTACATAAGACAATACACTTTGTCATCAGTTAAACAGCCAAATTGTATGGAAATTCAATTAGAATCAGCACATGATCAATTGCCAGTTTGTCATTTATTGTCCCAACACGATCCACAAATTAAGCCTTAACGCGTCGACGCATTTCAATGGTATCCAACTGATTCACATTATCTTTTTCAAGACCACAGCAATAACTCTCTTTTTTGTTGGAATGGATTTTCTGGCACCTAGCGAACTTCACAGTTAGTTCCTGGTGTACATCTTTTTTATTTTTATGTCCTGAGCTTTGCTCATTGAATGTCCAAAAGTTTTCACTATTGGGGTCTCCTCTCCCCTCTCATTGATTTGATGTCTTAATGCCAAATTATTACTCCTGGGGTATTGCACCAGTTTGCTCTAGTGCAGTAGTTCTACACAAATTGGCTGTTTAACGTATGACAAAGTGTATTTTCTTATATATTCTCTCTCTTTCATGTGTGTTATATATTGGTATTTTGATGAAATAGTGTAATATTGTGTTACTATATCTTATGATTTAATCCAGCTATTGTATTGTTTTATTACAAATTATAGTGCCATGGCAGTGGTACTCTGGCCAGTTTTTAATATATGTATAATAAAAGAATTTGGATACACTTAACTGCATTGTGGCACTATATTTATGTGTGGGGGTGTATTTGATTAGAGCTGAAGGTTGGTGAATGTGATTTATGGTAAAAGTATGTGCCAGGAGGAAAATATTCTATATTTTTCACAAGAGCATTGTAACCAAATATTGTCTGAAAAAAATATGTTTTTTAAAATATTGTTTACACAAATATTGGTCTTTTGGGCTTATTAGTAGAAAAGTATTCAACATCCAATGGAGCAATATTTTTTGTAAATGATATTAAGGAGACGTTATTTCTCTCAAAAATGTTTTTGCTAACTGTACTATGACATATAACCACCATATGCTCTAATTACCCATTCACCAATATCTAATGTAACTTTGGGAACACTACTGATCCTTGTCACTAATCTCATTAATTGTGGAAAAGTGGGTTATTATTTGGGGTGGATGGTAGTCCACCACAAGTAATAATGTCACTATTCTTGCAAGAATCAGTAAAGGGTTCAGTAATTTAAACCTGATCCCAACCCAGAGAGCCCTGGCACAAAGCTGACAAGCTTAACGTAAGAAAAAGTGTAAAGCATTTAGAAATATAAAAACAGTTTAAAAGATGAAAACAAATACTTTAAATAAACAGAATGTCACCAAAATGACAAAAATCCAATAAGGGATACTGGAGATATACATTTTTAACGTTTTAGATAAAATGAATGCCAAAAAGAACAAATCGCAAACTATGGGCAATTGGTCATGTTATCCCAGGACAAGGATAACCGACCATGAAAGAGCATGCATCAGATACAGAGACCAGGGTCATCCCAGCATTTTAGCTTCCTACTTAGTCTCTGAAATAAAAGACAGAAATCCTTAGCGAGGCAAGGCAGCGGCCTGTGGCCAAGATATTTTCCACAAGGCTGGATAGCCATTGGATGAAGTCCCAGTGAAGATGTTGACTTTTGACGAGATAGCCCAAATCGGGAGAAATTCACAATTTTCACCCAAGGTTGGTCCCTCACCATCTGCATACTTTTGGTGCTTCCGCTCTGTGAAAAATTCTACATTCAAACGTAATCACTTTTTTAGAGCTCGGGTTCTTCCAGCGGGGCAAGGTTGCAAGCTGTAGCCAAACAGTGATCCGCAAGGTTGGATACTCTCTTTGTGATGTCCAACTAAAATGGATTTGCTGCTGTGGAAAACTCAGAGTGTGAGCAATCTGAATCTTTGGCCTGAAGGCAACGCTCTTTTGTTGGGTTGACTGGCAGGTCTCTCCCAGTCTTCTGTCAACTCTCCAGTCAAACATCCTTGAAAAAATATCTAAGTCTTAGCTTCTATTGTTAGTCAGGTGGCATACACTCTGACCCCAGCCAAGGATTTCAGGATGTCAGGAAAAGCACTTGGGGTCAGGACTCACTCCACGGATGCCACCAGCAGGGTAGAGGGAACATCCAATTGGAACTGGTCAGCTTGGCTCTTCAGGAAAGTGGGCTTCTTGCAGCTTTTGTGTCCCTTTAGCTTAACAGGAGGTCAGTCAACTGACATTTGGAGTACTCTTCGTTTCTGGGTACGAGTGGGAGCAGGTACAACACTTGGGGTCTCCTTACAGGTCACAACAGCAGGTCCAGGCATTCTTTGGTTTTCCACAGGTCCAGCTGTGTTTTGAAGTGGGTACTGAAGCAGGTACTGGAGGTGCCAAATTATTCCCAGTGCCTGCCAGTGAGCGGGGGAAACTCCTGGCTACTCCTTAAAAATTAGGGTAAAAGTTCTCAGTGGTGACCCTACCCACAGTTGCAGCAATTCCTGTGTGTTTTACTTGAAACTATCCCTTTCTTGGCCTATAGACATCTGCCTGTGTCCAACCTAGAGGTGTGGCATTGATAATAGCACAAACCCTCTTTTATGGTCACTCAAAACTGGTAATGGGGGCCACTCCTCTATATTTGTGTCAGAAAAAAAAACAGGACAATAGAGAGGGTAGGCCCAGGTGTGAGTTACATCTGCCATGAGAGGGTAGGCATATTTGAAGTTAATTAAATTCCTAGGTACAGCCCAGATGGTCATCCTGTCAGGGGAAGATCAACCTCCCTCCCTTTGCTTCAGCTCTGGGAGCCACTTCATGCCTCATCAAGGAGTGATTCAACTCCTGGGTGACACCCATTTCTGGAAACAAAGGCACATTTGGCCCAGGCAGGAAAATGAAAACGTTTGAAAAGTATTAATTCCAAGCAAGTATGACTAGACTATTAAGTTGTTTTTTAAATTACTATAAAATAAGTCCTTGACTCATTAATTTAGCAACTCCCAAACTGAAGCTAAGCATTATATGGTGTCATAATGTTACCCACTGCTTTCCTACCAGAGAGTCAGCCTTGCCACGGTAAAAAAAGACTTTGGAGGTTTTTCACGACTGGGACATGTAAAACATACTACATATATGTTCTACTTTTCAAATACACGCAACCTGCCTTAAGGCCTTTTAAGGCCTACCTTAAGGCTGACTAAAAAGATTATTTTGACAGGTCAAATTCGAAGTTTTAAAACTGCATACTCCGGCTGTAGGGGCAGCCCTGGAGACATGCATTGCATTGTTACTTTAGTGGTGGTGTAATCTCTGCCAAAGTCCATTAGTGATATTTAATGTACAGGCTCTGTGCACACTTTTCACCACGGACTGTGGATTTATAGGTTAGTTAAATATGCAACCTTTTGCCTCCAGACCTCCTTTTTTTACTGACTTTGTTTTTGCTGACCTTAGGACCCTGCACACTTTGCAACTGCTAACCAGTGCTTCAGTGCTTATGAATGGGCACCACACAAAAAGTACACCACACCTGTGATATAGTGTAATATTCTGAGGGGAAATGATTCTGTGCATTAAATAAATTCACTTTCTTGCTATTTTTCAAGATGCTTTATCATAATTATCTTTGTTTCATGATCTGCAGGCCAAAAACTTGTAAGACTCGCTTCGGCTCTCCCTGTCTATTTGTTGGCTGCTTTGTGAGTGTGTAGACCTGCACTCTTGATTTATGAATGTTCAAACTAAATGTCTTCAACCCACTTTAAATAGTACTAAAGAAATTTGTTGGCTCGCCCATCTCTATTGCTTGCTGATCCCCTGTGCAAATACAATTCTGAGCAATCTCACGCATACAACGACCACTCAGACACACGTTTGCATACACACACACTGTCTTGAGTCCCAATGTGCAGATTCAACAAACAGGGCACCTGAGCTAGGCTCACAACTTTATGCCCAAACAGAAGCTCAAATAGGACATAAGTCTGTCCATTTTCCTTTACTGTGGCTTCTGATGATGCATAAGGGTGCATGACTGACAGGCACCAAATCATCCCATTATCTGACATACTGCACTACCTGATTTTAGTGCAGCATGAGAGATATATATTGCGTCTGTGTGAGGACAGCCTGTTACAGGCCCTTCCTGACACATGCACAATACAGCATGTTCAGCTCTCTTCTGTTGCAAGGTGATCTTACAGCTTTTACATGTAAACAAATGATTGGTGAGTTTTTTTGGTTTCATGTAAAAGCTGTAATAATTAAGCAATAAGATACCGAGTGAGGCATGATGGGTTAGTGGGTCACTGCCCTTGCACCCTCTATGGTGGAACCGCCACTGCAGCAATGCATTATGGACTATTTTACAGCTCTACTCAGTCAGTGAGCAGCCTGGTATAATGGAAGTGAGTACTTACAAAACAAACTTACAAAATCATCTGAAAAATGGTCGCTTTATTTTCTGTAGCATTCATTTTTCAGATGAATTTGTTTGCGCTTTATTACAATAGGTTTGATTGGCCTACATTTTGCTTTACAATACTTGGGGGCATATTACCAACAAGTAGCGATATTTATTGCTAAATAGGCTTAGCGGCGATTTTTTTATCACTGCCTATCGCTGGATATGTTAGCGGAGAAAACATGCTATTAGCAACGTTTTTCTCCATTGTGCTAAAATATCCAGCGATAATGCGTGAATATCGCTGAGAATACAGCGATATTCACGCATTAGCGACAAAATGCTCTTAGCCATGTTATCCACCTCCCATTGGATAACATGGCTAAGAACTGGTCTGAGCAGGCGTTAGTTTTTGGCGATAGCGGGAATATTTCCATCGCTATGCCTGCCTTGCTAATAGGCGATAGCGACGTTAGCGACTGCTTACAGTCGCTAACAGGTTGTGTACGCCCACTTTTCTGTCATTAACGATAAAAATCGCTGACATGCAAAGCGGGCCCCAAACCGCTCGCTATCGCCTAAAAGCTGTCGCTAACATCAGTTAGCGACAGCTTGCTAATAGAGCGATAGAATTATCGCCGCTAAGCGGCCAAAATAGGGCGCTAAACCGGCGATAATTGCCTATCGCCACACTTGGTAATATGCCCCTTGGGCTTTTAGAGTGCAATGTGCTGCTCAGATTCGCTTCAGATTGCTAAAAATTCCAAATAGGTTGATAGCTGGATTCACTCTGCATCTGTTACGGATGTTTCAGTTTTCAGAGGGGTTGTCCCAAATTATCTGACCCCAGACAGTCTCAGAAAGCTTGGATGCAAATGCAGCAAAACAACAGGGATAGCGGAAATGGCATCGCACACTTGCTTGATCCCTGGTGACACTGCAATCCTGGCCCCATTTAACCTACTTAGCCAATCAATAGCCATCCTTCTGCTTCTGAGGGGCCAGGGGAATCGAAAGGATTGGAAACCTGATTAATTTTTGTTCCTGCTTCTGATAATATGACCACTGAGACCAGGAGCAGCAAAGAGCAATCCAGGGGTAGAAGCTGCTACCCCTGGCCATTTCAAAATGATGTCCATATCCAGAAGATTTGATGAGAGGCGAAATAGAAGTTTTTATCGACATTGAAACAGGCTTCAAAGCGTCCTCACTGCCTCATAATTTGAAGCACAGCCTCTATGAAAGGTCATTGATTAATGTTTTTATGATGAAGAGGTGGGAGAGGAGGAAAGCAGGAGAGAAGTCCCACAAACCGCAGCTGATTTTCGTGCATGAAATGCCAGGCGAGTTCAAGATGTGGCATCTAATTAACTGCTTAAAGACATGCTAATTGCCATATGTTCCAGGGGATGATGGGTGTGTTCCTAGCCAAGCAGAATTAATCGATTACAAATATGTCATCTTGTGAAATGATGCCAGGAAGATGAGAGGCTGCGAGCCCTGAAGGGGGTGGGGGAACGATGGGTGAGTTTTGTGTGTAGTGGCACACACAGAGTTTAAATCCTGGCCCTGACGAGAGGGCAAGGGGCTATGCACATAGGCGAAAGTCTCCTCTGGAGACACATCGCAGGAAAACATTTTGAGCAGTTCTCGTCGTCTTTCCAGTGGGTTATGAGGTTGTCATTGTTGCAGGCCATGGATTCTTATAATAAAAAACAGTTATTCCCCAATACACTCCCTTGTACACAGTGCACTTCCTTTAGCACATTACTGCGAACCCACCTGAAGCAGTTTCTCAATTAATCATTATGAAAATGTTAACATTTCATGCACAACAACCCCATACTGTGCTAAGCGTCTGCAAATATCAAGTCTAGGGGGCATATTCTCAAGCACCCATCGCTACCACAACGTCAATTTCAGTGACGTTGTTGGCGATAGGGGCTTAGCCCTATTCACAAGGCAGCGTTAGGCTACGTTAAGTGGCTTAACACAGCTTTACTCTGCCTTGTGAATAGGGCCCCCTACACGCTGTTTTTAGGGTGAAAGGGTCGTGCAGTGGGCGTTGGGGTGGGTGCTCCACCGCAACACCCATTGAGTTTGTGCTACCTCTTATTCACAAGGGCAGCGTAAATAGGAGGTAGCGCCAACTTGAGACCAGGAAAAATCTGGTCTTATGGTGATGAAATGAGGAGAAATGCTTTATTTCTCCTCGTTTTTGCTTTTTTCATGTGTGCTGCCTTGTGCAGCACACATGGAAAAAGCAAAATGCCATACTTTGTTTATGTACAGGAAGGTGCTCCTTCCTGTACATAAACATACCTTTTTTTTAAATGTCGTTTTGTGGAGCAGCACACATATAAGTTACAAACCGGCATTTAAGGTTTGTTTATGTGCTGGAAAGGGACGCCTTCCTGTATATAAACAAACCTCCCTGCTTGCAGACACCCTTGCACTCTGGTGCAGGTGGGCCTGCGTTGGTGCTACGTTGTGAAACTTAGCGCCATCGGACGGGGAAATGCGAGGCTGCACCTTATCCTTGAGAATACGGTGCAGCCTCGTGTTTCCAAAGTGGTGGAGAGAGGCGTTAAGCCAAGAAGGCTAACGCCTCTCTACGCCCCTTCTTGAGAATATGGCCCTTAGGTTTTCAAAATTACAGTGAAACACATCTAATATCGATGGGAAAGTTTTGTTTAGCTTTTAAACTGTACAAAAAGGCATGTCTGTCTGATGTAGTGGTGAGTTTCTGTGGTGTTAGAAAGTGTTTATTAGCAGTCCTAGTCTATGATGGTCCGGTGCTGCCAGCGGCGGTGCAAGACAACACTGTGAGGGGCATATTTACAAGGGAAGTGGCGGAGTGAAGCATTAGCCTTCCTGGCTTAACACCTCACTCCGCCACTTCAGAAACGCAGGGCTGCATAATATTTACAAGCATATGGTGCAGTCCTGCATTTCTCTCTGCGCTGGTGCTTTGTGTTGCAGCCTAGCGCCAACACAGACACCCTTGCACCATAGTGCAAGAGTGTCTAAATTCAGGGGAAGATTGTTTGTGTGCCAGAAGGTGTCCCTTCCTGCACATAATGCTAAATGATCGTTTATGTACAGGAAGGGGGACCTTCCTGTACATAAACGATCATTAGCCTTTTGTTGTTTTCATGTGTGCTGCACAGCGCAGCACACATAAAAGCAACAAAAACGAGAAGAAATGAAACATGTATCCTCGTTGCACCAGGGTGAGACCAGGTTTTCCGTGGTCTTTATTCTGGTACTGCCTCCTAATTATGCCTCCCTTATAAATCAGGGGGCAGCATCAGAATCAATGGGTGTTGCAGTAGAACACCCACTGCAACACCCATGGCCCTCACCTTTCACGCTCAGCATAGAGTGAAAGGGGGCCTCATTTACAAGGCAGCGTTAATCCATGTTAAGTGGCTTAGCGCTGCCTTGTAAATAAGGTGCATCCCCTATCGCCACAGGAACGTTGTAAAAAGTGACGTTCCTGTGGCGATAGTGTCTTGTAATGAAGGCAGCAAAGTGAGGATGCGGATGAGACGAGCGGTGAGCCATTTAATAAGTAAACATGTGGTCCCACTTGATGCAGGAGCTGGAATAGAGATATTGGCATGGTGAGGGCGCCATGAAATATAGCGGTGAGGTGGAGCACAGCATATTGTGGTGATGCAGCTGTGTCCACATCCAGCTGAAGGGCTCTAGTGCATGGCAGGAAGTGGCAGGCCTCAACGCAGTCAGCAGAACAGGAAACAGCAAGGTTTTCTTTTTGCCCCCCTCCTATACTGTTGGGAGGGTTGTGAGCTTTTGACCCTCCGGCTCCATGAACTATAAGAGTGTATGCTGGAACAGCTCGTCCTTTAACTTCATGGTCTGGTCCCCTGGGGTTTTTGGTGTAGTGCTCAGAAGAGGATGACAGTTTAGAATAGTATGAGGCCATTGCTGGTACTGTAGCTTTTTGTGCTACTCATCTTCAATTAATGAATCAGGAGCGGCTCCTCCAGAAGAGCGGAGGAGCGCCGGTCTGCTAAACAAAATGTCTCCAGAGCTGACAAGTAAAATGGTGATAAAGTTTATTTATTAACATTTTTTTTCTCTTCGATCCATCCTGAACTGTGTCAGGATGGGGCTCGGCTATTGCTGCTGAGTGGCAGTAGGGAGCTGTGCACTTATGTTTAAAGAGTGCTTATCCCTTTGGCCGGACATCTTGCGACCGTCAGCCAGACATGCACATTTTAAACTTCTCTAACCTGCAGTGGGGGCTGGCATGACTCGTGGGTGGCGGGTTGGGCTCGGGAGGGAGAGAGGGGGCATGAGGTAGCAAAATGTTAATCAAAAACATTTTTAATAAATTACACTCTTACCTTGTCGCTGGGTCCCGCCCCTGGTTCTCTGCTTCTTGCTCCTGCTCTCCTCGTGGGACAGGGAGCCAGGAAGAGCAGCCAGGCTCCCCTGACCAATCACAATGCTGCAATGCAGCATTGTGATTGGCAATGAGCATCCTGGTTTGATGCTCAACCAGGGAATGGGGACCTGGGACTGATCTCTAAGGAGGCTGTAATACAGCCTGCATGGAGAACGGGGAAAGTGCGCATGACTGTTTCACCAAACAGTCATTGCTCACTTAGGAGTGGGCAAACCACTCCTACCGTGCCCTGCTGCATGAGAAGAGCAGCCTCGCCTGCCCGCAAAGGAAACATAAAATGATAATACCTCAAAGTTTTTATCATTTTATATTTTCTTTCCGTTATACTGCTCAAAAGCAGTGAGGCAATGCTCCTCCACCATAGCAGAGGAGCCGCCACTTGTAACCTAGCCGTCTTAGACAGCTAGGTTAGAGAAAGCACAGGCACTACCCCAAGGGGAGTAGTAGGAAAAGGGTGGCGGGAGGCAGAGGAGGGGGAGAAGGCAAGTGGTTGGTGATTGATGCATGAGGGGTAAATATATAGTAATATGCCAGTTTTCTATAGGTTATTATGTCCACGATTTCAAAGTGTTACCAATGAATTTTGGCAGATAAAAGGCAATCCATGGGAGTAGTTAAAGTCATTTTATGTAACATTAATGGGCTAAACAACATGTGGAAGTCTTATCAGTTGGTTTAACGCTTTAGGCTGAGATGTATTGTTTATGCAGGGAACCCATTTAAAATCTAATACCTCTAATTTACCAACACTTGACCAGGTTTCACAGGTTTTACTACCACCTGCGAGCACAACCCATAGTAGAGTGTCCATTTTTGTTATGTGCACTTTGAGGCTGGAAATTATTCATTCTAACGCTAATCCCTTAGGAAGATGGCAATGGGTTAGTGCAATAGTAGCGGCCAAAATCTGTAATTTTGAGAATTATTAGAACATTGGAATATTGGGAGCTCCATTGAAAACAATGGAGTGCTCTGGGCTTTAATGACTGATATAAGCCTGGAGCTCCAACATTCCAATGTTTCTTTATTCACAGCTCTGGCTGTGAACAAAGGCTTCAGGGAGCCTGAGGGGATTCCAATCCCCTCACGCTTCCAAAAGGCTTTGTTTTTTTGTTAGAACATTCTGTCCTCTAGTGACAGAATGTTCTAATAGCCTTATAGCCCTTCGTAGATGGGCTATACCGCTATTAAAGTCCCTCTCCCTTGTTAAAGGCCCTCGCCTTCGGCTCGGGGCCTTTAACGCTGGAGAGGGCCTTTAATAGCCGGTATAGCCCTCTACGGCGTGCTAGAAGGCTATATTATAGCCCTACTACAGACCCCGTGTATGCTCAACAACAACGATATGCCCTCGCAGCACATTCTAGATGTCCCATTATCATTGAAGGTGATTTTACAGAGTTTGGTTTAGCAGATCTTTGGCATGAACACTTCCCTACTCAGGAACAATGTACTTGCTTTATAGCTAAGGATAAGGCAGCTTCCAGATCGAGGGGCATATTTACTAATATTTAACTCGATGCAAGACAGCAAGCAAAGTTTGTGGAAGAGAGCAGAAATGCCCCATATTTACAAAGATATGCAGCATTTCAGCAAGGCTCTTGAATTGGTGCACTGTGGGCTGCCTAGCGACAATGAAGGCACCATTCCACCATATTGTAAGGACGCCTGCGATATGGGCAGGATTTCTTTTGTGCAGGAATGGGCACCTTCCTGCACAAAAACTATCTTTAGAGGCTTTATCCTCTTGGTAACACACTAAGCAAAAGGAACCAATGAAGAAAAATAAAGATATTTCTCCTTGTTATGCTTCACTAGGGAAGGCAAAACATTTTGATGTATTCCCAGGTTTACTAGATTTAGTAAATCTGGGAATGTGCCACAATCCATGAGTGGATGCATGGGAACGCCCATGCTCCACCCATGGAATGCCTCCCAGCCAGAAATGTAACGTAAAACAGCGCAAGCAACTTTGTTGCATTACATTTCTTTATAAAGCAACACAAGGTAACACAAACTGCCACTTGCGTTGCTTTGTAAATATCACTGAAGTATTTGTGTTGTCCTTGCTCCGCCTTGCATAATGTGAGTACAAAGCAAAGGCTTAATAGAGATGGGCCTAGATATTGTCTTAATTTCACACATTTTTGTGGACAGGACCTCTTCAATTATAGCGATTATGTTTTCAGACCATGCAGTATTGTCTGTAGAGTGTGAGCTGGATCCAAGCAGAATGTGGTCTTTTAACAAAACACTTTTTTTCAGAGGTTAAATGTGTTGCATCAACTAACAGCTTTATAACAGAGCTCTTACAATAAAATCTAGCCTATACTCCCCTGTTTATTTTTTTGTATGCCCTTAAGGCTGCATTGAGGGGCCACGAGATCACTATTCAGTGACAATGGCCAAGGCTAGGAAAGACGCAATTTCGATGGTCCAGGAAAGCATTGAAAGGGCAGACTTGCATGTTAACACTTTTAATATTCTAAATATTTTCTTGCACAGATGTTCTTGCATTTTCCTATACAAACATGTACCACCGCGTGGTAGCATATGAACAAATATAATTCCTCTGTTACATAACAGAGGAGTAAAAACAGAGTTTGCCCGTGGTTACAATACAGGTGAACAAAACAGTATGGAAATCAATTTCGCCGTATTGAGATTTGTGCAATGTAGACTATAAACATAAACAAACAACCCCATTTCTCACCTTCCCTGAACTTGGCATCTTCAAAGTATTCATACCTATACCTCTGTCATGTGTCTGGGTGGATACATTTATGTGAGGGTGTGTCCAGCGGGATCAGTGAGCCGCCTGATAACATGTATCGAAGCTAAGTGTGTCGTGAACATGGTGTCAAGCGGTAGTATTTCATACAGGAGCGTAACAGGGTAGAAGAAGGGATGTTTTATGTTAGGATGGAGCAGTGGTTGACACTAGACTGTGAAGGACAGAACACAACATAGATAATGCTCTCGCCAGGTGAGAATTTGACATTTGCCGTCTCCTGTGTCTTGAAGGATTCTAGCAGCCTTTCCCATTCCAGAGCTATGGGTCACTGCCGTTAGCCTTGGTATTCCTCACTATGCAGGGCATCGCTCTCAGCCATTCCACACAGCTCCACCTTTTCCCACAACTGGGAGATAAGGGTGCTGCTGGGGACCTCCAATGCCCTGTTAGGAGTCGTTTTGACAGTAAAATTGCTAGATCTGCAAAATGCGCCACTACTTTGGAGCTCTAGGGTCTGAGATATAAACCCAGAATACATTGTTCTGCCGTATGCCAGTGGTCCAGCTCTGTCAGTTCCAATAAAGCAGCTCAGAAATCTGCCCAATAAGAGGATACTGAAGGGCAAGCCCATAACATGTGTAGCAAATTTGCATCTGGAGCGCAGCAATGAGGGCAGGAAGGAGCCATAGTGGGGATCATTGAGTGGAGTCTGTGTAGTGTAAGGAAGGTGGGATGCAAGATGGAAAACTGAATAAACTTGAAGCGGGAGCTGTGGTAAACTTTCTGGGGTATTCCAGAAGAAAGGCACATTCCTTTTACTGGAGCTCTTGAGTGAGGTCCTGTCCCCACTTGGCCTGAATAGGATCCAAGGAAACCATCAGGTGTGAATGTATCCCATGGTATATACAACAAATCAGGTGGCTGCCATGACCCAAAGTGTGCATTGCATGTGTAAGTTATGAATAGCTGCTCGGCACCGCTCAGCACCCAATGCTGATGGACATAATTAGCAACACTGGCATGTGTTAAGAAAAGAGTTTCCGGCACCATTGAGTGTGCATGAAATCGAGGTGAGCCATAAGAGCGCCACCCTTGAAAAATGCTTCAACTATTGTAACTCCACTCAGCTCCCAGGGACGCGGCCTCCTTTTCATCAGGATACCCGAGGATGTGGGGAGAACTTGTAAAGGAATATTTGTGGCAAAAGGCATCCAAGAGCAGTGTATTGTGAGGCCATCCTCCAGTAGGCAAGAGCTATAAGCAGCAGGAGGGGTCTAGCAAAGTGAAAAGCAGAGCCCGGGCAGAGGCAACTGTGTAACTTACCCAGATTGAGCATATTATTTGTGTACCTGATCTGTACACGGTTGTGGCCTGCTAGCTAATACAATGGCCATTGCTGTTGCTCCGCCAAGCAGTATGCCTTAAAATCTGGAGTGCCCATCCCACCCTTGTCCGCTGTCAACTGCAACTTGGTCAAGCTAACCCTGTGCCATCCACTGCCCCACAACAGATCAATCAAAATATAATCAACGGTTTAAAAACTTGGGCCGGTATAAGCACTCCTAAATTTAGAAAGTGGTACAGCAGTCGGGGCAGCATAACCAACTTAGCGAGATGTAGGCAACCTGCCACCAATAATGTTAATGTAATCCAAAACCAATTGCAGACCTAAGGGACGATATAATATGTGCGGTCAAAAGCAGTCCATGTTGGTGATATAAGTTATAGTTAGCTCAGGTAACTATAACTGCTGAATTTCATTAGTTTTGTAGGATTAAAATCTGAGCCTAACTATAACGTCCCTGTAACCTTCATTTTTTTCACTAAATTTCTACGGTTCTTTACATTAGATTTCCTACCGATAATGTCCTTGTAACCTTTTGATTTTTCAGTGAATATCAATGTTTATTTCGTGAACTTCTAGGGGGTTTTAATCTTATTTCCTTACTATAATGTCCCTTAATCCTTTGCTTTTTTAAGTGAATTTCTAGGGTTATTTAAATTATATTTCCTAACTGTAACCTGTAACCTTTGAGAGTGAGTGTGTGAGTCAGTGCATGAGTGTCTCAGTGGGTATGTGAGTGAGTGTGTGATTGTCTCAATGGGTGTGTGAGTAGGTGTGTGAGTATCAGAGAGTCTGGAAGTGGCTGCATAAGTGTCTCATTGGGTATGTGAGTGTGTGCATGAGTGTCTGAATATGTCTGTGAGAGGTTGCATGAGTGTCTGAGTGGGTCTATGAGTGCATGTGAGAGTGTCTTAGTAGGTTTGTGAGTCATCCTGTGAGTGGGTGTGTGAGTGTCTGAGTGGGTCTGTCAGTGGGTATGTGAGTGTTTCAGTATGTGAGTGGGTTACTAAATGTCTGTGTGTATATGTCAGTAGCTCTGTCAGTGACTGGGCCACAACAGAACTGCACCTGCCCCTTTATCCAAAAAGAGTCCACAGTTTTGCACAAAATATCTACCCAAATGGTGTATTTCCTACTGGTTAATTACTAAGCGCTACTTCCTTGGGTACATATCCAGTATTATTCTACACTACAGCTGCGTAATGGAGCAGGAGGAACTGACACCAGTGACCTTCTGTGCGTTTTGGCAGTGTGATTGTGTCTTGTGCATCTTAATCCAGAAATTTGTTATAACATAAATCTCCCTATAGAGAAGATGACAAGAGTACAAGGAGATAAATCTCCCCCAAACAAGGGTCCTTCCTATCAAACATATGAAGTAAGTGCTTATTTGTTTGGTGGAGATGTCCTCATATTCCTAAGCATCATGAGTATGTCACCTAAATTGGTGGGGAAAGTACTGAAGGCCTTTTGGTGAGCTGCCCATCATCCTGGCACAAGGCGGGAAGACCATTGCATACTACTAAGGTGAATGGGGCGGGCCAAGCAGGCAGAGATTCTGGTGTTTTGCACATTTGTATATTCATTGCCAATAGAAGACCTTGGACTCTGCTCTCACTAGGTAAGGACAAGGAAGAACCCACTCGTCATAGTCACTAAATATTGTGCTCCGATAGATCAACGATGCATTCACCTCCACAAAGCATTTCAGATTGTCTTTCAATGTGTAATTGCCAAGAAAACACACTTGCTTTGACTTTGTCAAGCCCAAGAGGTCAGGGTCATTTGGTCTTTACAGAAGTAGAGCTTTAATTGGGACACCTGCTATTTTTATACATGTAAGTGTTTCCTGTTGAGTAAGTATTTCCTGTTGAGGTTTATTTTCTGTAAAAATTAAGCATCCCTCATCTCAGCTCCCCCTGCAACAGTTCTCCTGTTCAGCTTGCCCAAAGTAAGCAACCCATCTGCTGGCTGTTTACCTTCTACCCTCTCTTGATGTCTCTTCTGCTCGTTTCTTGTTCTGTTTTGCCTTTTCTGCTTGTTTATCTGCCCTCCATTTTGCCTTCACTGCTCACTTTTCTGCCCTCTGTTTTGTCCTCTTCAGCTCTGATTTCCCTTCTCTGCCCTCTATTTTGCCTTTCCTGCTCGATTTTCCACCCTCTGCTTTGCCTTTTCTATGATTTTTCTGCCCTCGTTGTACCATCTTATGCTCTGTTTTGCCTTTCTGCTTGTTTATCTGCCCTTTGTTTAGCCTTTCTGCCTACCTGGGTGCCCTGGCCCTCACCCAGGGCACCAAATGTGCTTTGTTGGGGACCGCAGGGGAAGCCTTAATGAAAGCGGGCAGAGAAACAGATAAAAACCCTGCTCCCAGCAAGCTGTAGCAGTTTGACAGGACCCGCTTGCATGGAGCAGAATTAGTGTCTGCTTTCGCTTGGAAAACTGCTATTTCCCGAGGGTGGGCCCCTCTGGCAATACAAGGAGCAGGTCTTGGCAGGTGGCTCTCTCAGGGCCATTATTGGCTCCAGAAGGGAGGCCATGCTACCCCATCTTTTCATTTCCAACTATATGCCTAATATGGTCAAGGAGGAGGGCTGCATGGCCCCCCTCCCCTTTTTAAGTCAATTTGCAGCCCAGGGAGGTGGTGGTTCACGGGGCCCCTAAGGACAATGGAGAGGGTCCACATGCTCCCCACCTCCCTTTTATGAATGAAGTCTCAGGCTGAGGTGGTCCCTCGGGCTATTAAAAGCCACAGGCACAGGGCCACACGTCTACCTCTCTTTCAATATTTGAACTAGGCCTGCCCCGAGGAAGTGGCAGCCCCCGATGCCAAGCTTGACCATGGGGAGGGGGCCTTGTCCGCCCCTCTACAAATATATTATAAATTATGCCCCTGGGACCTGACCCACCCAGGGGCTTTAAGAAAAACAAGCTTGGAAGACCGCGCTTGTTTTTATGCTTTTTGTTGCAAATCTTTGTGATTTCGCAGCAAAAACTAGAAAAATGTTTTTATGCCTTAGCAGGGTCCCTAGGGGACCCAGCAGCATGATAGAGCTCAGGGTATTCCTACCCTGCCCCCATTTCTTCTTTTTTTCATTTCCTTGGGACTCAGCTAAGGCCGAGTCTCAAAATGGCTGCCAAGACTTCCTGGTTGAAGTGTTGGCAGCCAATCAGATCCCTGCACGAGATTGGGAGGGTGTGAGTCCCTAGATATACAAATTTGGATTTCTTTCAATTACTCTAACACTACCAAATGGATTTAGAACAAATAATAACAAGCACAATTTCCTGACCAAGTGCTAGCTTTCTGCCAATTTTTTTGTAATTCTGTTCAGCTGTTCGGGCTGTAGTCATGCCTAAAATACCTATGGGTTTTAATATTTTTTGCCCCCTTTTTCTCGGCCCGCTTGATGGATCATGCCGAAACATTCCATGCACAACAAAACTCAATTTAATACTTTTTTAATAGAAAATTGTGAACCAGCGGTAAAGGTATAGGTAAGTCAAAAAACACGTTTCCTATGGAAACTAGTTTCTAACTTTTACTACCTACTGATGACCCGCAGTAGATAATATTTTATATAAATCACCTCCCCTCATTTCTTTATCCACAAGGACCAGGCACAGACTCCCAGATCTTCGCATTTTCAATCTTATTTAATGAACCAATCCACCGTAACGCGTTTTGGTCAACACCGTGACATTACTCACACAATGCAATGCATTTCAGTGCCATTTAAATAAACACACTTGACAATTGTCCAAAATTAATAATGATTAAAAACATATCATCAATGCTGACAAATCGCATCCAAGCTACTTCTAAATCGAAAATGTTATTTTTACCTCATGATTTCTATTCATTTTTAAATACATAATTAAATCCTTTGTTTGAATACATTATTTAACAGAAAATATTGTTGTAGTTTTGATATTAGTACACCCTTACTTAATCATTGTAATATTTGATTTCATTATTTGCTGCATAAATGTCACTGGTTAAATCAAAGCAAACAAAATATATTGAACTAAGTAATCAACTACAAGTTAAACATTCAAACAATAACTGCATGTGTTTGATTCATCTAAAAAACCCGAGGCATGATATAGTTACGTACGTTTTATAATGACCTGGAATATTTGCCTAAATGCATGTGTAATTACGATATCCAGTCTGACTCAAATATTGACCTAGTTTCCTATAAATATGTTTACTATCGGGGTGTTACTTTCTTTCTTTCTTGTTATATACTAGATAAGTCCCCTCATGTATGCTTGAATATTTATGAAGAAAATCAAGCACTTTGGACAGGGTAGTCATTTTCCAATTTCAGCATGACTTAAAGTAATGCATTCAATTCTTCCTCAATACTCAAACCATTCTAGAACTTAGTATAGAGGTTTACTATGTATTTACATTCTAGCTGTATAAGTTGCTTTTGTCTGTCCCCGCCTCTTAAAGTTTTTGGGACTGCATCAATTAAAAAATATGAGTGGGACTCAACATCATTGTCATGAAGATTATGGACATATCTGGGCACTGGATATGACCAGATTCTGTTTTTAACTGTCCTAAGGTGTTGAAGAATATGACAGTGGACTTATATAATAGTACTACCTGTTTACACTGGGCCACATTTGCACATAAGGACATATACTACAAATTTTGTCTTGCAGTTATACAGGCCTTTGAACTGGAGAGATTTTTAACTGAACGGTGTTTTGTATTCACTGGTATTGATTCGTTGAAGACATGCTTTACATCAAGAACATTTTTGGAAACCATGGCCCTGTTGTAACCAAACAACAGTTGAAGGACAGAATGCAGAACAATGTCATACATTCACCCCACTACAGAGATCTGGGCCTAAATCCATAATTTATTTGCACTCCATACCACCCCAGTTCAGACATGGCCATAGGCAAATCAGCCTTGACCCTGTGCCTCATGGGAACAGTCCAGCCCGAACTGCCAAGCCATGTCTTCCCTGGACTGGAATCAAGCATCCTAGGACTGGTTACTGGCTATCAGCCGTCTTCAGCCAGGATAGCTTGACTCCAGTGGCATGGAGAGCACGGGAATCACGCCTGAGCATACCCGTCCCACTCAGGGTGACAAATGCAAAAACAACAGTTGATGGACAGAATGCAGAACAATGTCATACATTCACCCCAGTACAGAGATCTGGGCCTAAATCCATTTTTTTTTGCACTCCACACCACCCCAGTTCAGACATGGCCATATGCAAATCAGCCTTGACCCTGTGCCTCATGGGAACAGTCCAGCCCGAACTGCCAAGCCATGTCTTCCCTGGACCGGAATCAAGCATCCTAGGACCGGTTTCTGGCTATCAGCTGTCTTCAGCCAGGATAGCTTGACTCCAGTGGCGTGGAGAGCATGGGACTCACGTCTGAGCATACCCGTCCCACTCGGGGTGACAAATGCAAAAACAACAGTTGATGGACAGAATGCAGAACAATGTCATACATTCACCCCAGTACAGAGATCTGGGCCTAAATCCATCGTTTTTTTGCACTCCACACCACCCCAGTTCAGACATGGCCATATGCAAATCAGCCTTGACCCTGTGCCTCATGGGAACAGTCCAGCCCAAACTGCCAAGCCATGTCTTCCCCGGACACTAATCAAGCATCCTAGCACCGGTTTCTGGCTATCAGCCGTCTTCAGCTAGGATAGCTTGACTCCAGTGGCGTGGAGAGCATGTGACTCATATCTGAGCATACCCGTCCGACTCGGGGTGACAAATGCAAAAACAACAGTTGATGGACAGAATTCAGAACAATGTCATACATTCACCCCAGTACAGAGATCTGGGCCTAAATCCATCGTTTTTTTTGCACTCCACTCCACCCCTCTTTTGCCACTGGATTCAAGCAAGCCGGGCTGAAGACGGCTGAAATGCCAGAAACCGGTCCTCAGTAGCTTGTTTCCGGTCCAGGGAAGGCATGGCTTGGCAGTTCGGGCTGGACTGTTCCCATGAAGCACAGGGTCAGACTGATTTGCATATGGCCATGTCTGAACTGGGGTGGCAGAGTGGGCTAAAGAACGGTGATGGATTAAACCCAGATCAGTTGACTGGGGGTGAGTGCTTGCATTGTCAACACTCCGCCCATCATTTCCTTTGGTTTTTCTTTGTTCGCCATAAGTGCTCACTTTGCCACTGGATTCAAGCAAGCCGGGCTGAAGACGGCTGAAATGCCAGAAAACGGTCCTCGGTAGCTTGTTTCCGGTCCAGGGAAGGCATGGCTTGGCAGTTCGGGCTGGACTGTTCCCATGAGGCACAGGGTCAGACTGATTTGCATATGGCCATGTCTGAACTGGGGTGGCAGAGTGGGCTAAAGAACGGTGATGGATTAAACCCAGATCAGTTGACTGGGGATGAGTGCTTGCATTGTCAACGCTCCTTCCATCATTTCCTTTGGTTTTTCTTTGTTTGCCATAAGTTGGCAGGGTATGCTCAGACGTGAGTCCCTTGCTCACTTTGCCACTGGATTCAAGCAAGCCGGGCTGAAGTCGGCTGAAATGCCAGAAACCGGTCCTCGGTAGCTTGTTTCCGGTCCAGGGAAGGCATGGCTTGGCAGTTCGGGCTGGACTCTTCCCATGAGGCACAAGGTCAGACTGATTTGCATATAGCCATGTTTGAACTGGGGTGGTAGAGTGGGCTACAGAACGGTGATGAATTCAACCCAGATCTTTGGACTGGGTGTGAGTGTTTGATTGATTCAGATGCTCTGTCCATCACCACCCTCTTTTGTACCGCTTATGTTACATGTCCTTTTTCAGTGTCCTTGACCCTAAGTCACCACTAGAGCGATCATTTTTGTTAATTTAGTATTCTTGGAAACACTGGTGCTATCATCACCAATATGCAATACATAAATTTACATATATTAATAAATGCACAAAAAGTTCTGCATGCTTTTATGGCCCCATGGTGTTTCCATTCCTGTTACCATCAATAGAATCAATTGGGATTCTTGTTTACTCAGCTCACTTTCTCGGTTTCCACCTCTTGGATGGGGTTGATGTGTTTGATGCCCCAATATGAGAAAGTTGAGAATGATCGATTATGCATTTGATCAAAGTGGCAAGCCTTTGGGTAGGACTTATCCCTGTTTCTGATCTCATGTGCTGTAAGATTCTTAGTTTCAACTTGTTTTTTTTAGTGCTGCCTATATACAGCTTTCTACAGCCGCACTTCAATGCATAAATAACAAATTCTGTTTTACAAATTATTCTTTCTCTAATCGGTACCTCCGACCATCCATTGTGTGGAAGCTCTTGCTGTTTACTCTGTGCTCACATGCTTTACAAGAAGTGCATTCTACAAATCCCTCCTGATTTTTCGCTAACCATAAGCCCATATCTGGTCGAACATTCCTTGGAGTGAAGTGACCGGCTGTCAGTTTGTCACCAAATGACTTAACCTTCGTTGATGTGATTTGTGGGACTTTTCCAAAGATTCTCATTAAAAGTTCATCTTTTTAAACACACACCAATGTTTACTGAGGATTCATCCCACAGCCAGCAGTGCCAAATTATACTCCAGGAAGATTCTCTTGGTGTCATTGTTGTTTTCTTCCTGGGGCTTTTGGCGATAAAGTGATTCCCTTCTTGATTTCTCCTTTAATCTGCATTGTGCATCATCAAGAACGTTTTTAGGATAACATCTTTGTTTAAACATTCCAGGCAATCTATTCACTTCATCATTGTACAGTTCCTAAGTCAAGCAGATCCTTCTAGCTCTTAACATCTGGCTGTACGGGATGCTCCATTTCAATGCATGTGGATGACCGCTATTCGCGTGCAAAATCAAGTTAGTTGCAGTTGGTTTCCTGAGAATCCTGGTGGTTAGTTTTTCCCCTTGGACCTCCAAATGTATCTCAAGGAAGGCACAGTGCTGTTGACTCCATGTATAAGTAAATAGCAAATTACACTGTGTTGCACAATCACGCGATGCACTCCAGTTGTTTCCTTCTTGATGCCGTAATGTCCCAACTCCCTCAAGAACCAGTCAACGCCGCAAGGATAGGGAACTCTTGCTAAGCTAACTCGTCCACAAGGGAAAGGGGAAGTGGAGAGAGAAACAAACAAACAAAACACTGGTCTTCGTCCAGCTGTTGTTTCTCTTGGAATGATCTGGGCCGGTTTCGTGCCTTTGTTGTCTGTATGTGATCCTGCGTTTACAATAACACAACAATGAACCCAAAAGTCTGTTAGGATTGACTCAGGTTTCACATGTACACTTTTGCTAAAGTACATACAAAATATTACAAACCATTGAGGAATCGGCCCATGTTTACACTTCGCTGGGTCTGGAGTACCGCAGTCTGATTTTGTCTCGGACTAACTCCTTAAAACAATAATAGGAAATGCCTTTAATGGTGCTCTTACAATAATATGGTTCAAGAGTTAACAATGTTATTGTGAGTTAGTTGTTATTGAAGTCACTCAACAATCATGCCATGCACATACCTGAAAACCCAGGATGATAGCTGTAAATGGGGTTCTGTAAGGACAAGAAAGAAAAAGGCACAAGCACCCTAAAACAACCTTAAGTATTCTAATATGCTCTGAGCACACCTTCAAGCAGTGTAATCATGTACATCGTGAGTAAAAACAAACGTGTTACACAGTAAACCTGTCTGTGTAATAGGATTGAATATTGTCCCAAAATAAACACAACTAAATTATCTAGAAACATACATTGCTATGTTTTGCTTTCATTGTATTTACAAATACTGTGGAATTGTCCAAGGCTTATTTGCTACCAAGCACTTTGCAAAATGTAGTCTATGTCTGTTCTTTGTTGCTAAGCAACAGCGCAAATCTTACTGTCCTCCTTCTTTGTCCATAGGTTATGACCGCGTTTCCTGGTGGGTGGGGCTTCCTGAAGACTTCCGACGATCTGCAGAGATGGCCGCCGGTAGCCGATGCAGCCGAGAGGGAAGACTAACATGAACAAGTAAGAGGGTAACGGGAGCGGGGTGGAAGTCGGGACGAGAGACTGGATGACTGGAACGGTTGCAGAATCAGGAGTCTGGGAGGAGCAGGTCCGGAGCGCTCGTCGTGACGCGATGCAAAGAGACGAAGCATCGTCACGGTTGCGAGCGCTCCTTTTATGGTATCGACAAGCGACGGTTGTTTATTTGCAGAAATTGCACGTGGAGCCCATCCTGCTGCTTCTACGCGTGACTTGATGCAGGAACACCTAATAACAAACATTGTTACCGGCAAATGAACATAACACACTGCCATTAAGACTGCTATACAAGATTTTGTCCTTCTCATGCTTAGATTTAACCAAGGGCTGCATGTGTACCCTTAACACACAGATTGATGTTTAATTTGTTCATGAAGAGTTTCAAGTCCTCCTCACTGCCCTCCCAGACGATAAATAAATTGTCAATAAATCTGGTCCACAGGACCACCTGTTCCATGAAGATCTTGTTCTCATAAGCCCAGGCAACCTCCTTCTCTCACCATCCCATGAAGAGATTTGCGTAGGTGGGGGCGAAGGAGGTGCCCATAGCCGTACCTTGTTTTTGCAAGTAGAACAAAAGTCAAAACATAGTCTGTTAGGCAGTATTCCAGCATTTTTATTCACATATATGAATGTTTTAGTCTTTCCACCCGTTGATCCTTCATGAAATTTATACAGGCTTGTATTTCCATGTCATGCTTAATTGAGGTATACAATGATACAACACCCATTGTCACCGTGATGTATCCGGTTTTCCAAAGGATTTTGTTTATTTTTTTCAGAAAGTCAGTGCTGTCTTTTATGTATGAAGGAATATAGATCACATACTCCAGCAGAAATAAATCCAGAAACCTGGAACTATTTTCAAGTAGGGAGCGAATGGAGCTCACTATTGGCCTCCCAGGTGGATTTACTGTACATTTATGGACCTTGAGAAGTAAATAAAAAGTTGCCACTCTCGCATTTTCTGTACGAATATATCAGCAGTGCATTTCGTGGACACGAGTTATTGCTAGCTCAGGTAACTATAACGGCTACATTTCTCTGGTTTCGTACAAGTGAAATGTCAGCCTAACTGTTGGTTTTTAAAATGCTAATTTCTACATATAACGTCCTGAAACCTCTTGTTTTTTCAGTGATATATATACATATATATTACCTACTGGCGGTCACCAGTATGTAGTTATAGTTAGGATCTCGTTTCTATTCAAAAATCGTTTTTACTTTTCCCAATATCTTTGGCGTCGTTTGACGAATCATCTCAAAATTTTCATAACTAATGGCCCACTCAGGTCAGCTCCTGTCTTGAAAGTTTCAGGGTGATTTGTCAAGCGGGGGCAGAGATAAAAGTGGGGTCCCAAAACGTGTTTTCCCCATGTTCATTTCCGTAGAAAAAATTGGAACAGGCTACAGCCCGAGCTGCTGAACGAAATTACACTAAATTTAGCACAAAGGTACTTCTTTGTTCAGAAAGTGCCCTTTTTTTAAATGGTGTAAATCCATTAAGTAGATCCTTAGAAATGTACAAAAGAAAAATATCGATATCTGAGCACTGAGGAGGGTTTGAGAACCCTCCCGTGCACGAGCTTCACTCCGATTGGCTGCCACCGAGTCACAAGAAAAGAGTTTAAAAAAAGGTGAAAAGAAGGGGGTAGAAAGGGTAGAAACACTGTGACCCCCTAGGCCTGCTCAGGGGGTCCCACAAGGACCCCAAGGGCCAAAAAATACCTTTTCTTTTTTTTAAACGGAAGGATTCGCGTTGGGGTTGCGAATCCTGCCAAAAAATTCTTCATTTAATGAGGCCCCCGGGTAGGCCAGGTCCCGGTGGCAATGCCAAAATGAAATAGCACATTGTTCCCCGGTGTGTACCCCAGTGCAGACAGAGCGATCATGCATTGCTGCCCTGTATTGTCCAGTGTGGACAGCCATGTCAGCAGTGCCCTGTGAACTGTGAATTATGTGCCAGGACGCCCAGCCATGGGTGCAGAGCGCATCCACACACAGGCACGGCCGCCAGGGCGCGAGGGTGACTCGGTCAGGCGCAGAGAGCAGGCTCGCATAACAGACACCCCCATCCCCCCAACCAGTGTGAGATAAAGAACACGTGCTCTAAAGATAAAAGTGCCCAGCTCCCCTGATTGATAATTTGAAGATCTGATACCAGGAAAGAACCCCGCTCCCATCACAAATATAAATCCTAGAGCGATGCTTCTGTTTGGCGTATCACAAATACATAAAAGCACATTCAATAGAATTGTAGTGAATTGAAAACGTGACCTTGCGAACCTCACTAACCTTGGCACTGATAAATTGTAAAACTAACTTTTCACTGCAACTGGCGTAGAATTAACTTGTGAAACTCACTGGACTTGGACTGGATTCACTTGCAAACCTCACAGAGTTTGGACAGAATTAACTTGCATAGACTTGCAGATGAATTAACTTGTGAACCTTTCTAAAAGTGACAGCAGTAACTTGTGAACCTCCTTGGTTTAGAGTTGATCTGGAATAAAGGACTCCAAACCTTAATAGAGAGGCCGTTGATTTGTGAGTAAACGTTTCTGACCCCCGGTATATTTGCAGCTGACTTGCGGATATAACACCGAGAAACTTGTTCCCCAGGTGAAACTGTGGAAGGTATTACAGAAAATGGGGATGCCATCAGGTTTGGTGGCAATTTTGGTTAAACTTCACGAATCGACTTACGCTCAGGTTTGCTGGGGCAAACCAGGAGAGGCCACTGAGAGATTTAATGTGTCCAAGGGGGTCCGACAAGGGTGTGTACTGGCTCCTACCTTGTTTTCACTATTTATAAACGAGGTAGTCCAGTACTTTTCAAACCACCCTACTGATGCACCAATGTTAGCTGGTGTGAAAGTACCATTGCTCATGTTCGCGGAACACACCCTGCTAATATCCAAGATGAGACAGGGGCTGCAGGCGGCTCTGTCTCGTTTTGATGTGTTTTGCCGTGAAAACGAGCTAGTGGTCAACGTAGGGAAAACTAAGTTTATGGTGCTCCATAAAACTAAAACCATTAATGCCAGTGTCCATATGGGTGGGGCTCTGTTGGAGCAGACCGACGTGTTTTCCTACTTGGGTGTCACATTTAGTAGCAAATTAAGCTGGAAGCCCCAAATCGAGTTGCTGGCATTAAAACATGTGCATGTAGCCGGTGCCCTCATTAAGGAACACAGGCTTAACCAAACCAAGCCCATTGCCCCCATATTAAAAATGTATACTACCAAAATCAGCCCAGCCATATTGTTTGGTGCCGAACTATGGGGTTCGGCAATTTATCCCCACTTACTATAGCCCAAAACAAGTTTGTAAGAGCGATAGTTGGCCTCCCGCAATCTTCGCCCCTTTTACCACTTTTTCTTGACTTGGGTTGCCACACGATTGAAGATGCAGCACGCAATAGACTCTTGGCATTCTGGAGGCATCTCTGGACCACACCGGAACTCTCCCTGTATGCCAAGGCATTTCTGGAAGTGAGGAGCTTGAACCGATCACATAAGAAAAGTGGGTGGCATACTTTGAGGCGCGCCTATACTGTTATACACACACCACCTCACTTTTTCAAACATATACTAACATATACTCATACTCTTATACAATAACTAATACAAGCACACACTCATTCATACAGCCACTCTCACAATCACTCACTCTTACATAGTCATTTATATACTCCAACACTCACATATACTGCATTTGACATATAAAGTTACTCACACATGTACTACTGAGACATCCATTCACTCACAAACACACCCATACACACACTCACACACCCATACAGCCCTTCACAGATGAACTCTTGAACCCATACATCCAGTGAATTACCCACTCACACATCTATGCACAGAGTCAAATCCCCACCCACCCACACAGACACTCAGGCACCCATACAGATACTCAGACAACCAATCAATGACTCATATAGACCCTCCTTAAGCTACTCACCACCCCATGCAACCACTTACACACTAACTGACAAATTAAACTGTGTGAATGTCTGTATCAGTCACTAACCCAGGCATTCAGTAAGACAGATTTAATCACTCACTTATACAGTCCATCACGCACCTGATAAATCATCCATTCAGACACTTATACACCCACTCATTCTTCAATACACCTTGGCCTATATATGTATGTATATATATATATATATATATATATATATATATATATATATATATATATATATATATATATATATATATATATATATAAAAACATATTTAAACTTTACAGAAACACACAGTCACTGGATGATGTCATCAGTGATGTCATTTGAGACGTCATCAGTGATGTCATTAATGATGCCATTGACCAGGTCATGAACGATGTAATATGTGACGTCCTCAGCAGTGCATTGCGGAGGCGCGAGTTATAGTTAGCTGAACTAACTATAAAGGCCAAGTTTCTCTGGTTTTGTATGAGTGAAATGTCCAACTAACTATAACGTCCCTGAAACCTGTTGTTTTTTCAATGAATTTCTAAGGTTTTTTAAATGCTAATTTCTAACTATAAGGTCCCTGAAACCTAAGGTTTTTTCAGTGAATTTCAAAGGTTTTTTAAATGCTAATTTCAAACTATAACATCCCTGAAACATAGGTCAGATAGATAGATATATTTCATTATGCCTATGTCCCACAGCAAAAGGCATTGAAAAAAGGACGGAACAGCAACACTTCTTCAGGTACAACAAATATTTATTTTACTACATCTAAAGTGCGAATCATGGCTGTCACGTTTTGGCAAAAAACCTTTGACAGGACCATAGAGTCCATTTTACCAAAGTGTCTCTTAAGGCTACAGTAACATACACTCCTTCCACCCAAGTGGCTAATTAAAAAACACTAGAATGCCCAATTCAAACATAAGTTGTTCCCATTATTTATCACAATTTTTCTTGTTGCAACAATAATTCATGTTTTGTCTAACATAAAAACAAACAATCCTATTCATCTTATATTGCATATTTAAAAGCAACTCCACATTGCTCCTAGGAACAAAAAATATATTAATCATCTTGGAACAGCGAGAAGGTTTGACAACCAAAGTCAAATGGGCAACAATATCTAGCACAGAAAACAGGAACATATTTGAAAAGGGTGATTACATCTATTACTAAAACCACAAATGCTTAATAGCCCGCCTATTTAAAGTGCTGATTCTTACAGGACTATAATTCTGCAAGGACAAATGTCATTAGCATTTAGAAGTCATCATGTTATAATGCTGATTTCGCCCACGAAGCACGGAATTGAATCATTTCATAGGCATTACACTGCCTTACGGGAACGTTCCCTGTGATATATGCACTTTCAAAACAAGGAGTACTGATTAACAGTGTTTTTATCTGTTGAACCTGATTCAACCATGACGAGGTCTGGTTGAGGCACTGAGGATCATTGTTTTATCCATTATATAACTCAAGAAGGCTTATTATCCTCCGTTGGCGCACAGATTGAAGTTATTTTTTCATATAAAAGAAATTTTTCTGGCAACAATTTGTTATTCTACCGTGGACGTTCGACTTATAAATATTCGACATACTAGACGTTGCTTATAGGTCCCTTATAGAGAGTTTCTTGGGACACGTCTGAACCCTGCTCCACAATTTTCCCTCCACAGAAGGCAGCTAGTAAGGAAATTCTGGAGATTCTACATACTTTAAAGCCCTGATGAAGTCCTCGTTAAGAGAACGAAACGCGTTGGTTGGACTGTAAGGAACTTTTAACCCATGCATATGAAATAAAAGAATAAAAGAATTTAAGAATCAAACCTGGTGATCTACTCGACTTCTTTTTCCCGACGCACGCCCAAAACAACGTAGCCCGCCTATTTAAAGTGCTGATTCTTACAGGACTATAATTCTGCAAGGACAAATGTCATTAGCATTTAGAAGCCATCATGTTATAATGCTGATTTAGTTAAGAAGGTGTTAGAACTGGGGGTCTCTAGTTGGCTGCGGTAGGAACCTTAGTCCAAATAGGGACCCTTGATTCTAGTTGAGGTAAGGAGGGACACACCCTTAGATAACCCCTACTCACCCCCAGGTAGCTTGGCACTGGCAGCCAGGCTTATCTCCAAGGCAATGTATCTCCAAGGTCAACTCGGGCCCCCACTAGCCCCAAACGCCAGAGACAGCAGTCATAAGCTCAAAGGGTCCACCCCAGTCCTGCTGAGCAGATACGGGCCGCTCAGGGACTCAGCGCGTCTAATGCGGTGCAGCGGTAGAGAGCTTGGACCACTCCTGTACTCCTCCTGCATGCCTCCCCAAGCCACAAAAGCTTGCGGCTCCCGACCGGAGTCCAAGCCTTACCTGGGGGGTTGCACTGCCTCACTCTCTCTCTCTCCGCTTGTCGGACATCCTGCTGGGCGATCCCGATCACGCTGTGGCTCTGTTGCCAGGCGATGCTGTAGCCGGACGGGTTATGGCGCTGCCTTCTCCTTCGTTGACGATCTTAGGCAGATTCCTCTCGGTGAACACGATCATGATCCCTTTCACCTTGCAGCTCTCTTAGCTTCAAGGACTCCTTTAGCACGTGTGGCTTGGGCCGGTGGCAGTGGTCCTTACTCACAGCCTCAGTTACAATGACACCCCCTGTAAAAAGTACCACAGACCACACTGCAGTCTCAGGCTTGCAAAAGCAACACGCACCGAGCGTCGCTGAGACACGGTCGGAAACTTTTATGTTCCTGAGTTTCCACAACAGGCGAAAAGTTCTTCTCGGGCCCTTGGAGACACGCTACTTCAGGACACAGCACACAGCAAAGTCCCTTGTCCTCTCCTTAGTCAAATCAGCAAACTGCAGGTCAGCTCCAGAACACACAGCAAGGGCAGTCCTTCTCTTCAGTCTCTTCAGCTGTTCTTCTTTGGCAGAGGTTCCTCTTGAGCACAACATAGGTTCAAACCTTTTTCAGTAGGGATTTTATTCTTGGGTTCAGGGGTTTCAGCTCCTACATTTATACCCCTAAATGCCTTTGAAGTCTTTGTGTTGAGGGGGCTCTGACCTCAGTCCAAACCAGACCTGGGAGTCTTCCTGCCAGTGCACACCCTCCTCCTTTGATAGTCAGGGACTGGGGCCCAGACGCTGAGCAGGAGGTGGAGCCATCTTTTGGTGGCAACAACACAGCCCTCTTCACATCCAGGGGGCTACTCCTCCCCCCCACATCAAAGCAGGCCAGCCTGTTGCTGTCTCACCTACTCCTCCCTGGGGCCAGGACACTTCCCAGAGCCTGTCACATCCAAACCCAGGAAGAAAATATGCAACCAGGCAGAGGCACACAGGACAGTATAGGACAAGAAACCAGCCACTTTTAAAAGCGTGGTTTCTAAACACACAATTCAAAAACCATCTTCACAAAAAGATGAGTTATTAAATTCTGAGTTCAGGCACACTAAACTCCATCTCTCCCTATTATGCCTATGGGGAGATATGCTAGAAACAAGGGACACATCATTTCCCATTCTGTCCTATGGGCAAGATGGCCTTGCCACAGGGAAAAATCAAATTTGGCAGTATTTCACTGTTAGGACATGGTACACACCTCAGTACATGTCCTACTTTTTAACATGCACTGCACCCTGCCCTGGGGGGTACCTTGGGCCCACTATAGGGGTGCCTGGTGTCTATAAAAAGAGAAGGTAAGGTCTGGCAAGTGGGTGCACTTGTCAGGACAACAGGGCAGTTAATACACTGTGCGCAGGCACTGCAGTGGCAGGCTTGCCCCCTCTTCAACAGAGAGGGTTTAAGTAGAGACACCTTCAAAGGAAACCTCTTGTGCTATTACCAAAGCAGTTTCTCACATGATGAAACCACTGAGAGGGTAGGAATAAAGGACTGTGAAAAGGAAGATTTTAGCACTGAGTAACTGGGATGAGCAGTAAGCCATTTAAGGACCTTACACCTCAACTCTCTTTCTCCACAAAACTATTATCATGTGTCGACATTAGAAGCAGTAGACTACATTTTGGTCATAATTGACAAAGGGTTACAAATAATGATCCAGTCACATAATTTATGATGTGTGTAATAAATTCTGATCCTACAATACTTCTTGACTCCATACTACCCAGTTCTCTAACTGGCCCTTAACAAAAATTACAAGGATCTCGATATGCTTGTTTTTGGGAGTTGTTCATCCTCTCTCTAAACACTTATCCCCTAAATGATCCAAGGACAGGGAAACATATGTATCAAAATGTCATGCAATATAATGCTGCAAGGCAACTTGCTGCACTGAATGACAGGGGAGAGAAGCAAGGCACCATATCAACTAAGGTATGATGCATTCCTGCTCTCTTCCTGCACTGGTGCAATGACTGCTGCCTAGTGCTAACACAGGCTCCCTTACACCAAGGTTTCTGTGTTACAGACAGGACTGTTTCTATGTAGGAAGGGATAACTACTGTTGCAGGGATTCTGCTCAGACACAAACTCGCGTATACGGGAACCGCACTAGTTGCTGCCCTAATGTTTCCCCGTTTTTTCTTGACAGGGTAATGCACCTGTTCGTATTATAGCCGAGCTGAATATCCTCTCCATCTTGGTAATATTATCCCAGTATTATTAATTATCAGTAAGTACCCTCATGAAGTTCGTGCTCCGCTTTGTGAATATATGTTTGGACATACGTCAGCGATATTGTGAACTGCATTGCAACGGAGATCTAACTGGCCTTTATTTTAATTTTTTATTAGATTAGGATTTCCAACCAGGCCAATCAGCAATATCCTTAGCTGAGTTTTTAAGTTGTTGCAGCGCTTGAATATACCACGCTCTCACACGAATAAGCATTAGTAAGTTGCGCATAAAGTGTACTTAGACAGTAACATACTGGGTGATAGTGAAGCCATATATTCTATAATGTGACGGACCATTATTAATTTATTTCAGCCCCTTTTTATTACGTCTGGAGCTGTAAACCTTGGAGCCCCATATTGGTAATATGATGTCCTTTACCTCGCAGGTCAGTATACTTGCGATGTTTTGTATTCTCTAAGATCTACGTACTGTGAGAGAATGCAGGGCACGCAACCATTGTGCTGTTTATCTCCTACTTACTTATATAGTTGGTGAGATCAATATATTATAGTGATTGTCGATGCTATCTGCTCTGAGATCCTGATAGAACCAATTTATGGTCATGGTCATAATTAATAGAGACAGGGGGAATTTTCAGAAGCCCCATTTTTCTATCTGGCTATATCGTTACTGTTGGATCTGTCTAACACTATTCCTTTCTTCTGTAGTAAGGGTAAGAGTAATTGTGCGAAAATATAGATAGGCGGAATATTCAGAAGCTCTAGTTTTTTATCTGGTTATATGGTTACTGTTAGATCTGTTCAACACTATTTTATTTTCCTGTAGTACGGGTAAGAGTAATTGTGCGATGTATATATTGTTTCAGCATCCAGCTACCATATATATGAAATACTAGATCTTCAGGTGACATCATCAAGTATTGAGTCCTAGACGCTTTGGTGAGATCATAATTTACCATTGATATTATAAGTACTATGGTTAGACTGGTCGCTCAGACCTACTATGTCTACTGTTTATGTGGAGTAGGTAGCACTCATCATTCTTCTTAGTAGATTAAAGATTTTGTGAATGGCAATACAAATTGCATTTGAGTGCCCTTCTGTAAGTCTTATGTATCAAAGTTGTGTATATATTCATGTGTGTATATATATTAATTGATTTCTTAATAATATTATATGTATGTTTAGTTTTAATGAGGGTTTATTTGGTTTTTCCTTCTTTTTCTTTCACTTTTGCCACCATTTATTAGTTCGGGTTGCATATGATTCAAAATGTGTACGTTTATAGGATGTGGTATGGCGACTGTTCAATTGTAAATGTTCGTATTGTAAAATCTCTCTGGTACAAAAATTATCAAATGGAACCTCCCTACAATATGTGATTGTTTATTAAGTTTCAGTGCAATAGACGGCTACCTGATGAAGGCACGTATGCCAAAACGCTCGTAGTTGAGACCTCCCGCATTGCCTCCATCATCTCTACGTCTATCGTATATGTATTATATGTAATCATGTTGGTTTCAATCAAATGTCCTTATATGAATTGAATGCAATTAATAGGATGTATAAATGGTTATAAAAATATAGCTGATTATTAGCTTTTTATAAAAGAATAAAATAAATATGTTTTGTAATACATTGGTGTGTATATACTTGTCATAATAGGCTGGTTTCATGAATTCTAGAGAGATATAGAAGTGTTTTGCATCATTTAGCTAGCTACACACCTTTACTTATTGCAGACACAAAACTGTGCACAGAGACCCAAGACCTTAGTGAATTGTGGTGGACCAAACAACTCACTTCAGTACCCAGAACCCCCTAACCGACTGGCATCAGTGTCTAATTAGTTCTTCGTCCTATAGCAAAGGTACCAATGATTAAACAACCCAGAACATGCGACTTAGGATACACTCAGGAATGGTGGGAATCAACAACACTCTTTCATTTTATTCTCATACCAGTCCACATCATGGGTAAAAAAGAGACACGATAACGTTTAAAATGGTTATTTTAATGACGTGCTCTAAGATGCAGTATTTTTGCTAACATTAGTAGGCATATGATTAAATATAATATGATCAGCATTGTTACAATTCCATAAAACACAAAAGGAGGAAGCATATTATAATGCTAGTGGATACAGGACCTACAGAGCCTAGTGTACCACCCTCCCTAGCTAGGAGCTATGTTTTATAATAATATAGAAGGTCTCTTAGGCTTGAATAGGGGACCACATACCTCCAAGATCAACAGAGATGAATCACATCAGGATCTGCAGAAGCTCCAGGTACCAGGAGGCAAGATGGCGACCATGGCGTGGGCTGTTTGAGCAGCTCTCTCTCCCTCTCCGCGAAAACCCGGGAGCAGGCAAACGGCACCAAAAGCTGCGGCTCGATGTTTTTCGCCCGTAATGAATGGCATTATTATCGGAGCCGCAAAAGCATGAAGTTTGCAGTTTTTTGCTGAGGGGAAAGCAGCTGTGCGAAGAACGCCTGGTTGTTGTGCGGAGCACACCGAAAGGAGCCTGGAGGAGCAGCAGAACCGAAGGGGCTGACGGGCTGGCGGGCTGACGATTCACAGTGCGGATGACTGAGGATACAACTCACCTGTGGTAGACGCTGTACTCGCTTGTTTTTCTCAGCGAGACGGAGAGTCTGGAGGGCTGAAAGAAGCAGATTGGACATAAAAACGGTATGTTTTCCCCCTGTTAGGGGATACATTATAACACAACGTAACGAGGTCAGAGACTTGTGCAGTTAGACGGCTCTCCAGCAAAAAAACTGGGAAATTTAATGCAGACTGGCTATTTTTCGGCGCGTAGGCGATTCTGGCTCCGGTGGCTGCAGCGTCTCCCTACCCCACTCTGGGGGGTTCGCCTGAGCATTGTGGAGGGCACCAGCGCTACAGGGGGGCTAGTGGAAATGCCTCCTAAACCAATAAAATCACAAGCGCAAACAGCGGTGTTAACCCGCAGGGCAAAAAATGGCGGTAACGCGAGGAATAAAGGAGTAGAGCCGGGGAAGATGGGTGTGCCTGCAACGGCTACCGCTATAGTGGATTCTGCAGAAAATGGCTCTGAGATTGAAAGATCCCAGGTACTCTCCTCAAAGACAGCACAAAAAAGTAACGTTAGCACTGGGGGCACGGCTGGTCCACGGGTAACGTCACATAGTTTGGTGGCAATGTTTGAACGACAGAAGGAAAAGAACTCTGCGCAGCAAGAAGTAATTCCTGGAGGAGGCTTAATTATAAGCGCAAGTGCCGACGAGTCTGATATTCCGGTGATCCTTGGGAGAACAGACCCGTTGAATGAGAGCGGGGCTCATGATGTTGAGACTACACAGGAGGGTCGTGCGGTTAATACGATACTAAACAATGGAGTTGTAAATACGCAAACAGAAGGGACAGAGATTCATGAAGACGGAGACGGAATTGTAAATGAGCCAAAAGAGCCAAATATTATTACACACTCTAGCCAAAACGAGTCTCAGATTCAGGGGGACAGCGAAGATATTGATATGAGAGAGGTGGTGGCTTATACTGGGACCCTGGAAATACTCGGCCATGCAACAGGAAAAAATCTAGAGGGGGGAGAAAAATTCTATTCAATGTCTGATCACTCCTCTGAGGAAAGCCTCAATGTCAGCAAGGACTGGGCGGATTCCTGTGAGGGAAGCTCCTCACCTGATGACTCGAGGGCCAGCCTGGCTTCCCCGAACGCAAGCCAATTGACAGTCAAAAAACGAACAAAGAGAGGTCATCACAACTCAGCCACTAAGGCCAAAGAAAAGAGTGGCAGAAAGGATTTAGAGCCTATGGATTCTAATGTGATTACAGTCCAACTCAACCCACAAGAGATAACATTAGCGACCATATACGAGACAATGATGAAACATCGGGAGGAAAGCAAGGCTGAGAATCTACGTACCCAGGCTATGTGTAGCAAAGTTAAAAATGCAGTGAGGAAAGCGATAAAAAGCTGCGCTGAGACTGCAGACAGGGTGACCGAAACTGAGTCTAGAATCTCTGTGTTGGAAGACGAACTGGGTGCACAGAAAGCGGAATTGGATTTAGTAAGGGGTCATAGGGACGATCTCAATAACAAGCTCATGGATTTGGAAAATCAAAGCCGTAGAAATAACTTACGCTTTCTGGGGGTACCAGAGGAGAAAGACGGATCAGATACACGGAAGTTTGTTGCAGAACTCTTACAGGAAGCTTTTCCGTAATTGACAACATGGGATTGGATGAAAGAAATACAAAGAGCTCATCGCTTTCCATTTAACAAGAAGCAAACTCGACAAACTGAAGAAAATTTTCCACGGGCAATTTTAGTATGCTTTGACAATTTTTTGGCAAGAGAAGATATTTTTTCACGAGCTCGCCCCGACAAGAGGGCGCTAGCCAAAGGCTGTAGCTTCTTTGTGAGACCTGATTTTTGTGCAGCGACAGTTTCCAAACGGTGGCATCTACGTCAACTAATTTCACAATTCCAGAGCAAAGGGGCAGTAGCATATCTGCAAAACCCAGCTAAGTTAAAAGTGCTGTTTAAAGGGCAGACAAAATTCTTTTTTATGGAGAGCAAAGCAAAAGAATATTTAGAATCAATCGGGTGAATGGTTTAAAAAGAAAAGTGTATATAGTAAAGAGTACAAGTTAGAGGACTTAAGATATTGATACGGTTTGCTCATGTTTATACATTAATATGGGTTCTCTTTCTTCCCGGGGAGACTCGGAAAAGGGAGGCATGGTATTCCATAATTTGCGGGGACTAATAGTCCCCGGGCCTCATGTGTAAGGGGGCGGGTGAGGGGTGGCCGGGTGGGGATTGTGGGGAGGGAGTTGGGGGGGGTTCAGAGTGGGTGGTGGTGGCAGGGTGAAAAGTCAGCATCAGAGCACAAGTGGGTATAGAAGGCTCAGAAGTATGAGAATTACATGTTTTTTGTTAATGGCTTTAGCACTGAAAGAGGAAGAGGTATTGTTAAAGGTCAAGATGCTGGGGATAAAATAATTTTTTCTCTATGACGAATAAAAAGGTGAAAATATGTACATTGAATATTGCTGGTATGAATAATATTAAGAAGCAACAAATGTTGGCAAAAATTGTTCAAATATTGCAAATTGATATATTATGTCTACAAGAGACACACGTGCCTTGGTTAAAAAAAGATCTTTTGAAGAATTTGGGTATGCAATTGGTTGTTTGTTCTAGACAAACTGGGATAAAAAGAGGGGTGGCCATATTGATGAGACAAAGCTTGGGGAAGTGTATTAATTCTGCTGCAGATAAATGGGGCAGGTGGGCTATAGCAACGTCATTGATTGAAGGTGGGATATTTACTGTATGCAATATATATGGGCCTAATTTGGATGACACGGAATTGTTTAACTTTGTTAATGAAGAACTGGCCCAATGGCCACAATCTGTTATACTGTGTGGGGACTTGAACATAAATATTCCGGCTGCTTTAAATGTCAGGTCGAATCACAGATATACTGGAAGAAAAACTCTGATGTATAGCGCTCTACGTGGTTTAATGGTGGATCAAGGGTGTATGATGTTTGGAATGCTCTATACCCTGAGAACCCTGGATATACATTTTTTTCTGCTCCCCATACAAAGTTTGTTAGATTAGATTATTTTATGGTTTCTGCCGACCTGTTGAATAAGGTCAATATAGTTATTCATCCAAAATTGGTTTTGGACCACAACCCTATGATTTTAGAGCTCGAGTTGGAACTGACACAAAAAACACAGCAGAGAACCAGGACCTTTGATAGGAAGGTATTAGGGGACGAAGATTATTGCCAACTAATGGTTAACCAAATTCAGGAATTTTTTGACATAAATAATTGCACGGCCTCGCAAGGGGTTGTATGGGATACATTCAAGTCCGTTATTCGTGGGGAAACACTCAAATTTACTAACTATAAACATAAACAACGGTTGAGTAAGCACCATCAAGATTTTGCTGAGGTCATGAGGAAAGAACAGGAATTAGCGCAAGTAATATATCATGGTGGAGATTTGGAATCAATAAAAAAAGCACAACAAGACTTAACAGTCATCAGGTCACTGGCATATTCCAATGTGGCTGAGCAGATAGCGGAGAAATATAAACAATACAAAGAAGAAGCATACGAGTACAGTGAGAATACAGGGAGATTTTTGGCAAAAAGGCTGAGGGAAAAGGCTGTATACAGTGATATTGTTAAAATCACAGATATGAATGGGAAGCTACAAGAGGAAAAAAGGGGGATACTCCATGCATTTCACGATTTTTATCAAGCATTATATTGTGAGTCTGGAGATGGAATAAGTGGTGAGGATGAGCTGGACTATTTGGCTCCTTTAGTGACTAACGCACTGGCCGAACATCATAGGGTAATTCTGTCTGCCCCACCGATCTGGGAGGAAGTGGAAGCGGCATTAATGGGTCTAGCACAGGGAAAAGCCATGGGTCCTGATTCTATCCCTCTGGAATTCTATAGGACGTTTTGTACAGCAATTCAGAAAGAATTATTAGAAACATGCCAACAAGCATTTAATGGACAAGCACCATTTTCATGGTCGCAGGCTACAATAGTTATCTTCAAAAAGAAAGGGAAAAATGCTTTAGAAATGGGCTCATATCGGCCCATCTCTTTATTAAAAGCAGACAACAAGATTTATTCAAAAATTTTAGCTAATAGGATGAACGACCTGATGCCAGAGCTAGTGTCATTAGGGCAACATGGATTTATACAGCTTAGAGACACTACTGATCATATCCGTAGAATAATAGCGATATTGGACTGGGCTCAGAATAGCAGATCACCGGTCGGAGTGGCCCTGCTGGATGCCGAAAAGGCATTCGACAGGGTCACCTGGCGGTTTCTGTGGGCAGTTTTAGCTTGGAAGGGCTTTCCTTCTGAATTTATAAAAGCTATACAAATGATGTACCTACATCCAACAGCTACACTGCGGATAGGCGGTAGATTATCAAAACAGGTGGTTATAACTAGGGGGACAAGACAAGGGTGTCCTTGCTCCCCGCTCCTGTTTGCCCTGTATATCGATCCTTTTATCTCTATAATAGAGGCAGATACTAGCATTAACTCGGTACAGATCAGGCCACAATGCCATAAAGTGTATGCATATGCGGATGACATTGTGGTAGTAACCACTAATATAACTGAAGCACCCCCACGAATTATCCAAGCAGCTGAAACTTTTGGACGATACTCAGGGTATAAACTCAATGTGGCAAAAACACAGGTGATTCATTCGCAGGTCGGACGAACTGATAATATTAATTTAGACTCTGAGGCAATTTATTTAGGCATAAAAATTACAGCCGATGTTGAGGATATTATCGCTAAAAATCTCGACCCTATTATAATCTCGTCAAACAAAACACTGCAAAGAATTAATAACCTCCATTTATCTCTATATGGTCGCTGTAATGTTATCAAAATGTTGATATTCCCGAAATTTTTATAGGTTTTTCGGGCCATCCCCTTTTTGATACCTGCAGTATACTTTTCTCGCATTGAGAGAATGTGCTCACGATTTATATGGAGCTACCACAGGGCACGGCGTGCTATGAAATGGTGTATTTTACCACGCGAAAGAGGAGGATGGGGACTACCAGACTTTCAGCTATATCATTGGGTTGCAATTTTACAAAATATGGTAGTCTTATTGTTACCAGAAGATATAACCCCTGATTATGCGGCACCTTCAATATATGAGATGCTCTTGGGCCAAGAATCTAAGCAGTGTTTAAATCGTATAATTGAGCCTAGTTATTTTTAAAAAACGAGATTTAAGCCAGTAATAGCAGCATATACAATTTGGAGGAAAACGAAAAAAAGGTTGGGTATCGGCCAGAATTTGAATATATACACTCCATTACAAGGCTGCCACATATTACCCACAATATTTGCTGATTCGGTTATGACAAGATGGTATAATTTAGGAATATGTACTTTAGGGGATTTATATGTAGGATTACAATTTATGTCTTTTGAAAGTCTACAAAGTAAATTTAAGCTACCACGAGGGGACTTTTTTAAATATCTCCAGTTGCGCAGTTATTGTGAGAGGAAAAAAGTGCAAAATGCAATTATTTTACGGAAAATTGAGATCATGGAATCACTTAAAGCATGAGGAAAAATGGGCATCCTGTATCAGTTATTTGTGAGCAAGGTAAAAGATGACTTAGAGTTTCAGGAGGCGAAATGGGCTACTAAATTAGGCTCTGAAGGGGTTAATATGATGAGAAGTATTGAAATTTCACGTGATGTTTTGATTAACGGCCCGTTAAAAAGCCAGCACTATATGGCAATTTTTGAACTCTATTACACCCCGGGGAAATTGGCTAAATGGAATACAGGAGAGGAAATAGCTGTAGTCGTTGTGGCCAATATGCCGCTGATTCGCTCCATATGTTTTTCAATTGTCCTAAACTCAAAGATTTTATAAGGGAAATACAGACCTTTATGTTGTGTAGTTTGGGAATTCCAGTACAAATAAGCTCATCTCTGGTAATGTTTGGATGCCAAAGCAATGGGAGACCGGCCGATTTGGAGGGGATGATATTTATATGTATGGCTCTGTATCGGTTGTCGATAACCTCACAATGGCTCGATGCTAATCCACCATCTTTTGTCAATTGGTAAAAAAAGCTGCTTGTAATATATCATCTTGAGATGGCATTGTATAGAACTAAGGGTCGGCGGAAAAAAAAGCAAGGCAGTCGTATATGGCAACCTGTAACTACGTGGCTTGGATTATAGGAATGTTATATAATCTGGAGTGTATACATGTGTCAAAGATATATAATTTATTTATTTACTCTTTCTTTCTTTTCTTCTCTCTCTCTTTCTCTTTTGTTTATTGTATATATAATTGCTGCTGTATGTAAATTGTATCGTGTGCTCTAAGTGCTGACAAAAAAACTTTAATAAAAAAAATAAATAAATAAAAAAAAAGGATCTGCAGAAGCTATCTCTCTCTGGAAACAGTTTTCCTCCAAGTGTCTAAATCATGCATGCAGTGTGATATTAAAGACGCCAGAATTGCAGCTAGCTGCAGCTGCGTGCATGTTATGTCTAGAGCATGAGCCGATCAGCCCGGACAACACCTAACATTGTTATGATTTCCTTGGAGGCTTCAGCTCTCACTGTGCAAACTAAGGTCAATATGTTAGTCTAAGGATATTGGAAAACAAGCCATTCTCATGTGAAGAATTTCACGCAGCCTAACTTACAAGAACAGTTACATGCAGTGTTGTGTGCAAAAGCAGCAAAAAGGTAAAATGATGTTTAAACTTCTAATAAGCCTATGCTAACATAGCAATGAGCGCAAGCAAGGCCCTGCCTTCACTACACTACCTGCACAAAAACAAATCTTAGTGGCATTTTTCTCCTTGTTTGTGTGCTGCAGAAGGTACACATAGAAAGAGGAAAGAACAAGGAGAAATAAAGATATTTCGCCTCATTTGACCTCTGTTCGGAAGGCGTCCCATTTCGAGGCAATCCCGGGTTTACTATCTTTAGTAAATCCAGGATTGCATAAAAATCCTTGGGAGGATGCATGGGAGCACCCTTGCTCCAACCATAGAATGCTCTCCTAATGCAGTTTTATGTAAAACAGTGGTTGTGTCTCTTTGCATGATGCAACAACGATGCAAGGCTTACTAAATCTTGCCCAGGGTGTCACCATCTTCCCCCACCACTGTTATATCTGCCATTGTGCTGTGCAGGTAATACTGTGTTTAAGCTGAACTTTTTCTGTTCAAGACAGTATGAACGGCAACATGCAGATTCTACAGAGCTTGCTGTGAATTGGCAGACACCACTTGGGGGCCACAGAGCAGACAGGGGCTACTGGGCTTCGAATGTGGGGGTTGCGGTAATTTGCCACTGGTGTCCTGGGGTCCATAATACTATCACTCTGCAACTTTGCAAAGTACACCCTTTCTGCCCTTGACTCTCATGGTAGGTACGAGGAGCAGTCAGTGGTTTCTCAGGGAGATAGTGTGGGTTGTAGAAGCTCAGAACACAACAGTCAATCAATCAACAGACACAATAACATATTATACACCTTAGTGATTCTCCCTGAGTTAAAAAAATAATACTTTAATCACACAACAGTACAATTAGGGTTCAGCTATAGCTGCAGGTTTGCAATTGTGTCTGCATTCTTAAGTGAGGTGCTACACCCTTTCAATACCCTCTCTTTACTCTCCGAGTTTCCTAGAGTCTACAACCCTTAGAGTGTAAAACAGGATTAGACATGGTTAAGAAGGGGTGCAGTCAATTCAAAAGTATCCCAAAGTTTAGATGTTCACAATTGTTCAGTTTGCTTTCACCAATTCAAGACCACTCAGTAACACTCTTTGGTTCATACAGTTCTGCTACTTCCTCTGTGGTGTGTTCAACTAATGGTTGAGACACTGCTGTCACGAGGCTTACTGTTTATGGAGCTCTTGTGGTGCAGAACAGGCACTGAGAGTGGTCCTGCTCCTGTGGTGATGGTGGCTCTTGTTCTGCTGAGTCCATTGAAGCGACCTCACTCTGAAACTTGACAGCTGGGCAGGCTCAGTGTGAGAGGCTCTCACAGTAGATCACATCTTTGGCAGTAGTGCACTCCCATGCTGGGTGCCTACAGACAGGCTCCTAGATGGGCTTCAGCAATTGCAGACTCTAGGTTGGTCTTGAAGTCCATAGTGACAACAACGAGGGATCTCCAACGCTGGTAGTGGATGCTTCAGTCTCTTGGACACACAATGAGATGTTGTGGATGCAACAATGCTTGCCACTGCAAGGCTTGGCACAGTTCTCAGGAAAAAAAACACTCAGGGAGGCTAGGCTATTTGCATGCACAGGTCCCTTCTGGATTTTGCTTCTTCTTTAGTCTCTTGCTACTTCTAATTGTTCCTCATGCCACGAACAAGCTGGTTGTTTCTGCCTGGACTGTCCTCCTGCAGAGCAAGGAACACTCCTTACCTTTCAAGCAAGCAGTGTTCTAGGCTCTAGGCAGACTGTCAGTGCCTCCAGAAGAAAGTGCAGACTTCAGTCCATATCCCCTCACCTCTGGGAGACTGGCTTTTCAGTCCTTTGAATACTCTGTGGAGCATTCCCTTCATTGGTTATGAACAACTTGGATGAGGAGTAATGTAGGGTCATTTGTCTCACACTTTTGTACACAATTTCTAGACTTAGGTTATGGATCCACTGTGTAAGATTTCAAAATTGGGTTGAGTTGGTTCTATTCTAGATGTCATTTTCTGGCTACTCCTCAGACACAGCATTTTTGCAAGGTAATGTCTCTCACATAAGGTAGCAATGATGTTACCTACAAGCATAAATAGCCAAAACAAGGGCACAATGAACTATGAGATATCTGCAACTGGCTATCACTAGCCTTTCGAAAGCAGTCTTCAGGGATAGACAAAAAGGCAACCCCTGCCTAGAAACTTCCTTACCTTGAACAAAAGAAACTGGAACCCCAACAAATGCCAGAGCTCAGGAAGACATAATCCGTAATCGTTTTCTTAACCAACCCTCATTGATTAGCTAATGATATCCCTTTCTCCATCCTACCACATCCCAGTGTCTGGATCCACACCTTCCAGTCACAGGAATGCAGTCAATGCACTTCCACTATCTGGTGGACTGTCTTCACCCTGCAGAAGGTGCAATGCTAGATTGCTGAGTCCAGTGCTCAGACTCTAACTACACACAGAGTCCCAATCCATACATGTGGTACACACTCACTGCACATGCCTGAACTGAACACAGGCACAGAAAGTCAGCAGAAATATCTTGGGCTCCCATAATGTTGAGCTATACATGTGACAGAATCAGTAGACTGCACTCTCCTTAACATGTAGATAACAGTTAGGTCACACTAAAGATCCACAAAACTTGGAACACTGTCAATGTTGCTTTAAGTGATTTACCCAGTGCATGCATAATAAATCCGTTAATCAGCTCTAGTTTCCATCCATCATACCTGCTTCTCAGCCCTACTTCTCATCCATCATCCCTACTTCTCATCACTGCTTCTAATCCCAACATCGCATCCATCATACCGTCTTCTCACCCATCACCCCTACTTCTCATTTACCATTACTGCTTCTAATCCCAACATCTCATACATCATCCCTACTTATCATTCATCACCCCTACTTATCATTCATCACCCCTACTTCTCATCTATCATCCCTGCTTCTCATCCCCCCCCCCAACTTCTCATCCATAATCCCATCTTCTCAGCCAGAAGTAGGGATGATAGATGAGAAGTATGGATTATGGATGAGGATAGGAAGGAGAAGTAGGCATGATGGATAAGAAATAGGGATGAGAAGTGGGGTAATGGATGAGAAGCAGATGTGAAGCATGAGAAGTAGGGATGAGGAGCAAGGAATGAGTATGTCCTGAAAGGAGTACAGAACCAAAGGCAGCATTGTCCATGTAACCTTTGGTTCTTTTTACAATGTCCATACCCTATTCCCCACTATGTCCTGGTAAAGCCACCCCATGCAATTGATAAGTTATTTTTTTCAAAAGATGCCATATTGAACATTTCTTGCATCTAAGTCTCTTTTGTCGGGTAGTTGTTCATTCTCCATAAACTCCATACATAGAGTTTAGCAACCTCCATTGTGGTTGAAAACCATCTCTTACATCGGTAAGTCGTCTCAAGGTACAGTGATAGATCATACAATAATACTGACTGACCCACAGGAGGAACCACAATGTCCAGGATGTTCTTGATAACCTTCAATATCTCTGCCCAGTACTATTGCAACCTTCAGGACTCCCACTGAGTGTACTATGTAGACAATTAGATAAGTTACATCTCCAATATACCACCCAGGGACATACACGTGTAGCACCTAGCCTTTTGGATAGCAGTGCCACCTGCATAAAATGTAATAGTACCCTAATTTCAATTGAGCCTCCCTCAAATATTTATTGTGTTTTACAAAGAATTTGCCCATTTTTACTCGTTGCAGTCGCTTGTAATCTATATGACGACCACTCTTTTAATTGCATGGCTACTGTGCTTGAGAAAGTGTAATCTGCTATTACACTACAGCAACCCTTATACCTTCCCTTTTTAGCTCTACCAGAATTTTAGATTTAGGTATATCCCTCGGTTTTGTGTATTAGATTTTTTAATACAGTGAGTGAACGTTTGATAGATCCAACATTGTGCATGAATGAGCCCAAATTCGATGTGCACTTCAGCAACTATTTTAAGTCTTCCTCCTATGAGCAGTTGTTTGAAGTCTCTAAAACATAAAAATATTCTTTAAATGTCCACATATATTCCAAACCCTAAATACATAGACTGACATTTCTCCACAATGGGGCATCTTCATTTATTGTACGGCTCCCCATCTATGTGTGTAGTGCCCGATGTAAGTCATTGCATTTGAAATAGGAATGGATTGGTCCGGTTGTAGTTGTCTTTTGTGTAAAAGTGACTGTATTTCTCCAGCCTTGCCTTGAACACCTTTATCTATCTTTATCCACCATGGGGTTGTCGAAGTGTCATGTATCTTGTATTTAATTTGTGTGAGCTGAAACAATAACCAGTATGCCTCCAAGTCTGGTAGTCTCACCTCTCCATATCTGATGGCCACATACAACTTGGTCATTTTGATTCTTGGTTTTCTTCCCTCCCAGTTAAGTGACTTCAGTTGTTTATCCTCTTGTTTGACCAGTGTCATGGGGATTCATAATGGCTGTAATGCAAATAGGTAATTAAAACATCGCTCCATCTTCATTTTAACCTCATCTACTTTCCCCATGTTGACACAATTTGGTGGAACACTTAAAAAGAAGTGCATGACAAAAAAGGGTTGAGAAGTCAGGATTCTGTCTACCAGGGGGTTAAATCATATTGTCCCAACTGCAATTAACAAGTTCCCTAAACATTTCAGTCCAGATTCCTACCAGTGAAAAGGGCATTCCCAAAGGAATGTGGATGTGGTTCTAGTTGATCGGAGGGACTAGTACTTCTACCAGTTAATACGCTGTCACAAACCCCCCCTGAAATCTTTGATGTTAAGGTAATAAGGCCATTTATGGATTTTGATGAGTCTGACAAGGTCATTAAAATGTCATCAGCATAGGACTTTGTGCTCACCTGGCTGAGTCATTTATCCCTTAATCACCCTGTTTAGGCAAATAGATATTGCCAGGGGTTCAAGTGCTAAAATACGCATTAGTGGGGAAAGCAGTCAACCAACCCTGGTTCCTTTCTATTTCTTGAATGGGAGTGAGGTATACCTGTTACAGTGCACTTCTTCATTTGGGTTTGTATAGAATCACTTTACCCTTGTCATGTAATCCCTACCGATTCCCATAAATTCCAACACCCTGAACACTTAACCTCATCCCACCCTATCAAAACATTTTCCACATCCAGTGAGACTGATGTTGTCATCTTTATGATTCTGTCACAGTGCTAGTGATCTCATTTGGGCTATGGAAGAGCAAGCTGAACAAATCCACCTGATCTGGGTGGACCATTTGTATTAGTAAAGTTTTTAACCTATAGGCCAGACATTTTGGCAAGATCTTTGCATCAATGTTTTTTAAAATGATAGGATTATAGTTAGGCCCAGGCTTAATAGTATTTATGCTAGAGTAATTAGAGTAATTTTGGTAATTCCGAGTTACTCTTGGACGCAGTATTATAGATAATATCACAATTACTCCTGCTTGTATAATTAAGAGTAATTTGGGGGAAAACAATCCGACCACTATTTGTGTTCTGCTTCATTTGGCGCTATTTCTTAATGCAAAATGAATCCTCACATCTATTTTGGTTGCTGTTATGTTGTATATTTCTTTAATAGTACAATTTAGAATGGTGACTTTACCTTGATTCCTAGGAGGTAAGTATGTAGTGGAGTCCGTTATTAGAAGGTGTTTATGGCGAAGGTTGCCGTCACCTGTGTTGCCAATAAAAATATGGAACTGCTTTCCTTCTCTGCCTCATCAATGGAATATGTATAACAAATTTGCTGACAAGGATGGCTATAAGGATTTTATGGAAGAGGAATTGCCTAAATTTCTCATTAGTAATAACGGCCCACAGTTTAAGTATAGTAAATTCCTAGAGTTTTTTAAAAGGAATGGGATATACAAAAGAACTACATCAGTGTATCATACTGAAGGAACTGGAAGTGTTGAGAGTTTTAATCGTGTGATTAAGGGTGTGATACAATTGTCAAAAAGAAGTCACCTTAACTGGAAGAGTGACATTAAGAAAAGGCTGTAGGCTGATCACATTACACCCAATGAAGTAACAAGTAACATGATACAGTCCTTTTGCCTTAATAGGAGGAAGTATGCTTTTTGAAAAAGATAATCATGGTTGGATGAGAGAGTCACGGCATTTGGAGTGCATACCTGAATAAGTTAGGTTGAGAATCAAAAGTGAGTAAGATAAATGCAAGGAGTGGAATGATAAGGAAAATAACACAAGGGAATTTGACATTGACATGGGACAGATGGTTAAAGTAAAAGGCAGCAGGAAGGCTGATCAAGGGTGTAGTAATTTCTCAGCACCTTTATGTGTGGAAAAGATTTTTCATTATTCCCCTGTTTGGAACTATGGAAAAACTTGCCATTTGTGTAAATTATCCAGATGTGCAGGAAAAAGTGATGAGGGCAAGAAGGATCTCCGTTGAGTGGAGAGTGAGATGAAGGATGTTGAAAATTTGAGGTTGAATGTAAGATGGTTTGAAGATGAGAATGGAAGTTTTGGAAGGATGAGGAAGGGTGGACAGGCTTGTAATGTAGATAATTGTGTGAAGGTAAGGTTAGGTACGAAGGTGGTTCATCCCAAGAGATTGTAGAATTTAATGTATTCATAAATATTCCTTTGTTCTCATTTTCACTGTCCATTTGTGTGTTTTCCTCTAAGAAGTCAATGAGCTTAATGAATATGGTATGGATAGGTATTGATAAAGTATAATTAGGATTGTGTATATATTTCTTTAAGGGGTGTGATAATATTAAGTTGTATTATTTGTATTTTGGTGTGTTTTCTAGAGAGGGGAATGTGTTAAGTTCTGTCTTTCTTTTATAGAAGAATTTATAATGGTGACTGCACCCAGATTCCCAGGAGGTTAAAATGCAGTGGAGTCAGTTATTAGAAGTTGTTCACAGAGGAGGCTGTAGTCCCCTGGGTTGCCAGTAAAGATTTTAAACTGCTTTCCATCTCTGCCTCATCCATGGAATTTACATAACAGATGCAAGTGTGCATTTTGTGCTAAGAAAATGGCTCTAAATGCAAAAATACTCTTCTGGCATTTTTATGTTTAAACTAACTGAAATTTGCAGTAATTCTGTATGATTACACTGTGCTGAATTACGTGAGTTATGGCATCCCCTACTTATAGGACAGAGATTAGACTGCTTCTGATATCAGCACTTAATAGGGTGCCTTACAGTGCACTTAATAGGGTGCCTTACAGTGATTAATTTAATAATCGATTGACACATCGATTCTTGAATCATTCGACCCAGACTCGGATTAAGAACTTTTTATTTCAACTGGATGTAATGTATCTATCCAGCAACAGATCCTTGAACCTAACTGCTTGCAACTATTTTAAATTATAATCGGAGTGATTGAGCTGTCCAAACTTAAGTCATCTGCATCTGCCACAGATATATTGGCACATCGCTTTGAGCGGAACCCGCTTCTGCCCTGAAGAAGTCCATCTCTTTGGATGAAACACGTTGGCAAATCTTGGACACAGACTGTATAATTGGCAAGTATTCATATGTTGGTTCACCGACTGCTCTCTAGGTGAACTATATTACATAGCAGTATATGAACATGAGACTGATAAGATTTAAGCTGTCACAGGTAACATTCTCCTCTAGTGTTTATGGAAGGTTGGTGGTAGTTTTGGTAAGCATATAGAGGATAAGAATACCGCTTTCTGTACAGTAGTATTTTGTAATCTGAGGAGTACAGCTCCCTATAGACCTCCTTGAAGGCAGAAAGAACATCCTAGCATGCATGGCCTTTATGCACTGTGCATCATCAACTGGTGGGATAGCACGATTTGCTTCCAGTTGCTTTCTTGGTCTCTAGAAGGTTACAAGCTGCTCAAATCCATTTTTCTTTGATCACTCTAAGTCATTTGTCTAGGGATTGTGTAACTGTGTATTGTGTGGTCAGTGATGTTATCTTCTGCTTTAGGGAGATCTGAGCAGATTGCACTTTCCTTTTTCTTTATGGCTAGTCTTGCATGATCTCGTCCCTTAACCACTTCCATGCTGATGATGAGCTCAGCTCGTCATCAACATTACCTGCCGTGTGCTGATGACGAGCTGAGCTCGTCATGTAACGCGGTAATTTTTAAAATGCCGCATACAGCGGCAAAAGCCACCGCACGCATGCGGTTAAATAAGCTTTGCCCACTTCCTACAGACCTTTTGTTGGGGTAATCGTATGGTTGTCGTTCTCCAGCTATGGATGCAGCATTTATCTTCTTAAGTTGCCTTTTTCCTTAGATAGCCTATTTCATGACAAGTTAAGTCACAATTGACCCATTGGAGTTTCACAATCTCTCAGTCAATCTGGATCTGGTTTGCAATGTGATCAGAGATGCTGTTCAGTATTATGGCAATGTCAGAGGTTTAACCTAACAGTGAAACTGTGATTAGAAAAACGTCTATATGGGTGCCGTCCAATGAGTTCATGAGGTGAATTTATAATGCTGCTCTGTCTGGTGCATCAAACACCATGGGTTGGTTAGGTAATGGTCAATCATTACATCTTACAGCTGATGCCTTTGTGGTGGTCAACCATGGGTGGTGTAATTTATCTAACATCAGGTCTATCACCAATTCCTATCTCCTACTTTTAGTACTTTGATGTGGAACAATGGAACTAGTATTCCTACAAAAACCCTAAAGAACACACTTTTTGTCAACTAGGGGAGCATAGAGTGTGCCCAATGCTAACTTTCATAAATACATATTGTCCATACAGATCTGTTCATGTTGGTGATCCTGTAAGGGTAGTCCTTTTCTTACCAGGATAGTGACTCCCTGCGAAGATAGGGTTTGGTGGCAGAACATTAATCTAGTGCTTATGATTCCAAAAGGGACAAATTGGGCTATTACACCGAAGATTGCCTACCTAGGGATTGTGTAACTGTGTATTGTGTGGTCAGTGATTTTATCTTCTGCTTTAGGGAGATCTGAGCAGATTGCACTTTCCTTTTTCTTCATGGCTAGTCTTGCATGATCTCGTCACTTAAATATGCTTTTCCCACTGCCTACAGAACTTTTGTTGAGGTAATCGTATGCTAGTTGTCCTCCAGCTATGGATGCAGCATTTATCTTCTTAAGTTATCTTTGTCCTTAGAGAGCCTATTTCATGACAAGTTAAGTCACCATTGCATCATTGGAGTTTCACAATGCCTCAGTCAATCTGGATCTGGTATGCATTGTGATCAGAGCCGCTCCCCCCACCCCCCAGCGCCTTGAGACCCTCACGGGTGAGTTGCGCGCTTTACAAATCCCTGATTGATTAACTTTGCGTGTGGGTAATTATGATTGTTGAGTTTCAGCAGTTTAGGGCTGAGGCTCTTCTGCTACGAGGCATGGCTATACCATTGTACCCTCAAAGATAAGGAAATTAAAAGAGTTGAGCCCCCATTTGGATTTTAACCAGATAAATAGGGTATAACAGAGCTGAATGTTGGTGTCCACCAAACATGCCTCTCAGAAACACAAAGTAATCATACCAGTATCATGCCCTTTTATTTGTCAGGAAACTAACATTCCATTCCCAAGAACTTTATTGATTTCCCAGGAGCCCCTTGACCAACCCAATTTTATAATAATGTCACAAATCTGCTCCCTGAGACATGGCCCAACATTGCAAATCAACATAAAATCTAAGACGGATCCTTATTCGTACGTCATCAATACATATTCTTGTTAGAAAGAGTCTTATCAGTGAGCTGATTCTCTGGTTGACAGTTCAGGGTGTGTTTAGAGGTGACCTTGATATGTCGTATGGGTTGATTGACAGTTGGGTTGTTGGTTCTTAAACCCTGAGGCCCATATATTGATGACTTCTTCAATTTGTTCCTTTTGATACATAGGCAGCATTGCAATATATTGATGATGGAAACACTAGCTTTGTCCAGTATTAGATCTGAAGCATGGATGTCAATTAGAGGTTGTCAAGGCTGGCAGCTGCTACTCCTGGCTTGTTTGTTTGTACCCCTAGCACCATCGTCCTAACCCTGTTCGCAGGGGGCAAGAAGGCAGAAGCAGGAACAAAAAGTAAGCAGAGATATTAGATCCCAGTTAACTTTATATATTTCTACTCTGTCCACGTCCCATGCATCTCAGCAATAAATCAGCTGTGATTGAAGGACAAGAGATCAAACCTGTGATGTCATCAAGGATCAATGTATGCATGTGTTGTGACTGCCACAACCCTTGACATTTTGGTTAATGGACCACCATGATGGGAAGCATGATAGTTTAGTATTTGGTTCTGACCTACTTCTTTCTTAGGGCAAATGACTTTCTTTCAGCTGTGACTCAGAGGGCCTCAATAATTGCCTGGTTCAGTCCTCATTTTGTGCCGATGGGTATTTTTTGGTGGGCTGGCCACACTTTGACCACGGAGCAAAACGAAGACAGTAGAACAAAACAAAAAAGGAGTATTAGAAAGGTAGAAAAACAGTAATAAAGGGAGAAATAAAGGATAAAAATCAAATTTTAAGAGTGAGACTTCACCTAGGAAGGACAGAGTGTGGGTCAAAGAGGCCCGAAGTGAAATTGAGACTATGAAGGATTGGTACTCAGCAACCCTGGCATTCAGTTGTGCCCATGAGCTCCATAGCAAAACTTTGGGTCCCAACACACATGTATTTATTTATTTATTTATTTATATGTTTGTGTATTTATTTATGTATTTGCTATGTATTTTAACAAATTAACCACTGGCTATAAATACCTGACAATATCAAACCATCTCATGCATGATTTTGAGAAAAGTTGTTCAAAGATAATGTAGTAAATGTAGCCATGAAAATCGTACAGAATCGCAAAAATAAAACATAAATGGTAGGTTGTTTGAATGTTACAGGATTTTATTTTAAGTTAATTATCGATTTCACCGCTCACAGTGCCGCTCACAGTGTCCTCCCTGCTCCCTGTGGACTGCTGAGGGATTGAACCTCCCACAACCTGCGCATCGCTCGAAGCACAAGCCTCCCCACCGCAGCGGACTCGCTGGTGTGAGCGTGTCTTGCAATCGGCAAGACTTGACATCGCTCCCAGCTGGAGTCCACTGGGTTGAGGCTTTAAGGCGGGTCACATCGCAAAGGGCACCGACCGGGGGACTGCGAGGACCAGCATTCCACAGTTAGCCCAGCTGGTGCCTCTTCCCCCGGCGGCCACGCCCACCGCCTCCCGGCTTGATTACCTTTCGCGACACCCGCTTCGCGGGTGCCGTTTACAGTGTCCTCCATGCTCCCTGTGGACTGCTGAGGGATTGAACCTCCCACAACCTGCGCATCGCTCGAAGCACAAGCCTCACCACCGCAGCGGACTCGCTGGTGTGAGCGTGTCTTGCAATCGGCAAGACTTGACATCGCTCCCAGCTGGAGTCCACTGGGTTGAGGCTTTAAGGCGGGTCACATCGCAAAGGGCACCGACCGGGGGACTGCGAGGACCAGCATTCCACAGTTAGCCCAGCTGGTGCCTCTTCCCCCGGCGGCCACGCCCACCGCCTCCCGGCTTCATTACCTTTCGCGACACCCGCTTCGCGGGTGCCGCTCACAGTGTCCTCCCTGCTCCCTGTGGACTGCTGAGGGATTGAACCTCCCATAACCTGCGCATCGCTCGAAGCACAAGCCTCCCCACCGCAGCGGACTCGCTGGTGTGAGCGTGTCTTGCAATCGGCAAGACTTGACATCGCTCCCAGCTGGAGTCCACTGGGTTGAGGCTTTAAGGCGGGTCACATCGCAAAGGGCACCGACCGGGGGACTGGGAGGACCAGCATTCCACAGTTAGCCCAGCTGGTGCCTCTTCCCCCGGCGGCCACGCCCACTGCCTCCACGCATTTTATTGTCATCACTTCCTCCGCGACGCGGGACGCGCGCGGGACGGAGCTCGGGGCGAAGCCCGGGCAAAGGGCGGGCCCTCTACGGCCCTTCAAGGCCAGACAAGGCTCGGCTTGGCCGATCCCTTAACGATTTCCACCTTGTATTAGGGATCAGACTAACCACACGTACAGCCATACCGTCCCTGAAATGTCTACTCCTGCCGATGACGATCTTCCAACTAGGGTAGGTGTTTCTTTTTTGGGCCCCCTGGATAAATACTTTACAAGAGCTGTAGCCGAAGTTGATAGGGACTTGGCCCTGGCAGAGCGTAGAGCTGCTCGCAGGCTCTCTATCGAGCAACTTAAAAACACTGCACTAGACCCCTCTCTTAAAGTTATCCCTGATCCGCATTTGCACAACGCCTCCAGGGAAAACCCCGATGCTGACCTGTTTAACACACAAAATATCCCTCTAATTTTTCAGGTCAGCTCGTCCCCTAAAAATTCCACACCTACTGCCAGTCAACTTGATCTATCTATCTCCAGCACAAATCAAACTATTGACCTTATTGACCTTGTCACCCCTAAAACTCTCAAAGCCCCTGAACCTGTTAGTTCAAGCACCACAGAACCATCAATGCCCATGGATGTCGAACAGCTACCATCATCCCAAAATCCTTTCTCGCAACAAAGGGGCCCAAAGACATCGACGGTAAAACATTTTCGAAAACAGAAACAGCAACTTATTCGCTCGCCCCATAAAAAACGTAGGAAAAGAGGATTGGGAAATATAGATACCTTTGCTCGCAAAAAAATGCCTTCCAAGGATCTACTCAGGAAAGAACTGCTTCAAATAGTGGAAGGGGCGCCAAATGTACCTGAAAAAACACTTCCCTCTCATACTCCACCTCCTATAAAAGATTTTGTAGATGCGATGGAGCACTTATTGAAAGCACTACTACTCCCAATAATTGAGAGAGTAAAGAGATTAGGTGATCAACTGGATACTCTTATTAAAGGTCCAAATTTAAAAATTACAACTAGTAAGGTTAAAGTCAATTCATTATATACAAAGGAGGCAGAGAAGCCATCTAAAGAGGTTAACACTAGATCTACACCTGCTCCAAATATTTCCACTGTACAACCCTCTTCTGGAAAATTGAACTTAGTTAATAACATTCCAGTCGCCCCAGAAAAACAGCCTATTAATCGCCAGCCCTACTCTGTCCAAATAAATTCGCTTATGGAATCAGCCAGAACAGGGTTTAAAAATCCCGCACGGGATAAGAATAAGGCCGTTTTTAAATCTAAAAGACCTACATGTGAAAGATATGTGGATTTACCACCGGAAGCTTCACACAATGTTATTGTTCTAACGGGGGTTTTGCCCCTACCATCAGGAATATATGAACACCATACCAGTCTAAAGAACAAAGTCATTTTTTGGCTAAAAAACAACAGGCCATTGCCACCTCACATAAATGGCGACATTATTATGGTGCGAAGAACTAATTGGGTCGGTATACGTCCCAAAGACATAGAGGGAGACGTAGTAATTATTACTTTCAAAGACCCTAGAATCATCGCGCACATAAGGGACTGGTTTACAGGACTAAATAGAGGCCCGATCACACCTAAAGAGGTATCATACTTCTACCCTGAAGCACTAATGTCTACAAAGCCGAATTGCCCTAAATCGCATCATGACTTTTTTTCCATCCAACAGCACCAAAGATTACCCTATAATACTTATCCTTCTAGGTATGGTATGATGGAAGACTTACGCCCCCCACCACCTACACACACCTTTGCTGGACACGGTCAATATTTTCCCCCTAAAACCCCCACTTGGAACCTACCTTGCTACAATTATTACGAATCACTTGGTGGCCTGGACGAAAATGAATGACTCTCCTCATCTGGCACTTTCTCCAATGTACCACTCACAAATGGATCTTTGGGGCACAGTAACCGAGGAGTAAGGAGGCTTGTAAGGGATGCTATTATTACCACCATCCCAACAACCATGTTTCCCCTCGCTCAACAGCCGAACACCACAATCAATTCCTCCATCCAGCTGGAAAACCAGAAACTATCTTCTAACTTACAGATACTTAGCTGGAATGTGGCTGGCATCTCCTCAAAAATTACTCAACCAGGATGGCTGGACATGGTAACTTCCTCTTCAGTTCTGTGTTTTCAGGAAACCTGGGCACAGACCCCGATACATTTATTGGGTTATCAGACCTTCCACTCGCCAGCGACAGAGAGCAAGCATGGTAGACCTACGGGGGGCTTGACTATATATGTTAGTGTGAGCTCAGGATTAAGGATTCGCAAACACCTCCTTAGGGATTCCTACCAAATAATCCTCTTTCAAATGGGCCCTTCCTTGACTCTATTAATAATTAACTTTTATAATAATATGCTTCCAGAGGGGTTGGAGAAGGTATTAAATGACTTGTTCAACGTTGTTGTTTCGATAAAAGAATGGTGTGGGGGTGAGTGTGCGACTGCCTTCATGGGTGATTTCAACTGCCATATTTGCCAAAACACTCCAAGAGGCCTATGTGATCTTTCTCCCACACAGGAAAATGAATTTGAAGTTGATATCTCAAATCACTTCCTACACACCAAAACAGGGGAGGTACTAAACAATTTTATGGCTTCATTTAATTTAGTTTTCGCAAACGATATATGCTCTCCACCGAGACCTTTTAAACCCTCCTTTCACTGAAGAGGAGCAAATTCTACTATTGACTTTGTTCTTTTTTCAAGGACACATGCTCCCCTTATATCATCCTGGGATACCCTTGATCACCTATATGGTGACCATTACCCCCTGACTTTATCTATTGTGGTACGATTTCCAACACTTTGCCACAAATACCCTTTATTAACATACGAGCAACCCATTAAAATAGGAGCATTAAATGGCTACACCCTAAAATGGGAAAAAATTAATCCACTGAGCCTTCTTAAAAATCTTTTAAAGTTGAGGTGGGAGGAGGTACACACATGTTTGTCCCTGACCGAACAGCCCCAAGTAATCCTTGAAGCTTTCCTGAAAATACAGGAAAGTTTAAAAAAGCTACTTACCCGCCAGTTCAAACCAGGTCCTATTGCCCCCAAAGGGTGGTTCGATAAAGCCTGCACTAAATCACAAAAATTACTGAAGAAAGCCTTACACTCGAGCCCAAAGCTGCCCGCGGAGATACGTGAGGCCAGACTTCAATATCGCCTAGCCATAAAAAACAGGAAAAGAACTTTGAAGGAGGAAGCTTGGCAGACTTTGCTGACAACCTGTGGGAATCGTGACTCCTCAGCATTTTGGAAATTCGTAAATGCCCCACTGCCATGGGTAAATATCCCTGTGAGGAATTTGGATCTTGCTATTGACGGAGATACCTGGGCCGCCTACTTTCAAAAACTATATAGTGGACCTATTTCTCTCAATAATTCTCCATCGGATACCATCCCCTCCTCAACCCCGACCACAATGGCTTCAAGAAAGGGCACTTCCAGCATTGTTTTTACGTGTGAGGAGGTCATGCTTGCAATAAGGGAGAGCCCTTCTGGAAAGGCACCTGGGCCAGATGCCATCCCAGCGGATGTTTTCAAGGCGGAGCCAGACTTTTGGGCCCCAGTCTTAACCTCTGCCTTGAACTCAGCAAATGCGCATGGCCAAATACCCACCTGGACAGAGGCAATTGTGATACCCATTTATAAAAAAGGAGATAGGCATTTACCATCTTGCTATCGGCCCATCTCCTTGATTGACTCTCTAATGAAGGTCGCGGGCCGTATAATTTTAAAACGTTTACAGAATTGGTCTGAGGAGGATGGTGTTCTTTCAAGACTACAATATGGCTTTCGAACTGGAAGGGGCACAGTGGAACAGAGCCTCAATTTACATCTCCTTATGTCCAAATATGTGGAAAAAAAGGGGCAATCTTTACGTAACGTATATAGACCTAACCTCCGCTTTTGATTGTGTGGTCCATGATCAGTTATGGAAGGTTCTTGAGCAGCTGGGGATAAATCCATCTATCCTCGACTTCATCAAAAATTTGTATAGAGATGCGGGGGCCAGGGTGCGGTTTGGTCTGAGGGGGGAGTGCTCTCCAAGGTTTACCATCACCAGAGGGGTGAGGCAGGGGTGCATATTAGCCCCCCTGCTTTTCTCCATCTATATAAACGCCATCGGAGATCACTTGAAAAACATCGAATGTGACTACCCGAAAGTGGGAGGACATGCCGTACCAATCTTGTTGTATGCCAACGATGCGGCTATTTTATCTCAAACACGTCTGGGCCTACAAAGAGCAGTTACCGCTTTTTCAAATTTTATGCATGGAAGGGGTCTGAAAGTGAATATTGGCAAGACTTTTTCCATGGTATGCAGTAAGGGATTAAAGAAAATCCCATGTCCCATATTTATTGAAGGCCAAAGAATAGACACAGTTAATCATTTTCCGTATCTGGGCATCTGTGTCCATAGAAAGGTGATATGGCAGGCTGCCGTTAAAGCTAGGAAACTTGCTTTTGTTAGAGCAATTGGGGCGCTCCGAGATTTTGCTAGCAAAATAGGTGGGAGACCAGTAAAACAGCTTATTATCATTTATAAAGCCAAATGTGTCTCAACGGCAATCTATGGGGCTGGTCTGTGGGGGATTGAGAATATATCATCTATCCAAATAGTAGAAAACCATTTTTTAAGGTATCTACTAGCAACACCGAAATCAACATCAGTTTATATGACCCACATAGAGTTAGGCCTACCATACATTTCAGATGTAATTAAAGTTGAGCCACTTCTCTTATGGCATAAAATCTGGTCCACTCCTGAAGCTGCATTAAACCGTGAAGTAATTTTGGACATTCTTAAACTAGAAGGGGCAAAACACACGAAATGGCTGGCATATGTAAAAAATGTTTTTTGTGAAATTGGACGCCCAGATCTTTATACTGACCCTATGTCTTTGGAGAACATTTCTAGGAAAACCTTGAGAAAGATCTTAATGGACCATCTGGAAGCCAAGAGGTGGGCTATCCAAAAATTAAATAAAACAACCTTGGACTTCCAAATGATTACTTTAAATAAGGGTCTCCAATTGTATCTTTCCACTGATTTTTCCTACTTTTCCAGAATGCTTCTTACCAGATTTAGATTGGGCTCCTTCTACCGCCTAATAAGATTCCCTTCTTGTAATAATTGGTCTCGAAATCTGTGCCCCTGCCCTTGTGATGACCTTTCTCCTCAATAGAACATTCATTCCATATTATTCTGTACATACTATCTAGTTCCCAGGAAATGTTTATTGAGACCTCTCTTGAAGAAATGGGGCCTGAGGACCTGTAGAGATGCTTTTGTTCGGTTGCAACAGTTGGAGAACAAAGATGTCATATGCACTATGGAACAGTTTTTGAAATTGCTGCTCAAATTCAGGAAATCTTTATGATAGCCCATGTATTTTTGTGTTTTTAAATCCATGGCTGTTTTCTACTTTTTAATATTTTTATGATGATTGTGTTTTAACAAAATGTAATGATTGCTTTTATGATATCCTTTGTGAATATCGAATAAAGCTTATTTTGACTTGACTTGACTTATCGATTTCAGTACAAGAAACAACTAACACAAGCAAATATTTGCAAAGCCAATTTGTCTCACCTTCTGGACCTATTGAATTTGTAATGCTTATTGCTTATCCTGTGCAGCATTGGCTAAAAGGTTTGTATGCCGAATGATCATCGAAAATAAAAAAAAGAAGGAAAAAATGCAAAGACGTGATGACATAGGTCCCACACACCTGTACAATAAAAACAATTGCACTATTTGTAAGGCGATAAATGGCAGCTGGCGCCCCTCCAAAAATATTGAAATAAAAAGATGAAAGGCTCTCAGGATGCTGAGGTGGCAACCCAGGAGCAGGTGGGGGAGCAGGAAGGTAGGAAGCACCAGGGAGTATATGGGGGTGGTGAGGGAGCAATGGAGGCCCCAAAGGCTGGACCTGGGGAGATGAACAAAGATTATTGAAAAGAAAAGCCAGGGAAGGGATTAGGAAAACAATGGTCGAGCTTGGAGAGATGATGAGGGAGCAAGATGGAACGTGTGCGGAGAGAGTGCATGTGTTCGAAAGGAGGAAGCAGCATACACAAGGAGAGAGTCAGAAGACACGTGCTCTCATGAAGTGCTGAAATAAAAAAGAAGTTCCATGAATGTGAGTAGTGAAAGAATAGAAGTCATCAAATCAAAAAGATGGTAAAGAGACGATGGTCCATGGGAGGGACAAACACAAGGGGCCTCATTTATGAGGCCTTGTGTCAGTTTTGCGCTTCTGATGCATCACTTTTTGTGACGCATTGGCAGCGTAAAACATGCCTTCTGTTGCCCACTATTTACAAAGGGACGCATCTAAGCAGATGCGTCACTTTGTAAACCCCTGGGCTACATTATACCTGCGTCAGGTATAATGTATGCAGGGTGGGCGTTCCTCCGCAAAAAGCCTCGTAGAAATGACGCACTGAAATCTATGAGATGTCACGGCGTCACTTCTAGGATGCTGTTGCAGCAAAATCTTGCGCCTGCCTCACAGCAGGCGTAAGACTGACGCAGGTCCTTTCACATGGGGCTTGCCCCATGTGAAAGGACGCATTGCTGGAGTTGCGTCACTTTTGTGACACACTCCATCAATGCGCCACTTTTGCGCCATACAAATACGTCGGAAATACTGACGTATCTGTAACTCCTTGCGACATGATGTGTCATACTGTAAATATGACGCATCATTGGTGTCGCAAGGAGGGTGCAATGAAAAGTGACGCATCGCTGTTTTCACGCGGCGATGCGTCACTTTTCATAAATAAGGCCCAAGAAAAGGAAGACAAGCATCAAATAGGAAGTACCCAAATGAAAGTTAACATAAAGGCAACTAATAGTAAGCAATGAGCGGCATGTAACATCACTGTAGGTTTTTGGTTTGGTCCAAAAAAGGTTTTCACCTACAAAGAGCTAAAAGTTGCCTGGTAGGCGAGACCTAAAACAATCCTGAATCGAGGGCCGGACTGGCCATTGTGGGCACCGGGTGTTTCCCTGGTGGACAACACAGCTGCAATACCGGTTCCCTGTAACAGAAGGGAGTTGTTTGCCAGGGCAGGTTTCAGTTCCCAGTCCAGCCGTGTTCATGGTCAGTAGGTTAGCACCATTTCCAGTGGAATGGACAGCGGCTTCAGATGGAAAATTCCATATTTTCCAGTACAAGCTGTTAGAGTCTGTGCCCACGGCAGTAGCTTATCTGTCATGATTACATTGTAAATAAATGAGCATTGCAGGATCTTACAGTCGACTGAATGTGCCCTGCAAATATTGTGCTGTGGGGACTGTATTGTTTTCTGTAGGCGAACAAAGCCTGTGTTTTTGCGATTTATTGTCTGTTCAGAACATGATAAATGGTTTGTTGTTATGCCCTTTCTATGTGATTCTTAGAAAAGGATGTATTTATAGGCTCCTTTTGTGCCGCTTGGGATGGGTTGTGTAACTGATGCAATACCGAAAGAGGTGAGTGGAATAGATATTAGCACAGCACAGGCAACTGACATGTGAAGAAAACCCTCACATTGGCAGAAGCACTGTAGCAAGGAGTGGTTAAATGATTTAAAACGCGACTGACAGTAAAGAGTCCTTTGAATTCGGATGCACAAAGATCCCTATTACAGTACAGGTCTGACTACACACTGTCAATTCAAGCTCGTGCATGACCTTTATATTTAAGGTGGGGCTAACAAAATAACGTTTAGGCATAGATTTATGACTATCATGTCACATTCACCATCAGATCATGAATATCTATTTTGGTGAGCTTCTCATAACTAAGAGGAATTGTAGGTAGGCGGCAGTATATAAGCTAGAATAAGTTCATAGATAGAGGTTATCCAATGAAAGTTCGGTTTGAAGCTGATTCTGAAGCAGATAATTTTTATTTTTTATTTTTTTTATTTTTTTTAAAAACCTTTATTGTAAAACGTCAGAAACAAATACGGGCCTACAACCATCCGGCCGGCCTCAACAACGTTTCGAAGCACATAAGCGCACAACATGGCATCGCAGCAGTACGTCAAACAAATTACAGTCGATTCATATCACATCGGCAGACATATACCACTGGGAAACAGGAGAAGGGGAAGGACCATCGTTAAAGGTTTTCTTTTTTATGCTTGTAAATAAAATAGTAAGCTGGAAGGACTAGAAAGGATCAAGGACCAGACAGATCAACAAAATTGAAGCGGGCAACTCACAGCAAGATCCAGCGCGCATGAGAACATCGTCAAAATGGCGGCACCAACACACTACATAAGGATTGACATTCGCAGAACACGTCGTGCGCCAATAGCTACCCACCCCCGGACAGCTAAAACCCTTGACCCAGAAAAAGGGAAAGAAAAAGGCTTAAAATAAAAAAGAAATAAAGGCCCATAGAAACCAAAAAGAACGAAATAACCCCCCACCCTACATGCATGCAAAGGCTACAGCCTACCCCCCCCTTGCAATGTGTCTGTCGCCCCAAAAGAGTACCCGAAATGAAGAAGAAGAGAAAAGAACAGAAAGAAAAAGGAGGCATATATTACCGGAGGAGGGCCATCCACAAGTATCCAAAACAACCAAGCAGAATAGTATCGGCCACCCCACCCCCGACCCCTAATGAAACATAACCAACGTCCAGCTCCACCGTCCATCCATCATCAATAAGTAGGAAGGGGAAAAAACAGAGTCAACCTTGTCCCTTACGATCCAATGTGCCCATGAAGTACTGAAGCGAGGTAGTCCCACGAAACCGTGGAGGCAGCCAGAAAGACCACAGCAAGACACGGCGCCATCCACCCACGGCCATCCGACGCAGGGCAATGTGTTCCAGAGATGCACAGCACAGGCAAGTACACAGCAACAGTCCAACAAAGTGGGACAGTCCAAGCGCAGACAAAATATCCAGGAGAAGAACGTCAGTCTCGCAAATAGACCCCAACAGAGGTATCAAAGACGGCGTCCTAAGGCGATCTCCCAACATCTGTAGCAGCGCAGGACGCATAACATCCACCAGTGCCGCAACCGGCAGAGCTATGATAGTGTATGGTTCCCTCTCCCGCAGCACATCCCCGGATCTCTGAGGCAGTGGCCTGTAACAGTTGAGCCCAGGGTATGGCGAAACGCTCCGCACGCGAGCGCCAGTTCGGCAAGGCGAGGAGAGTGGGGGCAAAATGATATCTAATCGAACCTCCAGATCTCGGGCGTTGCAACACAGAGCATCACGCAAGTCGGCCAGAGCACACAAAACGTCGCCAGTAGTCAAGGGCGCCTCGTAACAGGATGACACAGCAGTCCCCCGCCCATGGGGCTCGCAGATATGTGGCGACCCCCGGCTTCGATCGCCGGAGTCACTTCCAGGCAGTCGGCCGACAATTCGGCTCCCCGACCAGCACTGCCAGGGCGTGGGGATCATGGCAGCACCCTCTATTCCAGCGCCGCGTGTGATGGCAACACAATGTGAGACAGAACAGGAGCCCACGGCAAAGATGAAGACGCGATTCACTGCGCCCAAAATGGCCCCCACTACTCCGCTCGACATCAAGGAGACTCACGGAATCATCCGGGGAGAGGGATACAATTGTTGCAGCGCCAGCGATGGAACCCAGATAGCTTGAAGATGAAAGGAGATATTGTAGCGCCGCAGCGGGAGACCCAGAGTCGTCGCCGCGTCTCGCCAACCGATGCCGTCCTGCCGTCAATGGCCGCCGTAGGTGTCGTCCGGCAGGGCACAGTTGAGAACAAAGGATCGTTCCCCTTCCCCGAGCGTCAACAGGATAACAGGACGTCCCGTCACTTCCAGCACAGGAAAACCGACGGGGAGCACATCGCTGGAAACAGCGTCGCTTCCCATACCCAGTACCGCAGCATAAACACAGATTTGCAAGCAGGATAAGAAGCGGTACGGGAGGGAAGCGGAAGGGTCGGCGGAGCCGAGGGCTCAGGCGGCCATCATGGTTGCAGGTTAGGCTCCTCCTGAAGCAGATAATTAATGTTAATAATTAATGTTCAGAGATGAGCCTTGCTAAAGGGCAAGGCATAGGGTTTTAATACCAGTGACCATTATGTAAGATTTAAAACTACCTTTTTCAACGGAGAGAAGGAAAGTAGAACAAATTCTACAAAGGTATTGGAAATTACTACATTTGAAACAATCATTTCAGGTAAACCTTAGATTGCATTTAGAAAATCAACTTCACTGTTGTTATTAAAACAAAGTAACATAATTAAATATCAGCAAAATCTGATGCTAAGGCGGTTACCATTGCGTCCTGCAGGTTTCTACAAATGTGGATCATGTATCTGTTGTATATATGCTTTGCACAGAATTTTATGTTAACAATATGAGGTATTGTGCATGTACTTTAATAAATTGTCATCTGACTTTGTGTGTCTACCTAGTTTTCTCATCATGTGACAAACTATATGTTGTCTTAATGAAAAGATCACTTAAAACATGGTGGATAGTGCATATGCAAGCAAATTACAACAAGGATCTCTCATATTCTGTTGCTAATCAATTTTAGTCACAACTTGAAAATAAAGTTATTAGAAACATTAAACTTTTGGGCATTCAGCAATTTAAGTTGGACAGGAGGGGAGGGGATAGAGGTCAACATTTGGGGATATGCAGTACGTTTCTCATCCCCTACCAATGGGCATTCCAGATGATACAGTTTCGAACATTAGCCTGGTCAGTATCCTTGATAATAGCAGTTCTGATGAATCTCTAGAAGACCCGGAGGACCAGAATGCACCATTCTTATGTTCTCTAACTGCCCTTATTAGGTCCTTACTTCTGCCCCTAGAGACTAGACTCCAAGGGATAGAACATCAGCTCCAGGCCCTTTGTCAGGAACTAAATCCCAAGGGGGGAAATATCGCCAAAGGGGTTTCTAATACATCAGCCCCCATCGGCAAACCCCCGACTTTGGCTAAGACTCATCTTGTAGGGAACAATCCTACTTCTAAGAAACTCCAGCCTAAAACCCCCTCCCAAAAAGATAATAAAGCCTGTTCTAGTCAGCCAGCTCCCACTGCCCCAACCAAATCTCAGAAACCTGCCGACCCCGTTACTTTACCCCCTAATCCCCCCTCTTCTCATTTTGAGAAACCCAGGGTACGGCGGAACATTAGTTTACCACTTGACGCTTCTCCCTATGTGTTAGTTTTAACAGGCGTCCCAGAGCTTGCACCTGCTACCTCTAAACCCTTTTGGGCACTTAAAAACAAAGTTTGCTATTGGTTAAATAGGAACTTTCCCCCTCCACCGAATATTAACAACAAAATGCTTATGGTGGAGAGGGCCCCATGGGTAGGAGAAAATAAGAAAAATATACAGGGAGATTGTGTCGTGGTAACATTTGAAGACCCGCGATTAGAGGAATATATTCGCTCTGGGCCCGATGTAAAAACGATTCCACGATTATGGTAAAACCCCTGTCATATTTTTACATGTTCCCGGAACACTGTGATAATAGGTGGAGTTGGTTGAGGGTACCTAACCATGAACGAGAGAGGATGAGACCCGAACACCTGGGTGGGCAGTACCCTTGCAATTTGGGCGGGGACGGTAACGGAGATTGGAATATAATACGAAAAGGTGCAGGGAGGTCCACCAATGGATATAAACAGTCTAATGAGGAGTGGTTGGGCCCACGGCTTAATTATCCAATCCCATGTTATAACCGTTTCAGTGGCCTGGAGGTAGTTGATTGACTCCCATCTCAGTCTTCTGGTCGATTGGGAAAAAGGGAAGTGTTAGTCACCACCGGAGAACAATCTAATTTAGCCATGGATGGTACAGTCTGCTCAGGAAACTCTAGACAAGGTCCAGGGGAACTAGAACCCAGTATCTTGGGCATAACCAGGGCAGCATCAGTAGTCTCTACTCCCATTAACATCTTGTCATGGAATATAGCAGGACTAAAACCTTGCTAACCCTGAATGGAATGATTTTATTAACGATTTCCATATATGTATGTTCCAAGAAACTTGGTGCCTGTCCCCTCAATATAAAAATGGCTATTCCACCTTTTTTATCCCTGCAGTCACAGCGGGGAAAGGCCACCCGTCTGGTGGCCTTCTTATTTGGGTTAAGGTGAACCTGAACTGTACTGTTACCACCCATAAAACTGACTCTAATGACATTTTGTATATTACCCTTACGAGTCAGATCGGGGGTTTTAAATTTGAAATTTTCAGTATTTATGCTAGAGGCCTTCAAGGCGGGGTTGCCTCACCAACAATAGAGCTGCTAGATGGAAGGTTATCGGAACTACCACCCAGATCGAAAATATTAGTAGGGGGGGATTTTAATTGCACTTTTGAACCCCTAGATGATGAAGAGACTTTGGGTTTAAACCCAGAGGACTGGAGACAGACTATACCTCCTTTAGCTCTCGCACCCATCAAGAAATGGACACCCAGAGCAATCCAGCTGAATGCTCTGGTATTAGAACATAACTTACGGGCCCTTAATGGACGGACCTTGTCGGATCGCGATGGTGCATTGACCTATAATAGGCTAGGTTGCCTATCTCGAATTGACTATATTCTTTTAGATATACAATCATGGTCTGCCCTAGTAGATATGGAGGTAAGGCAATCTTCAGATAGTGACCATAATCCATTATGCATGAAAATTCAATGGGAAAATGGGATTGATAAGCCCGAAAAACCAGTGATGATTACTAAGGAGGTTTTTCCCACTAATAATAATCGGAAATTAAAATGGAATGTGGTCAAGTGTGATGAGGAGAAACTTAAAAACATCAAAGAGTTAGTCTCAGTAGAAACCGGTAGCCTCATAGCCATGGCTCTAGCAATACCCAACACTGATGGGCCCAATCTGCTAGTCTCCTACAAGAATTTAATAACCAAACTAGGAGTTTTTTTCTGCAAAAGACCCCAAGAGAATCCAAGGTTTACTCATGAATCCTTAAAGAGCAACCCCTGGTATTCGGCAAATCGCAGGAAAAAAAGGAAAGCTATTACTCTAGCGATTAAAAGTAAGGACCCGGTAGCAATCCGAATTGCTAGAAAGGAGTACCGCAGCAGTATAATATTAGCTAAAAAAGACTGGGAGGAGGACCACTGGCAGCAGCTTAAGACTGCAGCCCATGGGAAAAATTCCATTATTTTTTGGAAATTAATCAATGCTTTCGATAGAAGGGTGGTAGAGCCAATTTTAAATCTCATAACTGAACACCAATGGGGGCGTGGCTTGCGCGCCGCTTTGGAATGGCGGTTCGCGCTTGAGCTCCGGGACGAGCGAGGGCCGTCTGCGGTTCGTCTCCGCTTCCAGGGACCCCGAACTCACAGCAAACGGAGCCTTTGGTGACGGAAGGTGCCGTGTGCCGGCGGAACGTCCTTCCTGTGCTCAAAACCTCATTATGCCTGCTCTGCTCCAGATTTAAGGTGACGCTCGATATTTCTGTGGGCGGCCGCCATTTTGGGTCGCCTTTCCTCGCCTTTCCACGCAGTTTCGAGTCTCCTCAGCAAAGGAGCTACTATGGCTACGAAGCTCTACCAAATGCCCACAAATAGGGGTTGGTGACTACTATTAACCCCTACTAGCTTATAGAGCCATCGTTTTTCATGCTGTGGTGCCTTAACTATAATCTGGTTGCATTTTACCCTACGTAATTCTGAGCGTCTTCAGTGCCTTCCACTGCTATTAACTGCTCTTTAATTCCCTGCTTTACCTGCTAGAGGTGTGCCTGCATATTTTTACTATTTTTCTTTTTTTTTTCTTCTCTGCCTCCTGAGTGACTCATTCTCCTCGGGCTTTGGGTTTTCCTTAGCTCTCTGAAGTGTTTGTCTCTTCTATTTTTTTTTTTTGGGAGGCTCTATGGCAGCAAATATGGGCTTGTCGCCAACTGCTAAAGATGCAAAGGAGTCGAAAGCTTCTCTTAAGAGACTTAAACAACTTTCTCCTACACCTGAATCCTCTCAAAAAGATACTAATTCTACTCTGGAGGCTATTCTGACACGTCTCAATGACGTACATGACATTGCGCAGTCTACTAAAACTAATACAGACTTACTGCAGGTGGAGGTATCAGCCATCAGAACTGATCTTAAGGCTCTCTCCATTCGTGTCTCTGCCACGGAGACACGCATCAGTGGCGCTGAGGATAATTTGCAGAAGCAGTCTAGATCTCTTGTACAATTCGAGCGCTCAATGGCGGCTTTGCGGAGGGATCTAACTGAGCAGGAGGACCGTAATCGTAGATCCAACCTACGCATTTTTGGCCTTCCTGAAGAGGCCGAGAAAGGTGCTCCGTCTATGATTGACTTCTTATATCAATGGTTGCCTTCTACTCTGCAAATTTCATTTCAAAAAGACTTTGAGCTGGAACGGGCACATCGTGTCCCCACTTTCCGTTCTAAATCTGCTACGCAACCACGGGCTGTCATTTTTAAACCATTGCGTCATCAGCACACGGAACAAATTCTGGCTCATATGCGGAAGATTAAAGTTCTTTCTTGGGAAGGACACCGTATTTCGATTTCTCAAGACTTTGCAAGAGACACTGTGATAAGGAGGAAAGGTTTTCTTAATCTTCGAAAGCGTCTATCTGAAATGAATATCCCTTTCTCCTTCTCTGGCCCTTCCAAATTTCGCATTACCTTCAAAGGTCGCTCTCGAATCTTCGATGAACCTGCTGACTTGGCCTCTTTTTTAGACAATCAGATGGAGCTACAGATGGAACTTCAAATGGAGGCTTCGCGTCAGCCTGGTGCTTCTGGCACTTGATGTGACTCTTTGTCTTCCTTGTCTTTTCTCTGTTTTTTCCGGGTCTATTGAGTTTACCTTTTAGACCTGCGTGCTCCGTGGTTGATGGTGCATATATGGCTTTCTTTTGTGACTGTGGTTGTCAGTCACCTTTTTCGATGATGTTTTTATTTTCGTAGTCGGTGTGTTCTTTTTCCCGTCTTCATGATGTTGTCATTTGACATGGTTTTCTTCCTCCTTATGGTTTGTGTTGTTAGTCTTCGTTCTCTCCTTCCTTATTGATATATTAGACATATCTCCTATCTGTTTCCTTGTTACGTTTTGTAGTAGTAGTCTGCTTCTGTATGATCTTTTTCCCGGTAACCATTTTTGCGCCTATTTATTTTTGGTTATGTCGCTACAATGTGTATTCATATTTCCTCTTGCCTCTATCCCCGTCCTTGGATTGTTTATTTCTTTATCGTTTTTGGAGTAGTCTACTTTCTCACTTGATTTGTACTTGATATTCCGTCGTGTGTGCTCATTCTTTTTGTACGTCTTTAGTCTTTTTGACTTCAATTTGTCTGGTTCTGTTTCGTATTATGATACAAGCGCTGGTCATAGGCTCAGTATTATGTATTTTCTATAGTTGCGTTTAGCGGCGCTCACCATGCTATGATTATTGTACCTTGCATTTATTCATATGCTTACCTAGTTATTGTTTTAATGCTTAGACTGCTTTACTGGTCTTACATGATCTTGTCTATGAGATCTCAGATAGTGGCTCATTTTTATGTTTTTACTATTACTTGTCTAATATCATATAGGACGTTCTTATCTTTTATTGTTCCTTCCTGGTTACTTATAACGGGGTTTATATACCTTTTGCATGTCAATTCATTGATTACAAGTATCTTTCAATATGTATTGTATATTTAGGTTTACTATATGCTTACATTGCTGTTTCATTGCTTGTTCTGCTTCTCAGATATTTACTATTTTCTTGTATTGATGCTAGGCTATTGCAATTCTGTGCACTTCTCTTATACTGTATAATAAGTTATTCTACTTTTATTACACTTTTTAGTCTCTTCTTTACCCTCTTCTCTCTTCTCATATCTCTAATATGTTTCTGCACTTTCGTGTCACGTATTATGACAAGTTATCTATATTTAAAGACAATTGATTGTCTGCTTATCTTGCGTTTTTTTTATTACTTGCTATGCTCTTTGTGAATTAACTTGATATATGCGTATTCTCTTTATAAATTCGTGGAGGAACTGTTTTTGTACTATTCTATGGTTATTGGTTTATGTCGCAGTTGTTCCTATATCCTAATTACGTATATTCCGTTATATACTGTTTTGGGGTTGTTCATATCAATTATAATCATTCCTCATGATGGTCCCCTTGCTCGCCTTCCCACGTTCCCCCTGGTATGAATTTGGTCTTTTTCAGACCTCCCCTGCTATTTCTCTTCTCTCTTCCTTCTTCTCCTCTCTTGTCTTTTTTCTTCTTTCGGATTTCCCTCACGGACTCTCCCGCTGCGACGTTAATGTTTGAAGTCTGCATGCCTGTATTTGTGCTGCTTGTTTTCTGTTTACCATCTATGGATTATGTTATTTTTTTCAATTTCTGTCTATGCCAGGCTTGAATGTGTTGTCCCTTAATATTAAGGGTTTAAATCATCCAGTGAAACGATCAAAAATCTTAGATTATTGCAAATCTCTCTCCTCGGATCTAGTCCTTTTTCAGGAAGCAAAGATTTCTACCAGAGAGGCGCTATTCCTAAAGAAAGAATGGGTGTCAGATGTTGTCTGTTCCGACGCTTGTGGCAAACGTAATAGAGTCATTACTTTAATTTCCAAAAATTCCGGTCTATCCATAATCTCTTCTGAGCATGATACTGAGGGTAGGTGGCAATTAACTAAGTTGTCTGATGGTAATAATGATCTTTACGTTATGAACATTTATGCCCCTAACAAGGATGATCCGTCCTTTTGGAAGACGGTTACCAAAAAACTAAATGACACACCTCATTCTGGGAATATTATGGTTGGTGGGGATTTTAATTTACCAATGGATCCCATTCTAGATAGGAATTCCGCTTTTCAATTTCGCCCTCCAAAATCCCATAAGCAAATGCTTAACATGTGTCCCATTAATCATCTTCAGGATGTGTGGCGTCTTCACAACCCTACTGGTAGTGATTTTTCCTTCTTTTCTTCACCTCATTCTACCTTTTCTCGTATTGATTATTTATTGGTTCACTCCTCTCTTGTTTCGTCTTCCTCCTCTCCGCTTATTCATCCTATTCTGATTTCTGATCATGCCGCGGTCACTTTTACATTGTTGTCCTTTGCCCCTAAATCAAGAGCTCGCTCCTGGAGATTAAATACAGAAATTTTGCATGATACTGCTCAGATTGATGAGTTCTCTAGTGCAATCGACACCTTTTTTCTTGAGAATGAAGGCTCAGTTTCTTCCCCAATTGTCCTTTGGGATTCGTTTAAATGTACTTTCCGTGGCCAGGTCATTAAATGTATGTCAAGGAGGAATGCTACTCTTAAAAAAGAACTTACAGATCTCGCAACTGAAATAAAAAAGCTGGAATCTACCTTTCGACAGTCTAAGGATAAATCTTGCTTACAGTCCATCAAGCAGTTAAAATACACATATAACACTATAGTTACCAAAAGAGCTCATATTGGAGTTCAGGCTCAGAAATCTAAAAGGCTGTTGTTCAAAAATCGAGCTGGGAAAATTCTTGCGGCTACACTAAAATTTCAGGATTCTTCCTTCAAGTCTTCTCAAATCTCTTCTATTAACGATCACCTTGGTTCTAAAAAATTTCAGACTGAGGAAATTCTTGAAGTCTTTCGTGTTTTCTATAATAATTTATATACCCCTTCTAATCAGGCCTCTTTTGAGCAGTGTCAGGACTTCTTGAAATCTGTCCCGGTGCAGGCGGTATCCGGAGAAGATAGTACATTTTTAAGTGGTCCAATTACTCCTGAAGAAATCATTGCCGCAATTAAAGCCACTCGTTCTGGCAAAGCTCCAGGACCTGATGGTTACCCTATTCTGTTTTATAAGACTTTTCTTCCTGTGATTGTTCCCAAGCTTCAATTGGTATTTGACGCTTTCATTAAGAATGGGTCTGTGTCTGGCACGGCGGCTGATGCTACCATTGTAGTAATTCCAAAAGAGGGAAAGGATCACTCAGATCCAAAAAACTTTCGTCCTATTTCCCTTCTTAACATGGAGGCAAAAATTTTTGCTAAAATCTTAGCCAAGAGATTAGAATCCTTTATTCCTAAACTGGTACATCCCTCCCAAACGGGTTTTGTAAAAGGCCGTCTTGCGCGTGATAATATACGTACTTTTTGCCATATTCTCGGTTCAGCTAAACGTTCTCATCTCCCAGCCGCGGCCCTAGCTCTTGATGCAGAAAAGGCCTTCGACAAGGTCTCTTGGCCTTTTCTTCGTGCTGTCTTGTGTGCTCATAATCTTGGGGACTCCTTTATTAATATGGTCATGGCTCTCTACTCTCAACCTAGAGCTAACATAAGAGTCAATGGAGCTACGTCATCCTTTTTTAATCTTCGCCAAGGCACTCGACAAGGTTGTCCTTTATCTCCACTTTTGTTTTTATTGTCCATTGATCCTCTCCTCAGATTGATTGAATTACACCCAGACATCAAAGGTTTTTCTTTTGGTCCTCATTGTATTAAAACTGCTGCGTACGCGGATGATGTCCTCATTTTTTCAGAAGATATTGCCTTGGCTATTCCTGCTATCTCGGATACGATTTCCCTTTTTTCAAAGGTCTCAGGATACACCTTAAATAGGGATAAAACTGAGATGTTCCCCTTAAATGCCTACTGTTTTTCTACGCATATGGGTTCTGCTGGTTTTAAATGGCAGTCTAAACAATTAAAATATTTGGGTATCTATTTTTGTTCGACCTTATATGCTACAATTACCTATAATGAATCCCAGACTCTTCTTAAAGTACGTCGTCTTTTGGACACTTGGTCCCCGAAACACATCTCCTGGTGGGGTCGCCTCCAGACCCTTAAAATGATGATTACACCTATTGTTAACTTTGTGTCCTCTATGCTCCCGGTGAAGCTTTCGGATTCCTTCTTTCATGAAATTGATGTTCTAACCTCTAAATTTTTATGGAATGATAAACGGGCTAGAATTTCCTATAAATTCTTACGGAAGACTTATGACATGGGGGGTTGCAATCTTCCTGATTGGGAGAAGTACCAAACTGCCTTTTTGGCGTCTCAAGGTGCTCTGTGGTTTTCGTCTCCCCCTAGTCCTATTCCTTCCTGGTTGTTAATCGAACAGGAGTTGGCTTCTCCGTTACCGACTGCTTCCTTCTGTACTGCGTCTACCTTGTCCATCCCTTTTTCCCGCTCTATTATTCTGGATACTCTTGCAGCGATTAGGAAAATAGACAAGAAAGTGGCGATTCCACTTCACAAATCTAGATGGTCGTCTATTTGGCGGAATTCTAAAATTAAAATCAATATTGATCCCTCTCTGGTATCTTATTGGGCTGCTAAGGGGGTCTCGCTTGTTAAACATCGTTATGGAGCTAACAATGAGCCACTACCTTTTTCCTCCTTAGCTCAACAATATTCTTTAACTAACTTAGATTTTTATACCTTTCTTAAAATCAAAGTAGCGCTCGCTAAGGTGCGTCTTCATCCTACTTCTCCTACGGTTTCTCTCTTTCATATCTGGACTAAATCGGGTCATGTAGCCTCTAAAATCTATAACTTTTTATCCACTGTTTCACTGCCTACGCAGACAGTTGCCCAGACAAAATGGTTGCACCATTTTGAACATGGTCTTACTGAACATATTTCTTCAGACACTTGGCAGTTGATTGGCAAATTTTCTCTTCGCAATAAAATCGCCCCATCACTCATGCAATCTAAATTTTTCTCTGTCAACCTTCTTCATTGGACTCCTGTTCGCTTACATTCGCTCAATCTCAAAGATGATAACCTATGTTGGAGCTGCGGTTTATTGGCAGGTGACTTTCCGCATATGTTTTTTGAGTGCTCCCTCCTTCAACCCTTTTGGGATCTCATTCACAAACACCTAATGCTCATTTTTAATATTAAGTTCCCACTTTCTTTCCCATTCATTTTATTGGGTCCATTAGCTGCTCCAACCCCTCTACCCTTGGATCCATTGGAATTACAGCTGTTGGATCTACTGTTGACTATTGCAGTGAAAGTAATACTTATGGAATGGAAATCCTTCTCCTCTGTTTCTTATCATACTTGGTGGGCTTGGGTTTCCTTTTTACGAAGTGCTCATACCTCGGTTGATCACGCTCACCTGGCTCCCTCTATTGCGAGTGGGGTTTGGACTGCTCTGGATAACTATATGGAGTTGTCGTCCAAGGGGCTGGTTGACCAATATCCCTTCGACTTGTCTGGATGAATGACGTCTTGTTTGTCGTGTTTGTCGGGTTTGTTCGTTGGGAATCCTTCTCTCTTTCTTTCTCTTTCCTCCTCCTTATCTATTTTCTATCTCTTTTTCCACTCTTTCCCTTTTCTGTTTCATTCTTTCTTCCTTCTGCTTTCCTGTCCTCTCTTCCCCTGATTATACCAACTGATAGTGATACTTTTGGTGGTAGACTCTGCCTAGGATATTAATTTATATTATTCATTAATCTTTCTGTTTTTGGCAGAATGCTTCTATATTTCGAAATATTTGCTATGATTCATTTTTGATTGTCAGCTTCTGATTGCTACTCAGCTGTTATCAATTGTATCACTTCTACTTATAATCTGTATCTTCATTTGCTTCTTTATAACAATAAAATTCTTTTGAAATGAAAAAATAAATAAATAAATAAATAAATAAATAACTGAACACCAATGGTTTTCCCATTTTTTTAATTTATATTGCGAGGATAGTGTCAAAGGATCAACGATATCACCATTCGTTGAATTTCAAAGTAGGACCTGTACGAAGTCAGACCCCAAGGACCATTCATTTTCCCAGCGTGAGGTACAGGATGCCATCTTAAAAATATTACCTGGGAAGGCGGCTGGCCCAGATGCCCTCCCGGGGGATTTGTTACTGCATGATCCTAAATTATGGGCAGATTTCATAGCATGTCTAATGAACTTAATACAGCTTGGTCACCCGGTCCCAGAATCCTGGAAGGGTGCAGAGGTCATTACCATATATAAAAAAGGCGATAGAGAGGACCCTGCCAACTACAGACCAATAAGTCTAATAGGCACCATCCAAAAGCAAGTTGGCAGGGTCATCATAAATCGAACTGAAGCCTGGCTCTTGGATAAAGACATTCTGTCCCATTTCCAGGCAGGGTTTAGGCGTAACATCGGTGCAATGGACCAGGTTTTTCGATTCTGTGCAGTCTATTGGAAGTCAGTAACAACTACTAAGGGCAGCTTATATCTGGCTTTCATAGACTTGAAAACAGCATTCGATGTTATACCACGTACTAAACTCTGGACAGTCTTATTTGATATGGGTTTCCCCGGCTACCTGCTGCAGTTTATTATTAAACTCCACGAAGGAAATTATGCAAGGATTCGCTGGGGAAGTCAGGGCCAACTGACAGGGAGGGTACCGGTCAACAGAGGAGTGCGGCAGGGATGTGTGATGGCTCCGACTTTGTTCTCCCTCTTTATAAATGGAGTGGTGGACCATCTGAGGGAGGACCCTACGGATGCCCCCGTCCGTGCCGGGGAGAAAACACCTACACTCCTCTTTGCCGACAATACCCTCTTGATGTCCAAAACCCCCATGGGCTTGCAGAAATTACTTGATCGTTTCAATAATTTCTGTAAAGATCGAGGGTTAACAATTAACACCTTAAAAACCAAGCTGATGGTATTATCTGCTAAAAAAAGCATAGGAAGGCTAATCTCTTACTGAGTGGCACCCCTCTCGAGGTAGTGGATGAATTCGATTACCTTGAAGTGAGGCTTTGTAATAAAATGAGATGGAATTCCCATATTTCTAAAATGGTTTTAAATCTCAAAAGGGTTTCTGGGGCGATATTAAAGAACCAGCGTCTTTCTATTAGTAGACCTATAGCCCCGGTTTTGGCAGTCTATGAGGGAAAAGCTCGAGCATCGGCAGTTTATGGTTCTGAACTTTGGAGTATGGAGAATACCAAAGCACTGGCTGTGGCTGAGAACAATGTTATGAGATATATAGTCTCGCTGCCCCAATCGACCCCGTTGAAACCATTATTCTCTGACATGGGCCAAAGATCGATTTCTGACTTAGTCCACATTCGCCCCTTGTTATTTTGGGTGCGTCTCAGAAGGATCCCCGAACTAGCTAACTATGCTCTAGCGCTGGATGAGCTAATTAGATTGAATACAGCCAACAAAATTAAATGGTTGAACAAATTAAAGACCCTGGTGGCATCTATAGAGCTGGGCGACTCTTGAACCACTCAAATCCCCCCCGAAACATGTTGTTAAAAAACTATATTGGGATTGGGTTGAGGCAAAGGATCTAACTAACTCAAACTGGGGTTTATTAACGAATAACTTCCTTGAACACAAGCCCTCCAGGAAGTTAGAGTTATTTTTGGACTTTATTCAGACTCCCCGTGATAGAACTTTGTTCCTGAAATTAAGATATGGTACCCTCCCTCTTAACACGTTCTTGGTGGGGTGGAAGGATAGGAGGGAATTAGACCTAAAATGCCCAGGTTGTTCATGTCCCAAAGATTCCCTTGGCCATTTTTTGTTTGCTTGTATTGCTTACAAGCAGGCTAGAGTAAAATGGCTGAAGCCGGTTTGTAGAGAGCTAGGAGTTAGGGACTACAGAACAGCTTTGCGCATTATTTCAAAAAATACATCTTCTATGTATATTGTTTGTGGGGTCGCTAAATATTTGGCAAGTGCTTGGTACACTAGGTCTAAATTGCTACCCAATGCTTGATTAGTTTTATTAAGGAAATTCCTTTTTATATATGTTTCATTTTATTGATTATCTGTTTTAAGTAAATGTTATCCCATTTGTAATGGGAGTTGTAATATTTGTAATACTATTTATGTATTTGTGTATGTTCGAATGTCTGTACTTTTATGATTTTTTTTCGAATAAAGTATTACAACAACAAAAGTAAATGGAATTACACTTTAAAATGAGATCAAAATGGACTGAATATCGATAGGGAACTACACACATTCTCGGTATGTGAATGAGATTGAGGACTGTGAACATTGTTCTCTTCTGCTACAGTAACAATTATGGGGAGAGCTGGGTTAGCACGGTGAAGTCAAGTCAAGTCAATAAAACTTTATTCGGCGACATTATGTCCATAAAATTACATTTACACAGGGGTGACCAATATAAACAAATAATAAAAACTAAGAGCAAGGGTACTTTAAATGTACAATTATTAATGATAAGTTAAAAAGTTCTTCCGCAAATTAAAAAAAAACATTCCTGCAATCAGCCCAACAGAACCCAGGGGCATATTACCAAGGACGGGCGATACATTATCGCCGCTTTTATCGGCAGGAAACTGCCGATAAAGCGGCGATAATGGGCTTGATAATATGCTCTATGAATTCCTATCGAAACCCATGTTAGATATGAAGACATCTAACATGGGCTTCGATAGGAATTCATAGAGCATATTATCAAGCCCATTATCGCCGCTTTATCAGCAGTTTTCTGCCGATAAAAGGGGCGATAATGTATCGCCCGTCCTTGATAATATGCCCCCCAATTCTTTGCTATTGGCAAGCCATATTTTTCCTTCTGTGTACTGCCCCCGATAAAAAGCTTGCAACCCCGTAACATATCAAAGGGAATGAGAGCATTTGCAGATATGTTAGGGCTGGTCCTACTTGTGCAAACTGGCAATTTTTTAAAATAGGTTAAATAAGTTTTGACTGTAAATCATTATAAAAGCCGCAGAAAAGCACAAAGTGCAACAAGTCTTGGTCTGAAAAATTATCACATAGGCAAGGTTTTAGAGTCCCTGCCTTTACGAAACCCTTAGGTACTGTAAGAAACCAATGAACACAGTTACATCTGAATCTGGATAAAAGAAAACGAGAATGCAGATCATTAATAAAAGACCAAAAAGGCTGATCTAAGATCCCAGGTCTTATTATTATATAATGTCTACATGTGGGTTTGCCAAGTTCACTAGTTTCTCTTTCCAGCCTTCTCCTGATTAGAAATTGGCTTTTAATGTTCACCCCACCATGATGGAGCTGTTTGGGTTGGTTAAAAAGTTCAGGGCGCCCTAGAGCTGAGAGCTGCTGAGAGATATAACTTAAGCAGGGAATATCTGCAGACCTATCTGACTTCATGCAGTCCTCTAAAATGATTTGGTTCAGGCAGGGTTTGGGGTTAGACCATTTTTTTAGCCACCATAATACGGGGGGGGCGCTGCAATACAATCTGTAATATAGCCCTGCCTTAGTTCTTTGTGCACCATAAAGGCAGGGGTACTTGGAGGGGCAGCTAAAAGTTTGCGTAGATATTTATTTTCCGCCCCTTGTAATTCATTAACCTCCTTGTGGCCCCAAACCACACTGCCATAAGTTGACATGGGGATGCACTTCTCGTTATAAACCTTCAAGATTGGCAATAAGGGTTTACGCCCTAATCTTCTGGCGAAGTCCAGTGTTACCACTGGGGCCCTTGCTACGGTATTTTTCTTTAGTGCACACTGTGCCACCCAAGTACCATTTTCATCAAATAGCATGCCCAGATATGGATAGGTTGCAACATTGGACAACTACCCACCTTTGCATATAGGTGATGATTTCTTCACACACTTTGTGTCACCAGATGACATTATATGGGATTTTGTAAAATTGATAGAAGGGTCCAGTGCAACCATAAAATCGATAAAAGTATTTACAAGTCGTTTTAGTGCAATTGGTGGACTGGTTAGTAAAACTGCATCATCAGCATAAAAAATGTCAGGGATGGGCTTAAAACCTACTCTAAGGGTATCCTTGCTAGCCTCGGATAGTGCGGTCAATAGATTATTAATTTAAAGTGGGAATAAAACCGGTGCAAGAATACATCCCTGTCTCACTCCTCTCTGTACCTTCCATGATTTTGTTGGGGAGACATTTTTATTATATCTGGCAGAGGCAGTTAAGTTAAGGTGAGACCGCTGTAGGAAGGACACCAAGTCTGCATCCATGCCTTTTTCTAACAATAGAGTCCATAATTTAGATCTGTTCACTCTACCGAAAGCCGATGTGAAGTCCATAAATGCCATGAACATACAACCTTTTTTAGCAAAAGTGTATTTACTGCTCATCATAAGTAGTTCATGCATTGGTCCACCGTTCCCATACCTAATCTAAAACAAAGTTGCAAATCCAATAGCACATTGCTTTCTTCTAGCCAGTTGCTTAAACGATCTAAAATTACCATGCCCATTATTTTAGCTCCCAAATCTAATAGCGAAATTGGGCGCTAACATGCTGGATCGTCCCTGTTACCCTTTTTAAAAATAGGTCAAATCAGCACTGTTGACCAATAGTGAGGTGGAATAACCACTGTAGCAGCATGAAAAACCTTTGTTAACAATTTTGCCCCTGTGCCAGGATCTGATTTATAAAGATCCACCAGAACCCCATCGGGTCCCGGGGCTTTTCGAGCTGAGGCAGCCGTAATCGCTTTCTGTTCTTCATCCACTCTAAAACCTAGTGAGAGCGATACAATACTGGGTGCCCCGGAAATATCAATTTGTTCTTTGCCCACCTCTGCGTAAATCTGCTCAAAATGGCTGAACCATCTATCTGCGGGGATAACAAACTCTGTTCGTGATATCTCATTATTCTTAAAACATTGGCTATTTACAGTTCTTGATCCCTGGGGATATTTTTTAATGTGGCCATAAGGGCTTTGTGTGTTTTGGCGCAGTCAGTATTAAACCATTTGGTCCCCTTAATAATTGCTGCTCTTCCCTTACCAATTAGGGGCATATTATCAAGGGGGTTTATCTCCGCTTTTTTGGCTTTAAAAACACAGAAAGCGGAGATAAAATTATCTCCCTATTACCTAGCTGTAGCTGACACCAGTTAGCGACAGCTAGTAGGAGATAGCGACCATCTTGGGCCCCGCTTTGCATGTCAGTGATATTTATCACTAATGACATGCAAAGTGGGCGTGCCAAGATGTTAGCGACTGGAAACAGTCGCTAACATCGCTATCTCCTATTACCAACTTTTGGAGATATTCGCGCTAAGCGCGAATATCTCCAAAAGCTAACACCTGCCCCTGAGCAGTTCTTAGCCATGTTATCCAATGGTAGGTGGATAACATGGCTAAGAGCATTAGCTCGGTAATGCATGAATATCGCCGACTTTTCATCGATATTCATGCATTTCGGCCGATTTTTATCGCTTAGGAGATAAACCTTGATAATAGCAAGGTTCCTAAGCGATAAAAATCGCCGCAGCTCAGCGATAAAAATATTGCCGCTAAGCCAACATAGCGATAATTATCGCTAGTTTTTGGTAATATGCCCCTAGGTTCTTTACAATCAACTTTGTCAGTTCATCAAATGCTTCTAGGACCTCCTCGGGCTCATTACGATATCAAGGCACTGCGTAATGTATTCTTTGCCTTCTATATACAGCTGAGTTAGAAAATGCTCCGGGATAATAATTCCCCACTTAATTTTCCAGGCCCGATCTGTGGGCTGAAATTCCATATTTGTAAGGCACTTTGGTTCAGCTCCCCGAAAAATCATCAAGTCCTTGGATTCAACAGTGATTGGGTTGAGGTCACTGTAGCCGGTCCAGGAAGAACTTACATTCAATATGTATGGAAATAATGGGGTTGGCACCACAATATAGTCATAGTTGATGATCAACCCCTCCGAAATAGGTGGGTACTATCTCTGCTTCGTTCAAGTGCTTTAAGGAATGTAAGTTGCTAACAGCAAAAAGGCTTTCTAACCAAGAACCTTGGGGTGAATATTCAAAACGAACCAGGGGAGCCAGGTTGACCGATGTCCCTCTATCCAGTATACAGTTTGAAGAGGAACAATGCACATTGAAATCCCCCATTTTGATCAATTCATAGGGGTTATGAATGACCTGTGCAGTGTGCTCTACAAAGCTTTCGAGGCCAACTCTGTGCTTGCTATCATTTTTCCTACTGAAGGAATTATAGCAGTTAATGATCACCAAAGTAGGACACCTGGGGAAAGTTGTTCTACTGCTCGCAGGTGTGGGGATGGACTGAACAGGCTCTTAATGGTGCATGACAATTTGAGCGATATTAAAATAAGCAGACCTCCCTTTGCTCGTCCTGTAACGGAGGGACAAGTGACCTTTGAGAAGGAAGCAAATCCATCCATTGCAAAAGAATCTGACATGTCCCAGGTTTCTTGGAATGCTCCAATGTTACCAGATTTTATTATCCATAACCACTGCGCATTGTCTTTTACTGCCCTCAATCCTGCGATGTTCCAAGTCATAAAATTACAAAGGGAGGGGTCTATCTCTACGAGATCACAAACTGACCGGGTCTCAATGGTCATTTGAGCTGGTAAAGGGGGTCTTATACTGGTCATGTCATCAATTGGGGCTGGTGGTCAATCAATAGTATCAAGATCCCTGAGTGGGGCAAATCTATTTACAAGGGGAATTGTCAAGTTTGTGTTAGCACACACTTCTGGACCGTGCAGCAGCTTTCCCTAATACAAACTAGGTGCATTTCCCCAAGTGCTAAGATGTTTGGCCCCTTCGGGATAAAAAAAAACGGAGAGTGGGAAGACCTGTATTCCTGTATGTGAGTCTGGTCTGAACTGAGTAGAGATCACAGCTCTTACATGTTATGGGTGTGTCAGATTAACCACAATGCAATCCACCCACCTGTCTTTATTTGTGGCTTTCCCCACCACAGTAAAGTCATTTTGTGAAGTTGGATCTAAGGGGACAGACAAATACCATATCAAGATTTTATTTAGTGAACGGGGTTGGCTGACTATTTAGTGGTTAAGTATGGACGATGATTAAGAATAAGTGTAAAATAGTGCAATAGTACAAAGGGTCTGAGGTGGCTCAATGTGAGTTCAAATCTGCTCTATGTAGAGGCTCCATAATGTTATACATTTGAAATATTTTTTACGTTTTTAATTGTATTTGTTTGCAACAAAATATGTTTTCTTATTATTTGCCGTCTCCCATTAAACATTAAGGAGGATGTTCACAAGGATATTTAGTCTTCATTTCGGCCTTATGATTCTGAAATTGCGTAACTTAGATTCAAAATCAGTGGTTTGAGTATATTTAATGAATGCAGTTTATGAAATTATGTAAATCTTATACATTATTTTTAGATAAAATTTCTAGTATTATTATGAGCTTTCTGTCTCTCTTTCTCATTTGAGGAACTTAAAGCATGTCGGTCTTACCAGCGTATTGCTGTGTCAATGGTCCCAAAAAAGACCTCTGAACTGTCTTCCGACTGCTATGTTACGATGCATGAAGCTTGAACCACAGACCACTGTCTTCGGAGTGGTCCTGCCTGGGCCGCGGCAGACTGCAATGTTGGTGATTCGTACTCCGATGCCATCACAGACGCAATTTCCAGCCAAGCCAATTACGATAACACAGTTGTACTGGAGGTACCCTAGCGGCGGTTCCCCTTCGGTGGTAGGCCGCCACGGTACGCTGTCGCAAAACACCAGAACAGTGACCATTGGATGGATTCAGAAACTGCACACCTGATATCCATTGGTCAAGTGGATACACCTGCAAATCACACTATAAAACACACCCCATCCCAGACCATGATCCTTTGCCTCTGCACAGCAGCACAGCTACTCAGAGCAGCTATTTGTTTCATATAAGGCTTAATTCTTTACCCTATCTCACATAACACTCTCCACACCTTCATTTTTGCTTTTTCCACTAATATCTCTTGGTGTTTTTGTTAATCTTTGTCACTTACTATAAATTCTAGTTATGTTACACACAAATTATTCATATTTTTCAGAGGCTGAGTTGTCAGTCATGGTGGATGACATCATAGGAGTAGAGCCATAATTGTTTGGAGCTCAAGTTCAACATAGTCCTATCAGTAGGAAAATGGAAATGTGTTTCAGGAAAGTCGCCAAAGTGAATGCTGTGGTATCACCCTGCGCACAAAGGAGGAAATTAGGAAGATGTGGCATGACCTGAGGGCGAAGATCAGTTCCTTAGCCTCCAAACACCACCTGGAGGCCCAGAGGACTGGCAGCGTTCCTCTCAGTGCCCCATTACACCTCTATTCCTAGGAGGAGTAGGTCTGCACATCTTGCATTCTGAGGGCTTGACAGGAAAAGCTGGGGGAGTGGAGTCTGGTAAGTTACACCTCGCTAACTGTCACAACACTTCTATGTCCTGTTTGCTCTCATCTCAGATTTTGCTATTGTGTGGTCTATCTAATTTCCTAACATCCAATACTCAAAGTATCAGAGATGTTTGCTTGTCAGTTTCAATGTGTATTGTTGCATATAAAATCACATGTAACACTCTACATTACATGCCACATGTTGGAATGCTGTCTGTAAGTGTATCACTATGAAATCATCATCCCAGGACCCATGATATGTGTCGACATGTGAATATATGGTCCAGCCAAACTGCACTTTGCCAACAGGTATGTTACACTAACCATTTTGCAAGACTTGGTAAGTCAAGACTGAAATTACTACGACTACCATGAGGCCCTGTTTCTCTAACTCAAAACAAGATAGAATAGTGAGTTTGCCTATTTTGATTTGTCTCACATGATACAACGGCTGTTCATTTCTCATGGACTACACCACTTGTCAAGTATTGGCCAGTTGAGATTAAAATGACTACAACTACAATGAGGTCCTCTTTCTCTAACTCAAAACTAGATGCAATAGCGGGTTTGCCCATTTTCATTTGTCTTATATGTTACAACTGCTGTTCATTTCTCATGGACTGAGCAATCTACATACATTGCTCTACTCAGAGATATTTCTGCTTACTTAGCTTGATATTATCCTGGTCTCCTCAAGTGAAATGAATTATGGCATCAGTGACATCATACCAAGTGTGTACCTCAAATATTTTTTAAAGGAGTAAGGTAACTCAGCTGATTAGAAGTGGCAGGTGTCCCTTTGACCCTGCACTCTCACATGATGTCTAATGCTAAATATACAACCAAGTTGTGTGTTTGCCTGTATTGTACATGCCTTGGAATGGTCAAATACAGATATCACTTCTCCACTGTGCTGGCTTAAATGTTTGCGAGATGTCATGTTCATTCCTTAATCTAAAATGCAGCATATTAGGACAACTAATGAGTTGCTCAATGCTAGTGCATGTATTGAATGTCTCAAAATGTTTTCTTAACAAGTTCTATATCATGGAAATATATCACGATAGTAATCTCTACCTATTTTGTTCTTCCTATGTCTCTTCTTACTGTGACACAAAACATGTATATGTAGATACCTCACTCCCACCAATAACAATGTTCTCTAATTCTCAGCATGTCAATCGGGCACAGCACCTGCCCAGAACTTGACCACCAAACAGACTCCCAATCCACTCTTAGATGAAACCCTCAATGATGACAACACTCCTGCAGGTGTGGACGTGACTGACCTTTCTGGCCCACATCTGGTCATCCTGGACAGATTGCACATCAACACCTCCCAGCCCAGCTGCAACACCTTAGCCAAGCCAACCCCAGTCTCCCTAACCAGTGTACCTGGCACAGTATCTACCATCATGTATCCCATCAGTCCTGTCTCCTGAGGTGACAATCACCAACCCAGTCACTGAGGAACCAGTGGGAGAGTGCAGCTTGGGCCAAGAGAACAGGCCAGTGAAGGGTAGGGGTCATGGGAGGATAACTGTGAGCCCGCTGAGTGAGGCCACTGGGGCCCCTCACACCCAGGCCACCATCAACCAAGTCTTGGGAGCCTATCAGGTGTCCCAAGATGTGATGGACCAGATACTTATGGAAATCCAAGAGATGAAGCAGCTGCAGAGGGACATACATCAGGAGCTGGCCACCCACAACACCAACATGGACCAGCTCAGTCGGAGTGCTGCATGAAATCAACGCCACCCTCTGCAAAGCTTTTCTACCACCATCTACCTCTTTCAGTGGTCCAACTACATCCAATCCATCAAAATCTACGGTAGCCACAGGAAAGGAGTCGCTGTCAAAGAAAGACACATCTGCAGACACCCCTGTTTGATCCTACCTCTTTCAGTGGTCCAACTACATGCAATCCATCAAAATCTATGGTAGCCACAGGAAAGGAGTCACTGTCAAAGAAAGACACATCTGCAGACACCCCTGTTTGATCTCCCCAAAGGTCACAAGCGGGCACGTCTACCCATAAATCCAAGAGGTGCTGATAGCAAGATCTTCTCCACCACCAGTAAGAAACCTCATACCTAATTTCCTCCACTGTGTGCTTCAGATTCATTTTGTGGACTATTTCTGGACACTATTCCATTTCTTATGGGAGTAGTATTTCGGAATTTGGACTTCAAACAATTTGGCATCCACAGATATCGTTTCATTCATAATAACTGACTTCTTCACTATTGGTTTTCCCTCTTTTGTTTTGCACAATGTTTATTTTTTCCTTGCTTACTGCAATAACTACACTAGTGACAAACTCATTGCCTGCTGTAGTATCTCTCACATCTAGCAATGTATGTATGTACTGCCATGTGAATTTCACAATGCCAAAACTAGCTACTTGTGTAAACATGGAGATGTTGCATGTGCACAATGTTTAACTCAGGATCACAGCCATGTCACACCAAAACATACATACAAGTGTCTGGTCTAATAACATATTTATTCCATCATTCCAATCATATTTCTGCCATGATATCAAAAATATAGCAGCAAATCATACTTGACTCAAACATTCTGTGTCAGTGATCACATTTTCTGGGGCTGACCTTACCAACATGGAAGGAGGGGACACATCAGACAATGTTCCATTAAATAGGCAAAAGAAATTTGGTCTGTGTAATAGCTGGAGCCATTTTGCCTAGCTCACACATGGAATCCCATATCATTAAAAACAATGACCAGACACATGGCAGTACAACAGTTTCTGATCACAGGGTCATTTCAATCCAGTGTGCCCCAATGGTGGAATGTCACAAACAAATGTCAGTGATTTGCCACAAACACTTTGACCTAAAATGAAGAGACACATCATCTGTTGTATTCCTCATCTCTGCCAACAACCATGGACAATTGGGAAATACTGAGTGTCCTCGATGGAAGACAGACATAGGTACAAAAATAAGTTACATTCTTTGTGATCATACTACCTGAAATCACCCAAACAAAGTAAGGACAGTTCATACTTACCAATAAGCCAGGCCCTCCACAGTAGTAGTTGTGACATCAGCTTGGGTATGGTGCTTTTCCACAGTATGAAGGAATCATGCTGGGTACCGGTAACAGATGTTTGAGATGTCAAAATCCGGTAAGCAGATAACTTGCACATTGATAGAATGGAAGGGCTACCCGTTGCGATAAATTTGTTCCCAGGCTTGCAGTGGCACTAAAGTAATATGGGTACCATTAATGGTTCCAACCGGATGTATGACGTTACAACGCCTACTTTTACAACGCCTACCTTTACATCGCAAGTTTTACAACGCATACCATTACAACGCATAGTGCTTTTGGGCGCTGGATAGTGAATAGTTTAATTTACTATTCCAACTCCAGTCCCCGTGGATAGTAGGGAAGGTGTTGGATAGTACATTAAACCTATTCCCTATCCTAGAGCGCCCCCCAGCGCAATGCGTTGTAATGGTTTGCGTTGTAAAGGTTGCGTCATAATGGTAGTGCATTGTAAAAGTTTTGTTGTAAAGGCTGTTCACCGTTCCAACCACATGTGGGTTGCAACAAAATCCAAAGAAATCCCCCTTCACATTGGCTAAATCCTCATGTCTGTGGAACTGGATGTAGCTGTCAATGTGTTTCATCATTGCTGAAAGCATGTCTTGTTACTACAAACCACTGAACATTGGTTGTGACATAGCACCAGATATAGCCACAGTGTGCTGGAGGGACCTGTGGCAGGAGAGTGCAATACTGCCATAAGGCTCACAATAGATGGAATACATGTCTGATTAATGTTTTGAGGAAAAAGATCAGGCTCCAACTGATAACATAAATCCTGTATTGTTTCCTATATAAACAGAACTTCTTGATGACATGCCTTTGTTCCATGGTCTGAAGTCCTGGAAATGAGCAGTACACTTGAGGTTGGCGTCTCCTCCCTCTCCCAGGGTACCTATGTGTGGAGTGGAAACAATTTATAACATTCATCACAGTGTCCCGAGTAATATATATGTAGAGTAAGCCAAAAGTAAAGTGAGAAATCATAAATGGTTCAGAACGCATTCCATTTAATTCACATAATAATTGTCTACTATCCCACATCAACCTATAATCCCTATTGTGGTCATCACATGTGTCTGTAAAATAAATTTACACATTATACAGCCATAAATGTAGCATGAACACTCTAAAATTGCATTTGTTTGAATTGTACTCCTAAAATATCGTCATTGTTAGTGTAAGGTGCACCCCGGTAATATAGCATTTTTACACAGTTATGCACTACACTGATGTTTGTGTAAAATAGATTATAGAGCCATGGAGTAATGTATCATGTAAACATGCTACAACACATTTGTAGTGGTGGTGATGCACTTAACAGTCATGAATACTGTAGTTCTAACAACTAAAATGACGGATGCCTGACCCTGCATCCAGGACATTCTGAACCTCTTTCTGCTGGTGGAAGTTGACCGCGTGGTGGGCAGTTTCATCCATGACAGACACTGCCATAAGCTAACGTTGGTGATTGTGATGATCACGCCCCATTGGCTGTGTATGTCTATGCTGATGACCGTGTATGTGGTGTACATGTACGCCACGGTTTGAAAAATAATTCACTTGCTTCCTGACATGGCTGCTATCAACATCTCCTTGTATTTAGCTGTTGATTGCCACCTCTAGGAGTAAGCATGCCAGGCCAAGCAGATGTGAGGTCCCCTGCCTTCTCTCCAGAGGAGCTGGAAATAAATGTGGGAGGGGTCCTTCCCTTGTATGGCCAGCTCTATGGCTCACCAGAGGAGCAGCTAAATATCTCACATACATATTTTACTCTGTTCAAATCCATCTTTTCCATTTCCACAATCTACAATGTGAATCTGAGTCCCAGAGGGAATTCAGATTTCTTTTGTAACATTTGTTGATTCCAACATAGGACAATCATGTTATGGATTGTGTATCTAGTGCACTTTGTGTATTTAACATCATCATTGTGATGTGCGTTGTGTGTTAAACACTAGATTCGTCTTGTGTAGTATGCACATATCCATGCTTGTGTACTTTTCATGGTACCTATGATATATTTGCTAATCCGATCATAGTAAATGTGCCAAGAAATGTATAGGGTTTACAGAATGAGCTGTGTATGTATACAATAAGAAGCAGTTGAGGATGATATTAGTTATATGTACAGTCCCACATATCACTCCGCCCAGATCAGGGCTTGCCAAGCTGCTGTCTAGGAGCGACCTATACCTCGCAGACCCCATCAGAATGCCAACAAATCTTGAGGTCACATATTGGATGGGCACAAGATGTACATTTATGAATTGAAGTGTTGGAAATGTTATGTTCATGTGGGATCAGTATGCTCAGCCTGCAGAGAGCAAGTCCTGACAATGAGGTGTGGCCATTATGGGCCATGGCCCAGTCTGGGGCAGAGTTACTATGGCAATACAATTGATGCATAGAGTAACCTCCCTGAAGACATGCAGATCCTTGAATGTACCCACAATGAGTTTTTTGAAATAATATTATCCCTGATTACACGGACTACAATTGGAATATTGACCAAGTTAACCCCTGGGCCCTGACATGATACTTCTTTCCATTTACCCACATTGTCAATGTGTGTCATTTACTTACGACAGGCCCCTTACTCCCACAGGTTGGTTATCACTCTTCCATAAGTAATGCTTGCATTGTACAGGCCTATTGCATATCCCACATTAACAGTGCAGATAGTTGATTACTTCTGAAGAAATTTTGATATGTGAATGACCAATTTTGTTGCAATCAACCTATCAAACAAGACATACACTGGAATGTTGAATGTCATCCTTGTAACAGTGTCACATATGGCAAAAGGTGTGTCCTGTGATGGCAGTACATACCACACAAACTCAGTCAAATGTAGCATGATATCCCATTAAGTAGTCCACATGTCCACACATCCCCAAACAGGAAACTCTCAATGACGCACATATCAGCCCTTTGTTTGTTACCTAAGTGTTAGGATGTAGCCTATACTATGGTACCACCTTGTATGGACCTTATGCACCACGTCAATGGGCCTGGCTGTTAAAGTGTCTGTACAGTCATGCACAAGTAGTTTACCCTTCAGAAGGTCATATTGGTGCGTTGTGTTTCATAGTAGCCCACATCACAGTACATGTAGGATGACCGTGGGCTACATGAAGTTATTGGGCTGGCTTAGTCTGTGTAGGTCATGAACAGGGTTGATGATAGTGAGCAGGTGACTGCAAAAGTGTGTGTCCATGTCTTTGTTTTGCTTAGCATGTGAGAATGACATGTAGGGGTATATTTACAAGAATTGCAGCAAAGCAGTTTTGTGTAGCTTAGCGGCAATTATTTTGCCTCTGTCAATCGCTGAAATCCATTGCCATGTTTGCGAAGTATTTGCTGTTAGTTGCTACATGGAGAGGGCACCACCTAGCGGCGGGAAAAGTTGCTATTAACCCAAGCGTCATGGCAATAAAAATCTTGATGCCAGCATGAAAAAAGTAACTCCTGGCCAATTAGCAGCAAGAAAATGCACATTAGGCAGCAGGATAACACACTAGCAGGAAAGAATACACAAAAACGCCTCAAACACCGCAAAGAATACACAAAAACGCCTCAAACACCCAAAAAATGAAAGCAATACTGAATGCCAAATGGAGCAGCATGGAACCAGTTCAGCACCAGGCAACAACAACCCAAAACCCTTCCAACAGCCAGTATGTCCAGTCAGAGTCCCAGGGAAAGAGGGAAAGGAAAACCAGAGGGTACATTTACAAGGAAGTGGCGGAGTGAGGAGTTAGCCATCATGACTTAACGCCTCACTCCTCCACTTCAGAAAAGCATGGTTGCACCCTATTTAAAAGGACATGGTGGAGCTTTGCGTTCCCCCCTGTGCTGACGCTACACTTAGCAGTGTTGCACCAACGGAAGCACCTTTGCACCATAGTGCAAGGGTGTCGGAGAAATGGCATTTTTTAAGGATTGTTAATGTGCAGGACGGGTCACCTTTCTACACATAAACAATCCAAGGCGTTTTGCTTTTTCCATGTGTGCTGCACAAGGCAGCACACATGGTAAAAGCAAAAACGAGGACAAATAAAGCATTTCTCCTCATTTCGCCATCTTAAGACCAGATTTTTTCTGGTCTTAATTTTGGCGCTACCTCCTATTTACGCTGCCCTTGTAACTAGGTGGCAGCGTCAAAAACAATGGCTGTTGCGGTGGAACACCCACTGCCTACCCCTTTCATGCTAAGCATAGCGTGAAAGGGGTCTTATTTACAAGGCAGCTTTAAGCCATGTTAAGTGGCTTAACGCTGCCTTGTAAATAAGGCGAGGCCCCTATCGCCAGCACGTCACTGAAAGCGATTTTGTGGTGGCGATAGGGGCTTGTAAATATGACCTCAGATTCAGTCAGGAGGAAAATGTGATTCTGATTGCGGAGGTGACGGAGAATCAACACCAGCTATTCGTCAGCTCCAATGTGTCATTGGGGACCAAAAATGGCCATTTTGCAGTCCATTGTCAGCAAGGTGAAATCTCTAGCAGAAGTCAAGAAGACAGTGACCGATTGTAAAAAGCGCTGTCATGATGCCAAGTGCAAAATCAAGCAGAAACTGGCTAGCAATTGACAGGCGGCACTGCAGACCGGAGGTGAGAGACCTGCGCCACAGGAGGAGCTAGATGCCTTGGAGGAACAGGTGTCCGCAGTTATCTGTGAGGAGTCGTGGTAGCTGAATGGTGCTGAATATGACCAACTACATCAGCAACAGGGGAAGTAATAACCAGGGACATGGTGCTGTGTGAGTAAGGTTTTTTACATCCATCTACCTATGTCTCATTACCCACCCACATGGTGTGCATATCAAATGCTAGCTACATAGGTACTCGGGGGTAAAGTCATATGTCCTTTGAGCTGTTGGTATAATTTATGAATACATTGAAATTCACATAACGTGGGTGTAAGGGCCTAGTAATCAGGCACACAAGCATACATACAATGTCAACTAACCAGTCATGTGTCTTATGACTCTGGGGCAAATTTACAATGAACGTGATGGAGTGTGACCTGGACAAGGTGCAAGATGAGGTAAAACTCAAAAGGGAATAGGGGCTGGGATACCCCGCTTTACGCCATATATTACGTAAACACTGTTGCCACATCATAGATTATTTTTTATATTAATCCACACCCACAACACACTGATCTACAACACTTACCTACCTGAAGCCATAGAGACGCAAGCACGTTGGTAGCACCTGCCAGTCATACCTCTGGTGCATACCACCTACACATGAGACGCAAACCTCCAGAGAAGCTCTTAGTTATAGCTTATGTTTTTGATTTTGTTTCTGTTATTATTTTAGATTTTTTGTTGTTTCCATTCTGCAGTTTCCACATGGATATGTATTAACTCCTTTTTGGTTTCTCCCGGTTGCCCCCTCCCCCTGGCATTGACCCAGAGTAAATTAAAACTTGTAACGCAGGAAAACATTTAAGAGACAGCTCAGAGACAGGGCTTGACCTGTGTTGGAGTAGTACGTGTGCTGCAGATTGGTAGAAAAATTATGCTGTAACTTGCTGCACAGAAAGCAGATATTTGGAACTGTACACTGTATGATAATATATCTGTAATTGGGACTACAGTTACCAATTGTTCACAACATGCCCTTTCACAAACTGTTACTGTGGGAAGATGACTTGGGTTGCGATCTATCTTTATTGTACATCAATATAAATGCCAATAAAAATGTATTAATAAAATTGTTGAGGGAGGCGGATTCATGGGGGCCCGTGCTGTGGCATTGCAGATGATACATGCAATACCATATAGCTCAAACACACAAAAGGGGATGTGAGAAATACGTACAATAACTCTAACCACCAGCAGTCACTCAGGGTACCATTCCAACCCATCACTCTTTAGCTCGCTGTGCCACTGCTGTTTGGATCCAGCCATATTCAAATCAGTCTTGCCCTACCCAATAGGAACAGACTAGCCTGAACTGCCAGGTCCTCAATGGACTGGAACACAAGCAACCCACGGCCAGTTTTGCCCTGATAAGGGTTCATAAAGCGATGTAGCTTGGTTCTAGAGACAAAGTGAGCACAGGCGTCCCTTCTGAGCATACCCTTTCTACTTATGGCAGTGCATCAAACACTCAAAAGGTGATGGGAGGAATGCTTGCAATAAGTCTAACTACTGTCAATCACTTGGGGTAGATTTTCAACCATGGCCTGGAAGTTTTGACTGGGCTGTTCAAATTGGAGCGGGTCAAGAATGATTTGCTTACAGCTGAGTCCAAATTGAGGTGGATCAGTGTGCAAGATAGTAATGGACTCGGTGGTGCCCCAGTGGAATTACCTGTGGCTGAGATTAATTCAAGTATTCAATCCACCACTTTTTTGTATAGTTCATATCACATAGCTGCGAGTGTCAACCTACAGGGCCAATTAATACGCTTCAGCAAATTGAGGCTCAAAAGAACACTGGAATGCCCACTGTTACGCCCAATCCTACCAACGCCTCACCTGCACCACCAATAAACCCACCAGCTCGATCTCCACAATTCAAGCTCAACCTCTAGTGAGCCCAGTAGTGCATAAAATGCTCATAACCTCATGCAAGGAACTCAAACAAAACTAAATTACCTTTTAATCTACCAATCAGCAATCCTTACAAAACACACTACAATTGACAGTAACCCATCCCACGACTTTTGATGTACATAGAAACACTTTTAATGTTAATCCCTTTCAATAAATTTCACTTAAAATGACTTTTAACTGGGGTTTAATTTCTTGTGTATCAAGCCATAGTTATTGGTTTACTAGAATGATGGATTGCAATGTGTTAGAGAGCATGGACATTTTACACAATCACAAACTTCTGTAAGCATTCCAATGTACACATCAAAAGTGAGAAGACAACTGTTTCTGTCTTTGAAAATAATTTTTTCTTTTATATAAAATCTGTTAATACATGTGAAAATAAATCTTCAAGGGTGCGCTTAATTAAATTATAAACTATGGTTGGGAAGGGGGGTAAGGAATAAAAACCTGGGCATTAGTCCATGAAGGGAAACCCCACTAGGAGGACAATTTAAAAAACATTCCAGAAATGACAATGGACCACTGTCATTTCACAAGGTGAAAAGATGACAATGTTCACAAAGAAAATGCTAATGTTCCAAAACAGACATTGCTGACTAAACTTCAAATGTGTTAAATTAATGTCTAAATGCCATAGTGTATATGGATAGTGGTGTAGTCAATCATTTATCATTTATGCAACACTAACAGTGTGATGCAGCAATCAAAACTAGCAGCTCAAGTGAAAAATGTGACCACTACTCTGTCAAACACCTGCAGACCTTGCCCCCTGTTCTGTGTCCCACCGAGGTATCTAGCTGGCGATGTAGTTTAGTGATAAAATCTACATGAACATCATGTTTCATGGTGAAGGTGTATAATACATAACACTCCACAATAATCTTGCACACAATTTCTGGAATATACTAGAGGACCTTCCAACTCCCCTCTCTCCCCTAGCCCCACTATTAATGGTCAAGCCATCTGAAATGTGACTTGAGGTTACCAAAGGTAAAATAGATAATGTATCGAGTTAGTGGGGGAGCCCTTCTATACCTCTATTGAGTCTTTGGGAGCCGTGTGGAACTGACCTTTGCTTGTGGGAAGCCTGCGGATTGCTGTGTCCTGCTCGTTGTGAGGGAGCCGTCTAGTGCCTCGCCGGACCCGCTTCGCGGGTCCCGCAGCGCTTGTGGAGCGCCCTGAACTGTGACCGAGTGCCTGGACATTGGGAGAGGAAAGCGCGGGGCAGGCAAGTGAGTCGGCGGGGCTGCGAGCTTCTTGGCAGGGACTCCAGTGTCCAGGAGTCCCTGCGCGCCCAACTAGAAACACCTGGGCTGCTCTCCCCGCTGGCCACGCCCCCCGCCAACGGAGTAAAACCGGACCCGTCCTACTGCTTACTGGGACCCTTTGGGAGCCGTGTGGAACTGACCTTTGCTTGTGGGAAGCCTGCGGATTGCTGTGTCCTGCTCGTTGTGAGGGAGCCGTCTAGTGCCTCGCCGGACCCGCTTCGCGGGTCCCGCAGCGCTTGTGGAGCGCCCTGAACTGTGACCGAGTGCCTGGACATTGGGAGAGGAAAGCGCGGGGCAGGCAAGTGAGTCGGCGGGGCTGCGAGCTTCTTGGCAGGGACTCCAGTGTCCAGGAGTCCCTGCGCGCCCAACTAGCAACACCTGGGCTGCTCTCCCCGCTGGCCACGCCCCCCCGCCTATCAACCTATCATAGAACCGCATTGTGTATAATAGTCACTAGGGTTACCACTTCGCGGGAGCGAGCGGGAGCGGGCCGGGAGAAGCCCGGGACAAGGGCGGGACCGTCTGTGGCCGTCAGGGGCCGAAGGAGGCTGGGCTGGGCCTACCTTCTTGGTTCTGCCGTTCGCCATCAGGACCCTAGTACAATAAGCTGATTAATTGCCCCATAGTCATTATTACATTCTAAGACACCATGCCGTCCCCGGCAAGGGAAAGTACCCCCATAAGGCAGGGAGGAGCAAAAAACATGACCCTAGAGAATTACTTTCCTCGGGCTGGGGGAGATGGGGACAAGGAGAACACACTAAATCGGCTCAGAGCTGAGCGGAGACGCTCTATAGATAACTTGAAAGGTAGACCTCTAGGAGATTATCCCCCCACACCCAGCGAAGATTTGACACTAATTGAAGATGTTCCGATCCTGCTTAGGGATCTTACAAAAACGCCCCCAGTGGTACTTATGAGCTCTACCCCAGTGAGTAGTACAAGCCCAAGTAGGGGGACGATTGATCTAATTTCTCAACCTCTCCCAGCATCGAAGCCTAGGAAAATCAAATCTAAACTAGCTGGAGCACAAGGGGTATTTGGGCCCCCCCCAAACAAACGTAGGAGGAAGTCGAGGTGTGCTCAGGCAAAAAACAAACCCAAGATCCCCCATTCTGACTTCGGGAAGTCATGTAAACCCTCCATACCGACTGTGACAACAGTGGATGACTTACATCTTAAACCCGCTGTACAGGATGGTGTGGCCCCCGCCCTGACTAAAGAGCCGGCTAGCAACACTGCTAATGCCCCCCTCTCTGTTGCCCCGTTGGGCAATTTGGAATTTCTGCTCAGGTCACTTTTGTTACCAATTAGTGAAAGCATCAAAAAAGTGGAAATTAGATTAACCATTCTTGAGGCTACACTAAGTAGTATGAAAATTCCGGCCAATTCTCACGAAAGGGCTCCTAAGCCTACTGCCACCCCAACAGCTCCAAAAAGTGTTACGCATCTCGCTCCCTTACAGGTTGCAACTGCGGCCGCCCCACTACAAACTCAGAGGAATAACCCTGCCCCAAATAAGCCATCTAACCACATAGGACCTATCCCCCCTGCAAACGCTGCTCCCCCAGTACAGCCTATAGATAGTGTTGCACCAACCCCACTAATGAAGCTTCCCCCTAGGCCACGCAGACCCAATTTACCACCAGAGGCGAATGACTTTACAGTAGTCATGGCGGGTGTTCCACCGCTAGAGGTAGATGAAGCTGAGGATTTCTGTGTCCTAAAAAGCAGGGTGATTAAGTGGTTAAATCTAAATAGACCTTTACCAGCACACTTAAATAATGAGATCATAATGGTTAGAAGGGTGCCTTGGATAGGGAGAACACGCAAATCCATCACAGGGGATTGCATATTGGTGAGCTTTAGGGATGCTGGAACAGTCGCTCATATATGCCAGGGAAAGAATAGATCACAGGTGTCAACAATTCAAACACTTCATGTGTCCTTCTTCTTTCCCCCCATCCCAGCCCCTGTACACGTGACCTGTTCATATGACACCTGGGAAAGGGTGGGTCGGAGGGGTGTTCATCACAAGTTCAATCCCAGGCCATTATTTAGCCGCCCAGAGTCACCCTTTCACACATTTAATCGGTTTCACTGCCTGGATGGTCTTGAGGGGGTAGATTGACAAACAGATAATGGTATACGGGGAGCAGGGGGTAGAGGGGTTTTAAATGATGAGCTGCAGAAGCACAGCCCTGAGGTAATGCAAACGTCATCGAGTTGTGCCCGGATGCATGCGCTGGATGAACCTAGGGTTGTAGAAATTGCATGTACAGGAGATGCACAGGGACCGGAAAGGGGAAAACAAGGGCGTGAAATACTAGGAGGGCCCCAGGGAGGAGGGGTCCAGGGGGGTGAGGCAATAAAAATCATCTCATGGAATATAGCTGGCCTGGCTGGAAAATTTAATAATAAAGAGTGGCTTGACTATATCAGAAAATTCCATGTGATTTGTCTGCAGGAAACCTGGGCCCAGGAGAATAACTTTCATTTGCAAGGGTACAAGTGTTTCTTTGTACCCGCTCAAAAATCAAGATCAGGGAGAGCCATGGGAGGTTTAGCTATTTATATAGATCTGTGCCTTCCGGGAAGTTATACTTGTCTTGATTGGAATTCCCACAGGATTCAGGCAGTCATGTTCTCTGGGAAAGGTCTTAGATTTGTTGCAGTAAATCTTTACAACAATGAGACAGCGGGATTTAACATCTCTCTTGTCACTGAATTAGATAATAGGTTGGGCCAGGTTATAACAGGCCAAAAAAAGGGGCAGTCATATGGGTTGGTGGTCATGGGAGATTATAATTGCCACTTGTGCCCGGTACTGGTCCAAACAAATACAGATTGGTCCTGATGCCCCATGGAGAAGGGACCGCACTTCTCTCACACGCCGTTAGGCTCAGCTTTTAGAACGTTACGGCTTAAGTATGACCTTGAACACACCATTAACATGGTAGGGACGCAGGAGGATGGCACACTCCCCCCTACATTTAAGGGTAGAGGATGCTCTTCCTTTATAGATTACATTCTGGTCTCAAGGTCCATAATTAATAAGACAACCAGTGCAGGGATTGAATGGAGTGGCTTTAGCGACCATAACCCTCTTGTCCTGGAGCTGTTGTACAGGGTGGGTCTAAGTATCAGAGTCCAACGCACCTTTACTGAGAGAGCAACAGACCAGGGCAGGAGATTAAAATGGGCTAAAATAGATGGGGAAAAGTTTTACAAGGGCCTGGTGGACGCAGGCAAACTTGCTATTAATGATTGTCTGGACACAGAAGTCCACGGGTCGAGGATAATGGAAGCTTTCGACCAGATCGCTAATCTGGTCGATGGTTTACTAAAGACCAGTGTGCCACTCAAGAACCACGGGAATCCCCGATGGTTCGACAAAGACTGCTCCAAAGCTTTGAGGGAGCTGAAAAGCTGCCTTAAAACTAAACCAAGGGTTCCCCACAAAGTTAAGGAGTGTAGAGATATTTACAAAAAGGAGATTAAGAGGAGGAAACTTGCCTTGCAGGCGGAAGCGTGGGCAGATTTACGAGAAGCAGGGGAAAGAAAGGATCTAGCAGGTTTCTGGAAAATAATTAATAATCCAACTTTCCAGGAAAAAGATACCCCGGATATAGGGGCCAACATTCTCCCAGAGCAGTGGGTTACCCACTATAGGAGCCTGCATAATCATGAGCCTGGTTCTACTGTAGAGCTACCGGCCATTCCAACTGAGGCTCCATTGGTAGAATTCTCCATTAAGGAGATCCCTGCAGGGATTGAGGGCCGGACCAAAAATAAAGCGCCGGGGCCTGACGGAATCCCCCCAGATCTGTTCCTGAGTAAAATCGAACTTTGGGCTCCTCTAATGACAAGGGTTATTAATACTGCTATTACCTGTGGCCTGCCCCCGTCTTGGTCCACGGCAGTAATTGTGCCGATTTTTAAAAAGGGCAACAGGGATGACCCAAAGTGCTACCGCCCGATCTCCCTGATCGATGTGTCAGCAAAACTTCTGGGGAGGGCAATTCTTAATAGACTGTCCGAGTGGACCGAGGAAAAAAACATCTTCTCGGACACTCAATACGGATTTAGGGCAGGGAGGTCCACTAGTGACCAGTGCCTGAACCTCTATATGCTGACTGCCAAGTATACCATGGCTAGTGATGAATCCGTTTATATGGGTTTCATGGATCTGGCAGCAGCATTCGATCACGTCAATAGGGAAAAATTATGGGGTATGATGCTTAGTATGGGGATAGAGAGTGGTCTAATTAATATATTGAGGGAACTGCACAGTGACACCACCGCTAAGGTCCGCTTTAATATGGGGGGGAACTGACTAGTTCTTTTCCTTGTATGAGTGGAGTCCGACAAGGCTGCATTCTTGCTCCCTTTTTGTTTTCCCTTTATATTAATAATCTGGAGCAGTTTTTGTTAGGTCTGAAGGCAGATTGCCCAAGGGTTGGGTCGCGTCATATTCCTGTTCTGCTTTATGCAGATGACGCGGTACTGATCGCACGCACACCAAGGAGCCTACAAATCTTGATTGATGGATTTGTTAGGTTCATGGGTGCCCTGGACCTTTCTGTTAATTTGAGTAAATCTTATGTGCTCCTGGCGGGGAAAAAAAACACCTCTAAATTTACATACACAATAGGGAGCCACATCATGGAAGAGGTTAAAACGTTTCCCTACCTTGGTGTAACATTTGATGGTGCCCTGCGGTTTGATACCTTGGTGGAGGAACGTTGTGGTAAAATGATTGCATCTAACGGGGCAATGGCTAGCTATGGCAGGAGGCTAGGAAGATGGTCCCCGGAACAGGTGATAAACCTGTACAGCTCTGTATCATGCTCCAAGGTAATCTATGGGGCAGAAGTATGGGGCTTTGTCAATACCACTAGTATCCAACGAGAAGAAAATAAATATTTGAAATCACTCTTAAGGGCACCACAAAGTACTGCTGGTTTGATTGCCCACAGGGAGTTAGGGAGACTATATATAGAAGATCTGATAAAACTGAGGCCCATTATTGCTTGGTTAAAAATCTGGGTCAACCCTGATGCGACACTGAGTAGAGAAATCTTATCGGACTGCCTAGAGAGGGACAAGTGTATGCGCATCCCCTGGCTCCTTTATGTGAAGAACACCCTAGAGGGGCTAGGTTTTGGGAACCTCTTTACTCATCCTGCAACTATTGTAGCCCAGAACAAACTGCAGGTAGGGAGAATTTTTCTAGAGCGGAAAAACCTACGCAGAGATGAGGCTGAAGGGTGTAAAAAGACAGTGAGGGCCCATCGCCTAGTGAAGAGCGTGGAAGGTATGGAGCCATACTTGTACCTCATGCATAATGCACAGGATAGGTTCTTGATGTGTGGTAAATAAATAATTAATTACCGGTACTATTTTTGAATACATTAAATAAAACAGATAGCTCAATAAATAAGAGGCAGGATCCGAGGAATCTGAGTCTAACAGGCTTTAATCAGGCACAAGGGAAGGGACAGGATCGGAACAGCCTGAAATAGAATGGCATGGACTGGCAGCTGCCACGTCTCATTAACAGTACATGGTATATATAGTAAAACATTATAATTGCATTACATACAGTAGGCGTAACAAGTGACAAACGTAAGATAAGAACAAATGGGCGTACAAAGAAGGCGTGCACAGGGCGTGCACGTAGACATGTGATGAGAACGTCACAGAAGTGTCATAAAGGGGTGGATACATGGAGGGGGCTACATGGGCAGCTTGGAACCTTTAACCTACTGGTGCGTGCAAACGGGCCATGACGTGCAACTAGGGAGAACTGGGGGCTATGACTTCTGTGCTAGAAGAGGAGACTAAAGTCTGCGATGTCAGGACGACATGTACCTATATCATATCTGGTATCTGGTGTTTGGAGAACATGTTGATAGAATCTAAAAGTTATCAGGGCAAAGGCTACTTGACACTAATACTGGTACATGCATATATTCTTCGTGTATTGCGTGTGCTATGAATCTTCTATGGATATTAATTCAGTAATTCACTTGCATGGAGACAGAAAGACTAGACTATAGCTGGAGATGTTTATGCGGTTCGCTAGCTTAGGAATATGAAGACGGAAAGCTGAACTGATAACTAGAGGCATAACATATTCTTGGCAGACAGGCAGGCAGAGCCAGGCCGGGCACCACGCTGCGCGGCAGAAAGTAAGCAAAGGGTCAGGGATGCGGGAGGGGGCTGCATCGCTCCTCGGAATGGTTTCAGGAGACTGGAGCTTGAATCTGGTGTTCAGGCCCTTGAGGCCTAGTAACGGGGACAGTTCGATGAATTAACGTGCAGAATGTAAAACGTGGGCAACATAGGCCTAATACTCGTTGCTTTCACGGGACTGGAAACTGGCATACTAAAGTTGGACACAACTATAATTGCGTCTTTAATCGATCATAGGGGGACATATGCATATCGATCATGCACATATAACATAGGATGGGGAACACGTAGGCACACATGACAAGGCAAAATTCAATTTTCCTCATTCCCTCCTTGTGCCCTACGTTTCCTTCAGGAAACATCAATATTCATGATTCCATCTATCTGTTCATAGAGCATAATTTGCTCGTCTCGGATTGTCTTGGAACGGGACTTAGGACTAGGAATACAAGATGTAGCGCACAAGCCGCAAATCGCAGGGCCACATTGTAAACAAAGACAGCAACTGAATATGATCATTACTGCTATACCCAGGAATGACAATACTTTCCATCCCCAGGCAGATATTATACTCCAGAGCCAACCGGACCATGTCCAGGTGCCTGGATTCTGGTGTAACTGATGGGCTATTTTATGAAGTCTGGTTATAGCTGAATATACAGACGGTGCGTTATTAGGAATGAAAATGCAGCAACTAGATCCGATGACTCTACAAGCTCCGCCCCTATCGGCCAGTATGACGTCAAGAACGAGACGATTTTGGAGCACGACAAATCTCATAGCAGATTGTTCCTCAGTTAAGTTACCTAGAGCGGAAGTAGTCTCATTCACTACTGCTTCAAGGGTTCTAGTTAGCCTACGTATTAACTTACTATTCTGGACAGGACCTATGAAGAAAAATCAATCTTTATTGAAGTCTTGATATTGTTCTAATGCAGTTTCAGTTTGATCGACAATTGGGGACTCGGTCTTCCTTCTATGTCTAACGTGTACTAGATGTGTGTTTCTGTGATAATCGGATGGGGCTAGAAAAACTGGTGGCAGTAGGAAGGCAATGTAACATGTTCCATCCCAATCCAGAGGCAGACGTACATATGCGGTCTGGCCACATACAAAATAAGAATGACGTGAGGCTTTGAAAGTAGATTTCCCACTGTCACTATACTCGACCACAGTATTACAATCACTGTGTACTAGATGTACTGAACCATTCTTTCTGACACATAATTCGCCTTTCACTGGTAGAACTGTAATAGCAGGCAAATCTGGAGTAGTCTCGGACTGAACATTCAGAACCATGAAATTTGAGGAATAATTACCTAGATCATATACTTCATTTTCTAGATCTAACCCTGTTCTATGTGAAAGACCTTACTTGTCTGGGAAACATGTTCTATTCAGAAAGGACATATCGTTTGAGGATGACGTTAACGTGGACCATGCTCCACACGAACCATTGTGTGAAAACGGATAGGGAAAGAGTGGCAGAACTCCCTTCGGTGTCTGGAAAGGGGGGAGTCGACCACACACCCAACAATTTGTGGCATTGCTAGTCTGGTGTGAATAGTGTAACATTCGGATAAAAGTATTATTGCGCATGGCAAGACGATAGGATAACTCGTGAGGAGGCAGTTCACTAAATGTGTGCTATACTGTAACATTAGAGGAAAAATGTACATGTGAAATAGTAGGAGGAAAATATATATGTAAAACATAACTTATGCCTGTAATCGTAAAACTCAGAAATAATAAAATTAATAGAATAACAATGCATCGACTTCGAAGATTCTTTTGATAACGTATTCTCTTAGAGTTTCGACTAACTCTCTAACTATGTGGGTCTATCTCATACATGTCAGGAACCTGTCTAACCGCTTCACCCGAGAGGGACTTAGACAATTAAACTGGCTGACTTACTAGACCTTAACTTTTCTTTATACTCCTGCTGTGGAGTTTTCTCTAACAGGGGATGTTTAGAGTCAGTATCTGGGCAGTCCTTGAGAACGGGGCAGTCCTTGAAAAAAGTTTTTGGAGGGAGTCCATGAAATCGCTTCACGTGACTGGAATGCAACCAGCCTTTTCGACCCTCGACCTTGATTGCAGTCCTTGTTGTCATCAGGACGAGTTTTGGTTCTTTCCATCGGGGCTCCAGCGGACTTGAACGATCAAAATTACGAATCAGAACGAGGTCGCCTGGTATGACCTCGTGCGGTTTCACTTGGGTGTTGTCTGGAAAAGCAGCGGCAACCTGTGAACGACAAGAGAGTAGTGCAGACATCAAGGAAGCCAGGTAATCTGTCAGCATATTACTGTCAACATCAGTTATTGTACGTGGTCTAGGTGTACCCCACATGTTTGGGGGACGGCCGAAAACTACCTCGAAAGGTGAAAGACCTGAACGGGAGTGTGCGACCATTCTCATGTAAAAAAGGGCGACTGGCAGTGCTACTATCCAATCTACGCCTTTCTCTGCGCATACCTTGGCAATGCGGATTTTCAGGGTCTGATTATGTCTCTCTACGAGACCAGCTGCTTCAGGATCTCGTACACAGTGGAACTTCCACTGGTACCCTAACAGAAGAGATACTTGTTTCATGAGTTCGGATGAGAATGGCTGGCCGTTGTCTGAATACACGACCCTCGGTAATCCATAGCGGGGGAAATACTCATGAACCAACTGCCTAGCAGTGGTCGCGGCAGTGTAATCTGAGACTGGATATGCTTCTGTCCATCTGGACAAAGCGCATACAACTACGAGGACATACTTGAAACCTCGACATCGATCCATCTGTATATAATCCATCTGGAGGACTTCAAAAGGGTGGTCAGGAGGATGGAATCCACCTTGTTCCACCGGGACACCTTTACCTGGATTGAACTGACAACATATCATGCAGGTACGCACTTTCTGTTTGGCTGCTGTTCGTAAATGCTTGTTAAACCAGAGGTTCTGAATGCTGTCTAACATGGCTTTTTCTCCTAAGTGTGCTGGACTATGTGCGGTGTTAATAATGACTTGAACCATAGAGTCGGGAAGAAACCATGTGGCTTTTCCCTTCGTCAACCATCCTTGATCTGTCTGGACCCCTCCTTGTTCAGACCACTTCTTGATTTCATCTGGGGTAGCATGTGACTGTATATCTAGTACGTCTTGAGTGGGGTCCTTAACTGTCATACAAATCGTCTGAACTGGAACGTCTGTCTGAGTCGTGTTAACTAGAATGTCTGGAGTCTGGGCTGTAAGCTTGGCTGTTCGATCTGCCAGGTCGTTACCCTGGGAAATGATGTCAGTGACTTTCGTATGTGCCTTGCACTTCATGATAGCGATAGCTATCGGTAAATGTATTGCATCTAACAGAGCTTGAATGATGGGGCCATGCTGAATCTTGGTTCCATGAGAAGTCATAAAACCTCTCTCTTTCCAGAGTACTCCAAAGTCGTGTACGACTCCGAATGCATAACGTGAATCTGTGTATATATTTACTTTCAGGTTCTTGGCTCGTATGCAGGCTTGGGTCAGAGCGACGAGCTCTGCTGCTTGAGCAGACAGGGTGTCAATACGATGTGTTTCTATAACTTCAGTTTCAGTAGTCACTGCATACGCGGCTACTAGTTCTCCTGTACTTGTCCTCATACATGAACCATCCACATAAAGTGTCAGGTCGGGATCAGGTAATGCAATGTCTGTCAAGTCTTGTCTTGGCTTTGTCATGGTGTTGACAACTTCCACACAGTCATGTGTGGCAGGATTTGAAGTAACTGAGGGTAACAGTGTAGCGGGATTTAAAATGTTGCAGCGTCTGATTTCTATGTGTGGCTGAAACAATGTCAGTTCATAACCTGTTAAACGTGCAATTGTCAAGTGCTGAGTCTGTGTTCGGTTTAAAAGAACTTCCACAGAGTGTGGGACTTGTACTGTCAGGGAATGTCCTAACACTATGGAATCACTTTGTCTAATAGCTAGGGCTGTGGCTGCAACTGACTTGAGGCACGCAGGCAAAGCCTGGGCCACCGGATCTAATGTGCTAGAAAAATAAGCACAGGGCTTGTGTTGTCCTGCTTGATCTTGCGTAAGAACAGATAATGCTATACCATCGCGTTCAGTGACAAAAAGTGTAAAAGGCTTACTGTAGTTTGGTGTCGCTAGAACGGGTGCTTGGCATAAAGCTTTCTTTAACTCGTTGAAAACAAGTGTATGTTCCTGGGTCCAAGGGAGGACAGTCGATGTGGCTGCCTCCTGTGTCGTTAACTGTATCAGTGGCTTGGCTAGATATGCATACTGAGGAATCCATTGTCTGCAGTAAGAAGTGAGGCCGATAAAAGCTCGTACCTCCTTCTGAGTCTTGGGCTGTGGAAGATGTGCTATTAACTGGATACGGTCTGGTGTCAACTGCCTACCCCACTTGGACAGTAAGTGTCCAAGGTAGACCACTTGCTGGACACAGAATTGCAGTTTCGAAGGGGACACCTTGTGCCCCATTTCGGCTAGAAAATACAGGACTGTAAGTGACGCACGTTCCCAGTCACGTTCAGAACGGGCTGTGATCAATAGATCATCGACATACTGGAGCAGAGCAGTGTCAGTTGGCATGTGAATATTGTCTAGTTGTCTTTTCAGTGCTTGACTGTAAATACTAGGACTTTCTGTGAAACCTTGAGGAGCTCGTGTAAATTTATAGCTCCTTCCACTTAAACAGAATCCGAAAAGAAACTGGCTGTCTGGATGAATGGGGACACTAAAGAATGCGTTCTTGAGATCAATAACAGTAAAGAACGTAGCTTCGGAATCAATGGCAGTCAATAGGGAAGAAATATCTGGAACCACTGGGTACTGGGGTATGATACATTTATTAAGTTCTCGAAGGTCGATCACTAATCGATAAACTGGAGGTGCATTGGGATCAGTACGTTTCAGAATCGGAATGATAGGAGAATTACATACATTGGAGTCAGTTTCTATAACCACTCCTTGAGCAATGAGCTCGTCAATAATTTTCGATAAGGCTGCTACAGCCTCAGGTGGCAATTTGTACTGTCGGATTCGTGGTAATACAACACCTTGCTTCAGAGTGACACGATGGGGTGTAATGTGCATACAACCTACATCAGTTGGACCTTGCGCCCATAAATGCTGTGGTACATTCAATAATCTTGGATCAAAATCACGTAATACATAATGACCTTTAAAATCTCTTAAAAACAATCTCACTCCTTCTGGGGAGCAGCATATAACTGCTCCTAATTCTTTCAGGGTCTTAATACCTAACAAGTTCTCTGGACATGATTTCGTGAGTAACAAGTCTGTAGTTCGGGATAATGGACCGACTTCTAGGGTAACTAGTTTCGATATTTCATTAACAATAGGCTTTCCTGAAAATCCAAGGGAAACATTTCTAGAGCCTGAGAGTGGAGCCCCTGGAACCTCGTCATGACTGATGGTAGTCCTACTTGCCCCTGTATCAATCAGAAACTTTCTGTCTTTCCCTAATACCTGACTGTATACATAGGGACCCTCTTGATCTACAGGAATCTCGATGAGAGGCAAGCCAACCTCCCTCTCTAGGCTGTTTCATGAATACGGCTGATAATCTGGATACTCTGACTGGGCATACTGGTACATCTGCTGTGTAACGTGTTGTGTGGCAGCTATAGGCTGCGGTACTGTAACTGTCTGTTGTGCGTTCTGCGGTGGCTGGGAATTCTGTGAAACTTGTTCTTGTCTAGGCGGACGTGGTCTCTCTTTCGTTTTACCAGTAGCTATGTTGTGTTTCAGAACTGCACATTCGTTTACATAATGACCTGGCTGTTTACAGTAATTGCATGTCCCTTTAACGGGAGCTGTAGGATGACTAGCTTGATTCGGACCCCTCTTCTGACTGTCTTGTGGAACAGACTGTGCAACTAGTACTTTCATTTTCGTGTCTTTCATACGTCTCCTTTCATGTTCCTGCTCCTCCCTGATTCTGTTCTGGTGGTACTGTAGCATCTGGAGCATCTGTGACGGAGTATTAGCTTGCCAGGTACTTTCGACTTTCAGTACTCGATTTTTAACTCGTGGTAAAGAATTCTCAACTAGTTTGGTAACAAAAAGATGTGGATACGATTCACTACTTGTTTTCAGACCACTATTAACAATGAAACATTTCTCAAATCTAGAATAAAAATCACTAGTGTCTTCGTCTTGTTTCTGTTTACAGGCTGAGATGGCATCCCAATCTTCCTTTTTCGTGGCTAGTAATCTTGGCAAGACTTGTATCAGTAACTCGGGCAATGCTTTAGCTTTATCCCCAAGACCGGTACCTGGAACTCGTGTGTTATCTTCAGTCTCTAATGCGGTCCAATCTATCTTTTTCTCTCCCACCTCCCATTCTTTTTCTTTAAGTTTTTCATATATGCCCGCAGGCAACAGGACCTTTAACATTTTGATAATATCAGGATACGTGTATTCTCCCATACGGAGCATGTCCTTTAATTCACGGTGGAACCCTGCTGGATCTTTGTCGTGACAGGGTATTAACTTTTTCATTTCCAGAAGCTCTATTTTCGTGATAGGGGTGTAAACAAATACTCGTTCGAGATTTCCTCCCTCTCCCTTAACTGGATGTACTTCTCGCAACGGATTCTGTCTGTCTATGTAGAATGATTTCCTTACTGGGGGTGGAACAGGAACAAAATGTGGATTCAGGAACGTTCTATATTTGTGGCGCTGTTCTAGAATGACACTAATTAAATCGGTACCTAGACCTTTCCATCGGTTTAGGAGTAACTCGTTCAGTACATCATGTAAAGGACCTGGATCAGAATGCTGATCCTCATACAGTGTAATGAGGTGCTGGATCATATACATACCCACCAGTCGCTGCTCGGCTGGCGGTAGTTTCAGAAACATTTGGGCCACTACTTCGTCTGGAAACGTGGCAGAATCACTAACCCATCGGACTGCTGATCGGGCTAGTTCTTGTTCATGCATGGAACTAAGCTCACTATAACCTATTCGTAATTTCAGAATTGTATCGGTGGCCTGGAATACTTGTTCAACAGAACACTGTTCTGGTACGGGAGGAGGAAAAACTTTCTTGTAATCTAGACGTGAATGTCTGTCGGGAAATCTAGTTCTACCTACATACGCTATTCTGGCGGGATTCTCGCTGTCTACCTCTTCACTTGAAGAGTCATTCTCTTTCTCGGTTGCTCTTTTTGCTTCCTCCTTCTGGTGTATACTTATAATTTCCTTACGAATTTTCCTGTACATACTTTCTATACTACCTTGTGACTTGTGTTTTCCCTCGGCTATATTGTCACTCCACCTAGTCAGGCCTTTCATCTCGTCTTTATCTTTATCAGGATAAGCTTGTTCTCTTATTAAACAGTTAATCAAGAATTGCAAAATCATGCCTTGAATCTCGACTTTCCTGTGTACCATAGCTTCGTGAATACTTCCTGGGTTCTCCCCAGTACGGATAAAATGATATATTCTGTCTAGATGTTCCTTCATCTCGGGCAGGGTGGCCAAAAAGTTGGCAACTCGCCTTAAACGTACTGAATATAATATCATGTGATCTTCGCCTGGAACTGAATCATATATGCAGTCAGTAAGATGTCGCTTGAGGTCTGCGTATGTAGTCACTTTTGGCGTGTGCTGTAACGCTGCGTCTCTCAGCGTCAGTCGTTTTACTTGAGGCGGGGTGATAGGAGCACCTCCCCCTGCTCCTCCTGAACTGGAATCGTTAACTAATACTGAATGTGCAGGTGCTGGTAAAGTGACTGGTACAGTAGGAGTACGTAATGTGGGTTGATCCTGGAGGACTGGCGCATGGACAGGACCAACGACTGGAGGCACAGGAATTACATTAACAGGAGGCTGGACTTGAACTTGGACTGGCGGAGTAGGATCTGTATTAGCATATTCTGGGACAGTGTCGTCTAAATAGGACGAAAGGAAAATTTCAGCTGCAGTCGGTTTATGACGCAGTTTAATCGGGACCAATGGTGGCGGTAAATTACAGGGTGCTTCCGGGGTTGCCTTCGGCAAGCCCTCGGCAAGAAGAGGATACATACCTTTAATAAGGGCATTTATCTGTCTGTCTGACTGTTCTGCTCTAATTCGTTCACCTTCTTCTAGAAGTTCCCTTTCTTGGGCTTTTTCTGAGGATTCTCTACTTAACTCTGCTTTTCTGAATTCTTTTTCGGTTCTTCTATGAGATTCTTTGCGCCATAACTCGATGGCATCTTTCTGAGACTGTCTGGCTTTCCTTTTCCATAATGCCTCTTCTACTCGCATGATGCACTCGGCATCCCATGTACCTGATACAGGCCACCTATATTTCTCTTCAAGATTCTTTGCATAATCTACCCATAAATCTAGATATAATATGGCATCTAAGCCATGCTTGTGATACATAAAATGTCCAGGACTGTCCCTAGGCGGGACAGGAACTGCTTCTTCGAGTAACCCTTTTCTGGTTTTTATCTGACGTAACTTTGAAAACAGAGGCATTTCGGAGTTGTACTTGAACTAGACACAATACACAATAATCACAGTAATGAAATGGCAAACAAATCACTCATACCACGACATAGAAATACATTAATAACAGTTCGAACGGAATACTACCTGATACACTGAAAACATAACACTTGAATTTCTCGAGAACGGACTTACTAGAATTACTGGATGCACTGCTAAAACAGTACAGAACATACCGGTCTCATAAAGAGACACGTCATACCGTATCCACCTAGGTGAATACTTCGGACTGGATCTGTGTACCCAAACCCATCGGACCAGGGACAAACTAATGAACCTGTCTAGATACTTCCCCCGCAACGGTACTCACCGGGAAGCAGAAACTGAAGGCCTCGGACTGGACTGGACTGCTACGACGTCGAACTACGAACTTCGGACTTCAGAAACAGGTGGGCCTCCGGATACCTCGGACCTTGCTCTCTCGGCTTGGGCTCTGGTCGGGACGAACCGCATTCCTCACCGCCTCGTCTGGATGCCGGACCGCAGTCTCCGTCTCCTCCGTGGGCCTGAGGGAGACTTGAAGCAGAAATATCTGCACGTGCACGGTAGAGTTCCGTCACGGCTGTAGAAGGGTCAGGGGGCCTGCGTTATATCGCCGGCGCGTGGGGAAGGGGCTCATCCCTATTCGGGCGCCATTATGTGGTAAATAAATAATTAATTACCTGTACTATTTTTGAATACATTAAATAAAACAGATAGCTCAATAAATAAGAGGCAGGATCCGAGGAATCTGAGTCTAACAGGCTTTAATCAGGCACAAGGGAAGGGACAGGATCGGAACAGCCTGAAATAGAATGGCATGGACTGGCAGCTGCCACGTCTCATTAACAGTACATGGTATATATAGTAAAACATTATAATTGCATTACATACAGTAGGCGTAACAAGTGACAAACGTAAGATAAGAACAAATGGGCGTACAAAGAAGGCGTGCACAGGGCGTGCACGTAGACATGTGATGAGAACGTCACAGAAGTGTCATAAATGGGTGGATACATGGAGGGGGCTACCTGGGCAGCTTGGAACCTTTAACCTACTGGTGCGTGCAAACGGGCCATGACGTGCAACTAGGGAGAACTGGGGGCTATGACTTCTGTGCTAGAAGAGGAGACTAAAGTCTGCGATGTCAGGACGACATGTACCTATATCATATCTGGTATCTGGTGTTTGGAGAACATGTTGATAGAATCTAAAAGTTATCAGGGCAAAGGCTACTTGACACTAAGACTGGTACATGCATATATTCTTCGTGTATTGCGTGTGCTATGAATCTTCTATGGATATTAATTCAGTAATTCACTTGCATGGAGACAGAAAAACTAGACTATAGCTGGAGATGTTTATGCGGTTCGCTAGCTTAGGAATGTGAAGACGGAAAGCTGAACTGATAACTAGAGGCATAACATATTCTTGGCAGACAGGCAGGCAGAGCCAGGCCGGGCACCATGCTGCGCGGCAGAAAGTAAGCAAAGGGTCAGGGATGCGGGAGGGGGCTGCATCGCTCCTCGGAATGGTTTCAGGAGACTGGAGCTTGAATCTGGTGTTCAGGCCCTTGAGGCCTAGTAACGGGGACAGTTCGATGAATTAACGTGCAGAATGTAAAACGTGGGCAACATAGGCCTAATACTCGTTGCTTTCACGGGACTGGAAACTGGCATACTAAAGTTGGACACAACTATAATTGCGTCTTTAATCGATCATAGGGGGACATATGCATATCGATCATGCACATATAACATAGGATGGGGAACACGTAGGCACACATGACAAGGCAAAATTCAATTTTCCTCAGATGTGCCGTTTCAGATTGAACCTACTCCCATTTATGTTGGCATCACCAGCGGGATTTGCTACATCAGTAGAACAGAAGGGGCCCTGCGGCTGCGACAACAGGTCTCCGCAGGACTCCCTTCACTTTGTTTTACTCTGCCCCTTTTACTCAATGCCCAGACGCAGATATCTTGTAAACCTTTTGAAAAAAGCTAATTTGGTCCACACTAGGGAGGCACTAGTATTCTTACAGAAAGCTGCGGAACCCTTAATACTGTGTAGCATTATGAATTTTATCAAGGTAGCACTTTGTTTAAGGCTTACTAGAGGAGAAGATTGAAATGTTTTTATTCTAACTTTTAAGTGTTAAATATGGCTATATTGTTGTATTTATGTTCTGTAAATCTACTGTACAAAGAACCTTGAAATGTTTAATGACTTTTTACTATGTATATTTGAGTGTGCTTTTATGGTGTTTTTTAATCACCGAATAAAGATTCTTTGAAATTGAAATTGAGTCTTTGTGATTAGATGTAAGATGGGGATGAGAAGATGGGGGAGATAAGGCTAACCTAGCATTACCTGTAACAAAGATTTGGAATATTTTTCATAAATGGGGTCAAATAAAATATAAAATGCATGGAGTGTTAGCGGTGTCTTGTTACTAAAATGGTGATATGTGTAGTGGGTTGGCAGAAGTGCCACATGGGTGCAAATAATGAAACCCAACACTTGAGGGAAAAGAGCAATGGCAACCCTCCGCTGCATACGGCCTTCATCAAATCCCCTGGAACCAGCAAATCCCATGATGGGCACAGCCTTCAGCCATGAACAGCAGAAGGGTGGAGTGTTGTGGCCAAGCCCTGTGTATAACCCTCCATAAGTGCTGTAGTCCTTCTGTAGAACAGAGTAAATGTATTTGCATATATTTGTGTTTTTTTCACTGTTTGTGTTTTTCAATTTGTTTGCACTTTCAACTAATTATTTGTTTAATATAATTGTATTGTATTTTTAACTACTGTCATTGAAACATGTCTGTATTGCTTCTTTTCTGTTTACACAATTCTTTGTGGTTTCTTTACTATTTACTTCACCACAGTTCAGTTCATTTCAATTTCTTTATTCAGATGGTACACCCTTCATAAAAGTACATGCATATAAAACAATCATCGTTGCATCATATTAACAGCATAGGTACATTTTCGTATTATCATAAATCAGATAAGAACACATCTATACATGACACTATGTATTAAAAACAAGGATGAAAAGCACAGAATAGCAGCAGATTGTTATAATAATAAAGTGCCACGTGCCCTCACAGTATGTCTCAGAAATAAGCCTCCTTGTAAGCATGTTTCACTGTCAGACAGTTGGAGAATTGATGAAAACATTGCTCCACTCTGTCTAATATTGTGGTATCTCCTTTTAAAAAGTAGGGAGCAAAGAATAGCCTTGTATACAATTCGCCACAGGCTACGGTTTTATGACAGTGTCTGCATTATATCTCGAAATGCTGCATGTTGTCAACCTCTTTTCTTGTTGCAGCACTTCCTCTGGAGCAGTTGTTTGTCTTTCAACCACTAGTTTGCTTTGTACCTCAGCACCTCTATGATGTTTGGGTTCATAGCCCTCACGTGCTTCCACGTTCCATTCGTTCCCATTGACTGCTGGCCAGTTTTCACTATATGGGGCACCTTCTGGCACAAAGTGCATTTCACCTCTTGTGCATTCATTTTCTTTTCAAAAATAACGATTAATGGACAGAATGCTGCACAATGTCAAACATCCACCACAGTACTGAGATCTGGGCCTAATTCCATTGTTTTTTTGCTCCCCATGCCTTTCCAGTTAAGCCCCAGCCATATGTATATCGGTCTTGACCCTATTCCCCATGGGAACAGTCTAGCCCGAACTGCCAGCCAGGTCCTCCTTGGACTGGAAACAAGCATCCTGGGACCGGTTTTGCTGCATCACCCCTCATCAACCAGGCTAGCTTGACTCCAGTAAGGTGGTGCAAAAGTACTTGGGAGCCCAATGACTTCAACATCTTCTGATGGTGAACCATGCACAGGTGTGCTGGATAATGCACTTGTAGTTTGCTGATCTCCAGTTCTGTGAGGCCATGATGACTTTTGATTGTTTGTACTCAAAACTGTCTCTGGTAAACACCAATCCAGAAATGGTGGTTAACAAAATCATTTGTGATTGCATCTAAAGAGTGTTTTATTTTTTGAGTATTGTCTCCTGAGAGACCAATCAAATGGATACTTTTTTTTTTTACCTTCCATAGGGAACTTCATTTTTTCCATGGGAGGGAGTTGCAGTATTAGTGGTCGGCTAGGTGTAGTATTGACTTACTATGAAAGTGTAAGTTACTACAAAAGTGTAAGTTACTACAAAAGTGCAGTTTGTGAAAAACAAAAAGTAGTAAACGTACTCAAAAGTGCAGTTTCTGAATCAGGTCCCTCTTGCTCAGAGTTCCTACAAATGGAACACACTTTACTTACTTGCAAGTACAGACAAACAATTTACCAAAAACCAGCACTGACTCAAAGACACTCCTGTTGAGATAGACTTTTCGACTTCAACATGGTTAAATCCAGGGTCCTGTGACATAATCTCGCTTTTGCTATACTCCTGTCAGCACATAAGTAATTCATAGTCTCATTCAGTAAAATAACAATAAACAAAGTTAGAATATTCACAAGCAAATGTATGACACTAATAATCACACAAATAACAGTATTATGACACATTTGACTAACTACAGAACCTATAAACATCATACAGTTCAAAGAAAAAAAACACACAGGTGAAAGAAATGGCATAAACAACTTTAGAAAATAAGTCCCTAGCCATTAAAATACCACGGTCCAATTCTAAAAGATATATTTTTACCCCTCAATGCGCATACCTCTATTTACACCTGTCAAGACCTCAGAAAAGGCCATGTAGTAAGCATATATTAATTTACTCCTACAGACATTTCCACCATGAGTTCAGAGAAATCTGCAGTGGTCATTTCCATGCAAGTGGCAGGTAGTGGGTGATATAAGGCGTAATTAGCATTGTAACTTTTATGAGATCCGGAGTATTGTAGACACATGTGTGAATGGATTACCGAATTTTTTTAAATCAATCGAAATACCGCTTCAGATTCTATTGTTTGGGACATATTTAAGGCCGGGGTGCGGGGGGAGACATTAGGCTACTCAATAGTTGAACAACAGAAAGTACTGGCTGAAATTAAGGATGGGATGAATCAGTTGAGACAACTGGAAATTGAGTTTATGGGAGAGGTAATCCATCAACAAAATACAGATAACACTTTAAAGGCCATTGCAGTTCTGAAAATTAAAATTCACTGGCATTTTGCAACAAAGGTAGCAACAAAGGTGGCCATGTATAGGGCTCAAATATAAGAAGCAGGGGAAGATTCCGGTAGGATTTTAGCTAAGAGACTCCAGCAAAAAGAAGTATCTAATAAAATGTATAGGATACAGGATCATCTTAATCATATACAGGAATTTCCAGCTGAAGTCTTGAATGTTTTTCGTAAATTCTATACCAACTTATACACAGAGGATGAAATAGTCAATATGGAAGGGAAATTGATTGTGTTCAATTTTGATATTGAGACTAATAAAGTTTCAGAAGATCAAAATGAGGTACTGGCACAAGATATAACTTGGGAAGAAGTAGAGGGAGCAATCCTATTGTTAGCTATGGGGAAAGCAGTCGGACCGGATGCTATCCCGCTTGAATTTTATAGAAAATTTTGCCAGGTTCTTAGACCAGAACTTATGACATTATTCCTTGCTGCTCTATGTGGTTTAGCACCAGACGCATGGAAAAAAAACACTATTGTAGTTTTTTTCAAAAAAAGGTAAGCCTGAGCTTCGTCTGTCTTCGTATAGACCAATCGCATTGATCAATTTGGATAGTAAGATCTTTTCCAAGATTATTGCTTTGCGTCTGGGGGCAGTTATCACTCCTCTTGTACCTGATGTTCAGCATGGGTTAATCCCAGGGAGGGACACTGCTGATCATGTAAGACAGGTGATAGCTCTTCTAGATTGGGCTCAGGCAACAGATTCTGTGCTAGGGTTGATCCTGTTGGACGCTGAGAATGGGTTTGACAGGGTCTTGTGGCAATATATGTGGGAGGTATCACGTTGGAAGGGTTTTTGCTTACAGTTCATACAAGCAGTCAAGACCCTATACATACGGCCGGTGGCCACTATACGCATATCCGGTCTAGAGTCTGACTTATTTAATATTAGCAGGGGCGCAAGGCAGGGGTGCCCATGCTCCCCTCTTTTGTTTGTTTGTATATTGATTATTTTTGAATGAGTTAAACCAGCATATAGGTATCACATCAGTTAGCCTTTGTAATGTGGAGAATAGAGCATTGGCCTATGCTGACAACATAGTTTTAGTATCCAGAGACATTGCAACTGCCCTCCCTGCAATAAAGTTATTAGCAGAGTGTTTTGGCCGCTTTTCGGGGTATAAATTGAATATAGAAAAAACTCAGGTATTATACTCAGGCAAAGATCTTCCGGCTGACGTGACCATAATTCCTGAGGCTACATATCTGGGGGTAAAAAAACATCCACGGTGGAGAAGATTCCTGAGTTGAATATCCTTCCAGTAATGGAGAAGGCAAATGCCACCTTGGTTCGATTAGATCATCTTCATCTATCCCTCCATAGCAGATGTAATGTTTTAAAAATGTTGATTCTCCTGAAATTTTAATATATGTTTAGAACAATCCCTTTGGAGTTTCCCTTGTTTTGTTTTTCAAAATTAGACAGGATGTGTTCTAGATTCTTGTGGGGATATCAAAGATCAAGAAGGGCATATAAGAAAATGGTCCTTCACAGGCATCGGGGGGCTGGGATATTCCACATTTGATAATGTACTATTGGGCAGCTATTATGCAAGTTAAGGGGCCACTAGTTGTGGGGACTAAAGCCTACATTCCTATATGTCACAGACCATCAATCTATGAATTTAGGCTAGGAAAAGATTTTAATGGCTCCTCTGTAAAGATCATTGAACCCGGCTATTATAAAAAAAACAAAATGTAAGATACTGAAGGCAGCCTATAGGGTCTGGAATCAAATTAAACAAAAGTATTGGATTCTAAATTTGAACGCTTATACCCCTTTCTCGGCTTCTGGGATGTTGCCAATAATTTTTTTAGATGGGGTTTAAAAGGAATATGCTGTGTAGGGGACCAGTGTGATTGAGGTGATGTGTTAGCATTTGCAGATTTACAAGAGAAGTATGGATTAGATAAGCAAGACTTCTTTAAAAATCTGCAGATCCGAAGCTTTCTTGCTAAACTGGGTCCAGACACAACACAACAATATGCGAAAATCTAGTTAATTGAACAAATTATGAAAAAAACACCAAATAGGTCAATTCTATCAACAGTTAGTTGAAATCCTTCTGGGTGACTTGGAGGAGCGTAAAAGGAAGTGGGAAAACAATGTGGGTGTGGAGGAAGTTGATATAATTAAATCGCTGGAACTAGCGAATAGTGTTTTAATGACAGGAAGATTATGCAGTCAACATTATATGGCCCTTTATGATCCATATTATTCTCCTAGTAAGGTAGCCCGATGGGGCGCGATAACAGGAGATAAATGTAATCGTTGTGGACTATTAGCGGCTGATTCATTCCATATGTTTTTTTCCTGTCCCAGATTAGGGGAGTTCTTTCAAGAAATAGAGAGATTTTTAAATGCTATTTTTGGAACTCCTATGATAATTACGGGAGATTTAGTGATTATTGGTGTAGGCTCTGGCCAATGTAAGATCAGAAGCCTTAACAGCCCTATTATTCATTATAATGCTCCCCAGCTTTTACCAAAAATGAAGAGTGTCTGTCAGGTTGAGGAAAGATTAGCCTGACAGACACTCTTATTGTTCAGGTCAGACAGCCAGCTACTGTGCATTAGCTAAATGTGCCGGCGTCTGACTGCCTGAACTGAACTTTGCCGGGCTGAGGATATCACAGCCGTTTGGGTGTGACCTCCTCAGGCTGGCAAAGTGCTTGAAGGTCTACCAACTTATGATGATGGGGTGCGCCACTGTTAGACTCAGACCGAGTAGCTTCAGTTTTAAGCCCTGAAGTGCCCCAGACCAACTGTTTTTCAGTGATGCCTCGTCGCAGAGTTGGGTGGGGTCAGCAACTCCCACTGACACCATCCCACTCGCTGATGAGTAAGGGACTGCCACCTCCTCTAAGCAGCAGTCCCAATCGGCCAGGAATATCAGAGGCTTTTTTCTCACCACCAAGATTACCACTGCAACCCTGTAGTTTTTTCTTTTTTTATGTTTGGCGCGTGCATGTGACTCTGTGTATATGTATGAATGAATGTGCATTAGTGCATGCACGCTTGAATGGGTGTGTTTGTGTGTATATGTTTGTGAATGAGAGATGTATGTGTGCGTGCAAGTGAATGTATGGAAGTGAGTATGCATGCAGTTGGGTGACGGTGAGCCTCTTTGAGCTTTTGTGGCCCTTCTGCCCTTGCCTGTCTAATCCAATTACCAGGTGATGGCCGGCATGGTGGGTTGAGCCTGGAGAGGTTGCCGGGGCGGGAGGTAAGTGCATGGCGGGGGGGTCGTGCATGATGCGAATATTAAAAAAACTCGAGGAACAGGAAGCAGGCCCCACTGTCCTATCACAACGCTGAAATGCTGCATTTGATTGGTAAGCACCCAGACTCCCTGACCAATCACAACGTTGCAGTGCAGAGTTGTGATTGGTCTGAGCATCCTGGTTGGATGCTCAGCCAAGGAATGGGGGCCTGGGCATGTTCTCCATGCAGGCTGTAATGCAGCCTGCATGGAGAATTGGGAAAGTGTGCCTGACTGATTTGGAAAGCTCTTAGCCATGTTATCCACCTCCCATTGGATAACATGGCTAAGAACTGCTCAGGGCAGGTGTTAGTTTTTGGAGATATTCGCGCTTAGCGCGAATATCTCCAAAAGTTGGTAATAGGAGATAGCGATGTTAGCGACTGTTTCCATCTTGGTACGCCCACTTTGCATGTCATTAGTGATAAATATCACTGACATGCAAAGTGGGGCCCAAGATGGTCGCTATCTCCTACTAGCTGTCGCTAACTGGTGTTAGCGACAGCTAGGTAATAGGGAGATACTTTTATCTCCGCTTTCTTGGCTTTTAAAGCCAAAAAAGCGGAGATAAACCCCCTTGATAATATGCCCCTTAGTTCCTTAGGTGCTTGACAGTCTCAGCTCAGCAACTCTAGCCTCAAACTCAGCAGAACTGTAGGAACGGTCTGCAATTTTTTTATATCAGGCAATAGTGGGACTGTCTTTGCAGCATTGGTGGTGTACAACTCCCAATGTATTAGTGCTGTTACCTATGGTGCAAGCTTACGGGGATGGAGCTTTAGTAAATGTTGCTCTCTACAGGCAGAGGAAAATGGTTTTCTTTATCAGATGGGAACTTGCCACCTGCTTTCTCTAGCTTTATTATCCATTCAGAACTGAATCAGGGATTTATTTCTAACAACGTCCATTTGGAGCCTCCCCTGGTGTGGTTCAGTATGCGGACAAATCCGGCAGCAACGCTAATCAGGGATATCATCCTTGAGTGTTTTAACCTCAAAAATACCTTTTCTAATCCATGGTTGAGTTATATACAGGACACCCTAGTAACCCTGGGGTTGTCTTCTCTGGCCACTGAGCCTAGCAGCATTCCTAAAGCAGACAAGTAAAAGGTGAAAGCAGCATTTCTGGAACATTCTGAAGACTTAAGAATGAAAAACAAGCTAATAAAATCCTCAGTCTTGAATTACTATAGATCTTTAGTTACAGGTGAACCCCCTATGTATTTATCTATTGATCTCACACAATGGGAGCGATCACTTCTTTTCTGCTTTAGGGCGGGCTCAATGTATTGGTCCCTGTGTTTTAAAAGTGTCCCAGACTTAGAGGGGAATATAGTATCATCTTGCCCATGTGATAGTAAATCTGCCCAAACACTATTGCACTTTATGTTTTTTTTGCAATTTACACAGTTTGCCACGTAACAACTTTTTGAAAAACTCCTTGTGCAAATTAGGATTCCAACGGAATAGAGTAGCTTTGCTTTATTTGAAGTTTTTAAGTTCGCCTGAAATTTGTTTCTCTGTCTGCGTCTTTTTTAATTCAGCGATTCAAGCAAAAAAAACAATGATAGGGTATACTGACCGATAATTTTTATTGTAATTTTAGGCTGAAGGTACGTTTTAGGAAATTTAAACATAGGCACGAATTCATTGTATTGGATCATAGGGCGACATGTATCAAACATTGTTTGAGTTCGCAAATGGACGGATCCTTAGAATCGGCCCGTTTGCAAACGCAAAAAATACTTTGCACATGTAACAAACCCTATTTTGCGATTCGACAACCTGTTACTGAATCGCAAAATGGGTTTGTGATTCGGTATTCGGAAGGGGCATGTTGAGGGCGGCCCTTTTGCGATTCGACAACCTGTTACTGAATCGCAAAATGGGTTTGTGATTCGGTATTTGGAAGGGGCATGTTGAGGGCGGCCCTTCCAAATACTGAATTGTAATGGTATGAACGAATGGAATGTTTTGTGACAGTGAATGCAGTTGCAAAACATTTGCAATTTACCACCAACTTCAAGTTGGGGGTAACCGATTCGCAAATGGGAAGAGGTCCCGAATGGGACTCCTTCCCCTTTGGGAATGATGGCAAAAACATTTTGTAAGAGCAGGCCGTGGTACCATGGACCAAGTATGCTCTTAAAAAATTTAAAGAAAACTTGTCATTTTTGTTTTTTGAAGGCAACCCGTTTTCCTTTAAGGAAAAAGGGCTGCATTAAAAAAAAATGCTTGCTTTATTTACAAGCAATCACAGACATGGTGGTCTGCTGACCCCAGCAGGCAACCATCCCCGTGATTTTAGAGATTCCTAGGGGATCGTAAATTGCGACCTACCTCAATAATATTAATGAGGTAGGTCGATTTACAAGCCCCTACCAATCGCTGAATGAACTATTGGAGTTTCATACATTCGGAATAGTGATTACCTAAATGCGAATTGCTAAAAATTGCAAATAGGTAATCACTATTTAAAATCTTGATACATGTGGCCCAAAGTGTCTCTCTCTTAGAGCATGTATATTGTAGAGTTACACTTGCATCCTCCAGTCGTTTTTATCCACCTGCCTTTTATAGCTCTCTGTATTAATTCCTGTTGTTTTTTATGACCTATACACAGTTTGAAAAAATATGTTTTTAATTGAATCGGTTTGTATTGAACCTACAGGCTTTTACATATGATTTTTGCAATAAGTAAGTCAGGCCCTCTGCCTTTATCATAACTTTTTACAATACTAACATTGTGTCTATAGCCTATGGATGGTCACCATAACAAACTCAGTGCTGCTCTGTAAACCATAAGATTTCCCACAGGACACAAGCTGAAATACAAGCACACTTATTAGTGTAAGCAGAACATTTCTACCCAATCACAATCTGTAATCAAGGGAATCTCAAGTAGGTGGAGCCAAAGCCACTCTTCCAATAGTCATGAAGATACAATAATATAAAAAATTATGTTTGGCAAAACATTATACAACACTTTCTAAAAGGAGATAATAAGAATTCATAAAGGTTAAATATGTTACACCTAGTGATTGCCAGACAAGGTAACTGTTGTACTTTGATCTTCTTTCCCTGCTGCTCAGCCTGTATGAATGTGATCTGGAATCTTAGAATGTTGATGAGAGCAGAATGTTGGTGTGCCTGGTTGTGTGAGAGAAAGACAGTTGGAGGCTGTGGGCTGAGCAGCAAAGATGCTGCTCGTGGTGGGGCCTTGAATTAGACTTGAATCATCTTAATTACCAACTTCCATCTAAGCTTGAATAAACCTCTACTTGAATCATACCTCATGGCTACATCTGGAGTCTCTACAATTCATCTTTGTAACAGTAACCAATGCCAAATCCCTTGCCTACTATGGCAAATTGTATGAGTCCCTGTAACAAAATACCTGCTACAAGCTTTAACTCACTGTAATGACAATCCACCTTTAAGAGCCCTTTGGTTTTACACATGATTTTAACAATAAATAAGTTAGGACTACTGCCTGAAATACCTTTTTATAATAAGCAGGCCAGGCTTATATCCTTTATCAGTAACTGGTAACTATAATCAACTCATTCCAGCTGTCTAGTGCATAAGCTTTCCCAAAAGGCGGAAGCTGCAATATAAGCACCTTTTTCTGCAGAAGCACAACATTTCTGTCTGATCAAAATTTGTACTCAAAGCAATTTGGGCAGGGCCGCAGTCCTTCTCTCTGAAGTACCCCTGAAAGCTCTATTTTTTTATTGATCACCTAAGGAGTGCTGTCAACAGCCCTCTATTACTCTTTAAAATTGTGCTGGCTTGAACTATGGTCATGGGAAATTCATGGGACTTACAGCCTGATTCATGTACGGGCCGTTTTGCGTGTCCCTAATAGCGATTCATAGCGACTCGCTATTGAGGAAACGCAAAACGGCATTCATGTACTTTTCGGGGAAAAAATAGCGACTCGCACGCGGGCGCTAAATCCGTTAGCGACCAACTAAAAACGCAGAAAAATCGCTATTCCCGGCTACCTGCGTCGGGATTGCGACTCGCAATCTCGTGCGATCGGGATTGCGACTCGCAATCCCGTGCGATCGGGAATGCGACTCGCATTCTCGCGCGATCGGGAAAACGGGAAGTCGCTTTCCGAGCACAGTGATGACATCACAACCAGGAAGCAGGCAGTTCCCACCCCCAAACACCACAGCGAGGCAAACCTCCGAGGGAGCAAGTCGGAAAGCAGACGCTAAACCAGCGATAGCGACTTCACAACCGACTGTAATAGCGACCTATCTGCTGCCATGTCTGAGGAACCTGTCCCTGGCCCCAGCAACAGCGCAGGACGAAAGCGAAAGCTGAAGTTCTCAGAGCAGGAGCTCGAGAACCTTATTGAAGGGGTGGTGGCCAACCATGACAGGCTCTTCGGGATCAACTCCAGGAAGGTCCCAGAGCAAGACAAACGCAGGATCTGGCTGGGAATAGCCTCCAGCGTGAACTCGGTGGGTGTGGCCGATAGGTCATTGGAGGAGCTTAAGAAGCGATGGTATGACCTCCGAGGTCGTGCCAAGGAGAGGGTGGCGGAGCGCCTTGGAGAGGCATCGGGCACTGGAGGTGGCGGACCGACAGTCCCACCCAACACACCCTTGGAGGACCAAGTCGAGAACACCCTTGAGAGGGAGGCGTGCGTTGGCGTCACCCCTCTGGACTCCTCCCGCCCCACCCAAGACACCCAAGGTAAGTGGCATGCGACTGCGACCCTGTCCCCTATGACCGTCCCTGACCAAATAGGCTCACTTATTGGCCCTTAGTCATGCCTTTGTTGCGCATCAGGGAATGCCCTGAAGCATTGTGGGAGATGTAGTATGTCCACAATGTAGTAGTACCCCAATGCAGCCAGACAGGTCCCAAAGTACGCAAATCCACAGCCATCCAGGGAATGTCACCCAGCATGCATGTAACATCAGCACGTCTGGCAGTCACATGCAACTAATGAGTATCCACTTACCCTCACAGGTGGCGCAGAAAGCAGTGACAGCGAGAGGCTGCAGATAGATGAGGAGGCCCAGGAGGAGGATTCACAACCAGAAACCCAGGCACCAGCCCCTGCCGCTGCAACAACACCAGCAGCCAGGCCCCCCACCGTTGTGGCCCCTGCATCTGCCATCCCACCCGCAGCCAAGGCCAGGCCCCCCACCGTTGTGGCCTCTGCTCCTGCCATCCCACCCGCAGCCAAGGCCAGGCCCCCCACCGTTGTGGCCTCTGCTCCTGCCATCCCACCCGCAGCCAGAGCCAGGCACCCCACCGTTGTGGCCTCTGCTCCTGCCATCCCACCCGCAGCCAGAGCCAGGCACCCCACTAATGTGCCTCCAGTCCCTGCCACACCAGCAACGCCTGCTGTGACACCACCTGCAGCTGGTGCCACGTCATCTGGGCCTGCGACAGCGGCAACACAGCGGCCAGCCACTGTGACAGGCCAGCAGAGCAGGCGTGGGAGCTCTCACGGTCACACCACAGCTCCAATCAGCAGGAGGGGCAATGGACATCTCCATGCCTGTATGAGCGTAGAGAGGCGCATGCTCAGGATCCATCAGCGCCAGTCACAGCAGCAAGGTGCCATACAGCTCCAGCTGCACAAAATTGGGCGCAATGTGGCGGGAGTGGGAGACCGCATGGACCGCATGACGGCGGCCATGGGCCGCATGACTGCAGCCATGGAGGCAAACACAGCAGCGATGAGCAATCAGCGCAGGGCAGCAAGCCGGCGCCACCACCAGCTCATGAGCCGGCTGGCCTCCTACAGCCGGTCAAATTATGTGGCTGCAAATGCAACCTCCCAGTTGTCACGCCGGTCCCTCACACAGCAGCACCAACTAGTTCAGTGCTGTGAGGACATCACCAGGGTCCTGGAGCACCTAACCACCGCGGTGATGGCACTACACCCTCCAGCTGTACCTGCCACTGTAGGGGGTGACGATGGCAGTGAGGGGGCTTCAAGCGTCAGCAGCCAATCTGCAACACTAGTCCCGCCACTTAGGCGCAGCACCAGGGCAACGCCTGGTACAGGTGCCCCGGAGGAGGATGAGCCTCAGAGGCGGCTGGGCATTACGCGCAGGAGGCGCACTTGACTCTGCCCGAAAAACACAGGCACAGGCTGACTATAAGCCTGCCATGGACTTGCACACTGCAGTATGAAGGAATACTGTTGGTTGTAAATAGTTGTACAGATTACCTTTTTCTTGTGAATGAAACAAATATATTTATTTGGCTGCACACATTAGCCTTGTGTGATCATTACATTTTGCATGCAATTGTGATATGTGGGGTGGGGGTAGAGGGTGGGCTAGAAATTGTTCGCTGTGATGTGGTTGCGACGTCTGTGGCCTTCAGCTGGGTTCTCCCCGCGTGCATGGTGCGCATGTGCTGGTGGCCGGTCGTCCCCTTCTGATTCACTGCCTGAGATCTCAACAGGTATCCGGCGCTTGGTTGCAATGTTATGAAGCATTGCACAGACAGCCACAATGCGGCAGCAGGCAGCAGGACTGTAATACATGGCCCCACCTGTCTTGTGCAGTATACGGAACCTGCTCTTGAGCAGGCCAAATGTCCTTTCTATACAGTTCCTTGTCCGGATGTGCGCAACATTGTAGCGCCGTTGCTGAGGTGTGGCAGGGTTGAGGTAAGGGGTCAGGAGGTATTCCCGTAGGGCGTAGCCACTGTCACCTGAATGAGAGGAGCAGATGTTGATTGCCTGTGCAGCGCAGTGCCTTCATTGCAATGTGACATTGTCGACAAAGTGTACTTACCAAGTAGGTGTCCTTCCCCAAACTCTCCCCTGAGCAGTCGTGTGTGGAGTCCGCTGTGCCTGAAGATAAAGGAGTCATGGGTACTCCCTGGGTACTGGGCGACAATGTCAGTGATGATGGTCTTGGCATTGCAGACCATCTGTATGTTGAGGGAGTGGTAGGACTTCCTGTTGCGGTACATATACTCCGTGGCAGCTGGTGGGCAGATGGCGACGTGGGTACAGTCTATGCAGCCGAGGACATGGGGAAAATGGGCTACATTGTAAAATTGAAGTTTTGTCAGGTCCAATTCCTGTTGGCTCGTGGGAAATGTGATGTGGCGGTGGAGCTGGGTGAGCATGGCGTCAACGAAAGTGTGGAGGCAGCGTGACATGGTGGGCTGGGATATCCCCCCAGCAGCCGCTACTATGCCCTGGAAACTGCCGGAGGCCAGGAGGTGCAGGCTGCACAATACCTGCACATGTGTAGGCACCGAATTGTTCCGCCTTGTTGGGTGCTGCATGAGGGGGTCAAGTTCATGTATCAGCCAGGTGATCATTTCCCCATTCAGCCTGTATTTGGCATATATCTGTTCTCTGGTTTGGCCCAGCAAGGTGACCCGCTGCCGGTAAATCCTTTCCTGCCTCATGCGTCTCCTCCGTGCTGCTCGCTGTAGCCTTCGCCGCCTCACCACCATGTACATTCCTGGCATTGTGGAACGCCTACTGCTGCTGCTGAATGTCCTTATGTGTGATTGGTCAGGCCTGGACCTGTTGGTGATTGGCCAACTGTTTTTCAAATTTTTGTTAATCATGGCTTTTATGGTTACCACCTGCTTTGAGTTGTCCTTAATTTGCGCCGCGCAAAATTGCGATTTTGGGGTTTTCCGCTATTGTATATTTTTCATGAATGCCGATTGAGAATATATTGCGTTTCGCTATTCATTTCGCAGATTCCGTGGTTGGTCGCTATTTCCGTATCGCTAATGCGCGACTACCGGGACTCTGCGACTATTATAGCGTAATCGCTATTTTAATCGCTATTCTGTGTTTGCGAATTCGCTATTTTGTACTTGAATGCCGATTCCGTGTTTTGCACCCGCAATTGCATTTTCGCAGCCATTGCGGGCGCTATTTCGCTTCATGAATCAGGCTGTTAATTTTTTATCATCAAACTTTGACCCAGAATAAGTGACAGAAAAACTTAAAAGGGAGAAGGAGGAAGAAAATGGTAGGAAAACAAGTGTGAGTGCGAGATAAAAAGACAGGAAGTGAAGGGTGGTGGAATAAAGTGCTATGAGGTGGAAACAAGAGTAGGCAGCATGGGTAGTCAGAAACCCTGAGATTTTGCAGTGCCAGAGGCTGTCTGGGTCGAAAGAATGTGGCCCCCTACACGTATTTTCTACAGTTAGGTACAGACCCATTGTCCTCCCACACGTGTTCACAATCTTCCTTCAATACCTCTCCTTCGTGTATCCTGCAGGGCACGAAAGGGCCATGAAGTGGCCACAAAGCAACATAGGTGGTACAACCTGTAGTGTTGGGCCTAAGGCCCCCATGGCGGCAAATAACTGACGCAGACACAGGGTAGTACTGGGCTGTAACTGGCCATGAGCACGAGCGCTCGGCCCCCTTTATTAGCCAGGTCACCTGACTCGTGACGCTGGTGGTGGGTGGGTGTATCAGTGTGGGTTACTGATTGTAAAAGACTAGAACGTGTCCAGCAGGACACTACACTCCTCCCCAACTTAATAAAAGTTGAGACAAAACAAAAGTCCGAACCTGTGGGAGGAAAAACACAAAATATGCAAACTCATAATTTTAGAAAGAGTCTCTTCAGCTGCTTGCTAGAGGACGGCGGTGGAACTTGACGCTGAAGTGTTAGTTCTCTGGGGCTCGATGTCCTGGTTCTCGGTGGGCGTGCTCTTCTGGACGGGCGCCATGGCAGTGTGTTCTTCAGTCCATTGAGATCTTGCTTTTGGGGTGACGCCGAACAGGATGACCAGATGTTAGACGTGATGGAGGTTATCTTCTACTAGTCCGTCGGGTTCCTTCACTGTAGGCAGCTTGGATTCACATTGCAAAGGAGGGAGTGGGTGAAGGACATCCCTCTCACTGGGACGCCCCTCTCGCGGTTGTTCTCCTGCCACGAGATGTACCGGAGGCCCTCTTCTTCAGGTTTCCGCTGGGCAGGGTGTTCTCTCCAGCGTTGCTCCAACTCCACAATCTGGTGTGAATGGAGGAGGCGATGAGATCACTACCTCACATCCGTAGCTCCACCTGGAGGGTGGCTGTTGACTCTTTCCTTTGCGCACAAGTTCCTCTTCTTCCTGGGACGTGCAGGGTAGACAGCGACGGATCCATCTCTCGTGTCGGGACCCTCTGCCACCGGTGTCCCCGAGGCCTTTGCCCCTTGGATATCCACGGGCTGGTGTGGAGTGATCAGTTCTCCTTCTGCCGGACATCTGAACATTCTCCGCATCCAGGCTTCCGCTCAATCCCAAAGGTGGGTGTTGCCAATGGTCCAGCCTGTTCATTCCTGCAGTCGACGGGTTGTTCGGGGAACTTGTAAGTAGATGCCTGTTCTGTTTCTAGTGCCATCAATGTTCTCCTGGACATGTGGGTCACTGTACACGGTGTTGTGGTGCGTGTCACCTCTTCTTCTGGTGGGTGTGTAGACTTGTCACACCTCTCCTCACCTTTCTGGATGTTGTTGTTCTTGATGGCGTTGTGCCACATGACTCCTTTCTTCTTCTCCTTTCTTCATGGCGTCGTGCCCTTCTTCTCCGTTTTCCTTTTCCGCTACGTGGTCTGGTCATCTCGCTGCTCTTGTCCTCCTGACCAGGTTTCTCCGAGCGGCGTGCACTCCTCCTGTTTCCCTCTGGTCTTGTCCTGGCTCTAGGACACTGTCTTCTTTTCCACTCTGTTACTGGACCGGTCGTCGTGACCTTCTCCTGTTGATGGTTTTACTTCCGGTTCTTGAGGATGTCGAAGTTCGTTGGTCCTTGTTCGTGGACCACGTCTTACTTGAACTTCTCGGACTTCTTGTCAGTCCACTCTGCCTATCTCTGGCAGTGGTGTTGTTTGGCGCAGGTGCTGATGGCTGGGGTGATGGTCGTTGCCGGCCAGGTAGTGACTCGGGCGACAGGTGTTGGTGACTTGCTGGGAGTGTTGGATGTCCGGAGAGACTTGGCAGCCATGTGCCTCCACTTTGTTGATGTTGATCTTAGGTGGTGGATTGACACATAGAGTGTACGGTTTCTCTCTTGCCTGTTGTGGGGCCACTGCCGACTCCATCTTGAGGCGGTGAGAGGGTGGGCACTCAGTGCTGATCTTCACCCGTGGCATCTGCGGACAGGATCAGGGATGCCGACTAACTCAGACTGCCGACGCTCAGGGATGGACGGTCGCCAGGGAAAGCATTGGGATGAGACGTGGTCAGCGCTTGCTACGGCTTATGTTTGGTTTATCCGTGGGGCTGTATCCTGGGACGTCGGTCTGCCTTGGTGGCTGTCTGGCGTGTCAGGGTGTGCTTCTTGGCTAGCAGTGAGTCCTCGGTCTTCTCCCTTTGTTGGCTTGTTCAGTCCACCTGTGCTCATCCGGTCATCGGGGTGACAGTGCTGTCACCCTTCTTCTTTTCTTCGAGGGCGTTGCGTTTGGACCTCGAGGCGACGCTGTCGGGGCGCCGGCTTCTGCCTTTGCTCTGGCACCCTTGTCTAGACCAGTCACTTGGTGAGGTGCTCCTTGTTTGCTGGGGCGACGTGACGTCCGGTCTTGTGTGGCTGTTCGTTGGAGCACATGGTGCTGTGGCGGCCTGCCACGTGGGTGTGCGACTCCTCTCTTGCCGATCTGGGTCGCGGCCGACTCTGTCTTGAGGCGGTGTGAGGGAGGACACTGTGTGTGGTCTTCGGCCTACTGCGTGGCTTCGCTGGGGTGGTGGAGACATGGGTGCTTTCCTGCCTGTGTTCAGCAGTGCTCCTTTGTGGAGATGTCTTCTGAGTGCGCCAGGTTTACTGGTGCTGCCTTCTGTGCGCACCTGGTATAGTACGCTCCATCTTCTGGGTGCTTTCCTGGCTCACGGTGTGCCTGTACACCAGGAGGAGGATGTCAGCGCTGTCGGTGGTGGCGTTGAGTGGCCACGGGTGGTGCTGTTCTGCACCAGTCTTTTCCTGCGCTGTCGCAGTTCCCTTTAGATATTGCTGTCTTGGCTGGTTGTCCACTCTTGCTAGTGGGGTTGTCTTCGGCGTTGCTGTTTGAGTTCCTTGCAGTGGCGGGCGGTGCTCTTGCCTGTATGATGCTGGTTTGTGTGGGCACAGCTTGGGATCCTTTGGGTGTGGCAGGTGCCTGGGGGATCTGCTGTCTTCACCGGAGTCCTGGCTGTCCTGTCCTTACATGCAGGGTGCAGAGGGCCACTCTATGAGCATTCTTTTCTGGGAGTACGTCTTGCCGTGCCCGGTGCGGTCCATCACAATCACTGGGTGTGAGCAGGCCGTCTTCCACGTGGGGGCGGTGTCAGGGTCTGTCCTTCGATCCCTGGTGCTGTTTGGGCTGACTGTTGCGGGTTACAGCAGGCTGGCTGCTCTGGCCAGGTGGTATTTCAGTCCTTCAGGGGATTGCGCCTCGGGGTGGGGGCAGCAGGTGGCGCTGTGGCCGTTTGTGGTGGCTTGCCCTGGTGGGCTTTGGGTGCTGTTGCAGGGTTCTGTTCAGTGACTGACTGTCTCTGGCTACAGTGTGGAGCTGGGAACACTGTGTGGTTCGCTTGGTGCTATGGTGACGTGGCTGCTCCTTACACTTGTGTGGGCTTAGGCATTCCTTTCAAGTTAGCCTTACCACTGGGCGGGGGGCCCATCTGTGTCAGTAGTGCTGTAAAGAGGGGTCCGAGATCTCCCTTGCATGATGAAGTCCCCATTCTGTCACTGCAGGCGTTCCTTCACACTGTATTAGGGTGGTGTAGCTGCAGTACTGCAGGTTGCCATTGGGTGGCAGTGCAACACTCCAGTTGCGCTGGTACTCGTTTTCCTTAACCGCTTCCGTGCGGCGCCGATTCCGCCCCTGTGCTGGACATTCCAGAACAGGGTGCGGTCGTGACGGAACCGTTACGTCATCAGCACAGCTCAGCCGTGACTGATGACGGAACGGTTCCGTCACAAGCATCGAAGGGGTTAAAGTAGGGACTGTGCAGCTCCTGCTGGCGATGTGTGCTGTGAGTCTTCAATGAAGGTAGGTGGAGGATGCGTTTGTTTGTTGGCACTGGTCGGTGCTGCAGGCTCCTCACGGTGGGCTGTTCCTCTTCCCCCTGGGTCAGGGAGCTCATGCGGGGAAAAGAAACACTGGCTGATGTTGCTGGTTCAGGGAATATGTTGACAGAGACAGTGACTTTTTCAGTTAGTTCTTACCGCTTCTTGTGGCAGGTGCGGGGCTGCTCGTGTTAGCCTGATAGCGCTGCAGGCACCTCGGAGGTCAAGGCAAGGTTCCCCTTATTGAAACGGCACTCGATCCGAGCTGGCAGTGCGGGAGGGGGCATGCAGTGCTGGGAGGCCGATTGTCTCGATCCCAGTTGGTGTTTGCGCTACTTCACGCATTCTTGCACAGCATGGCGGGCTGCTCCTGACTGTGCCGGCATTGCAAACAGATTGCAGGGGGTACGTCAATTGCTCCTGAGTATCGTGGATACTCTCGCTCCCCCTCGGTGCGGATGCTTCCTGGTGCAGGGATTAGGGTCGGCCTGAATTTTGCTTGTCCGAAGTGGAGGCCGCTCAACTGGCAGTCTCTTTTGCGGCCTTGGTGCAGTAGCGCATCGTCCTGCTGACGCTCTTCCTGTGTCCCCGGCGGAGGTTGTGGCAGATGGATCTTAGGTCGGCGAGAGGTGGTAGGGCTGCGTGCTCTCACCTCTGTCCCGGAGTCTTCGAGCCTCACAGCTCCAGCACCGCAGGACCTACTCCTCGCCCCTCAGGCGGCTCTGATGGGGCAGTATTCTCTGTTCTGGTGAGTCCCGCAGTGCTGGGCAACAACAGGCGGTGCAGGGTGTGGCGTGGCATTCGGAGCTGGGTTCGTCGCAGCGCATCCCTTGTGCAGCAGACGCAGGGTGTGCAGTAGACGCAGGGTGTGCAGTTAGCGGAACGGTGCTTTTGTTCCGAGGTAGCAGGGTCGCTGTAGGGAGATGGTCGTGGGCCCTTTAATTGCGGCGGCGATTGCCTGAGCGCGGCGGCGGCCATACAGTAAGCATGGTGGGGAGACTCACGCTTTCACCGGTGTGTAGGTGGCCGCTGCGGGGTGTTCGTCCACACACTTATCTTGCCATAACTGCCATTGGTGGACGATAGCCAGGCTCCGTGTCACCCTCCTTACGGGCAGAGGGCCGCGTGGCGAGGTTGAGCCCAACCTTCCCAGCAGTCACGAGTGGCAGCTCATTTCCTCCTCGCGAGGGAGGACAGAGCACTGAGCGGGAGGCGTGTGCGGGGTTGGCTACCCGCCTCGTCGCCAGTGTAGTGTTGGGCCTAAGGCCTACATGGCAGCAAATAACTGACGCAGACACAGGGTAGTACTGGGCTGTAACTGGCCACGAGCACGAGCGCTCGGCCCCCTTTATTAGCCAGGTCACCTGACTCTTGACGCTGGTGGTGGGTGGATGTATCAGTGTGGGTTACAGATTGTAAAAGACTAGAACGTGTCCAGCAGGACACTACACAACCTAAAACTCCTCAAATAGAGAAAGTTAAAAAAATAATGAAGATGGGTAATGGAAAACAAGGATCGGGAGAGTGAAGGATTCTGGGAAAGATATGCGTGAATGCAGACCTAAACATAATTGCATCCTCTAGTGACAGCTATCTCCATAAAAATATGATTTGAATCCCTGGAATTTGGGCCTCTCTCAGATCCCCTACCCCCTGCCGGCAGAGAAATTGCATCAGATAAAGAGCCGGAGCGGGAGGCTCCCCCCTGAGCGGCGGCGCAGCCCGGCTCCCCACAGGAGATGCTTTGCAGATAATTACGGTAAGAAATTATCAGCCTGCAGGAAGATGAGAAATGTCTGGATTTAATGGAGGAGAAAACAAAAAAAACAGTCAAGTCTGCGTGTTGTTTCCAAAGTTTGACTTGGCTCCGCTGAAAGGCTGCGCATTATCAGCTACGCGCCTCAGCTCAGCAGTTTCGGATGCATGCTGGGAGGCGGGAGAGGCGGCCTTTTAACGTGGTATTTAGTACTATAAATGGATTCTGGCTGACTATAAGTCCAGGCACTGATCAGAGGGAATTATAACTCTCAATTTATGCAGCCGCTGTATCTAAAACACTTTAAAAGAACATTTTAATGCATAATTATCGTTACCTAAATCAAAATTGGCATCCATTTTATCAGGATGAAAAAGGGATGAAAAGCACATCTACCCTGCCAGGCGTTGACACCGCAGCTCGAACTGAATGTTTTAATTACTTTATACATTTATATAGTTTTATGTGAAATAGAGATTTGGGATCATTAAAACCGATGTGTTTGTTTTAAGGTACGGGCAACATAGAGAAGTACATTAAGCACACGATTTCCTTGGTCTGTGGACAGTCCAGGCAGTTCTTGGGGTTCATATTGCACTTTCGCATCAAGAACCCCTGAAAGTGTATGAACCGAGAAAACCTTTCGAAATTTATTCATTTATCCGGTTGGCCTGCAGATCAAATTTGGGTATTATATCCACCTAAAACCGGTCTTTATCTAAATTAAAAAAAAGAGTCAGATTTTGCGTGCTTTGAAATTTGCAAAATATTTTCAAGTATGTCCACAAAGCAAACAATGTTGTCTCTATCCTCATTCTTACATAGTTGATACCGCTGAAAGTAATCGGTTGCTGGTTGGATGGGACTGCAAACATTTATTTATTTATTGAGTTTTATATAGCGCTGGCTAGACCCGGAGGTATCAGAGCGCTTTACATGAGGAAGAAACATTGTTCAGAACATGGTTGCAAAGTTACATCAGTTACTGGAGCGTAGTTACAGGAATTACAAGAGTACAAAAGCATAGCATAAACATGAGGAAAAAAATAGGCGAGCGGAGAGAAGATTAGGGAAGAGAAGGAAGGAATAGGGGACGTAAACGGAGAATAATGGAGGGAAGAAGAGGGGCAGGGTGTAGGAGGCACAACGGCTGGCTAGTTGACGGCGAGGGGTGAATCAGAGCTAAACTCCTCTATAACTGTGTGGGACAGCTCCACCGGTCATCGGCCAAAGGTTGCTTGGGCACCGCAGTACATACAGAAAGGTTATGGTTTCCGCCTAGGAGGGGGCATAGTCAAAAGTTCCATCGAGCGTGCCGGTCACGGTGTACGGTGCTGTGCTCCCAGAGGTAATGACATAAAAAACCCAGGGAGGGGCGTGGCCAGCCAACAAACATGGAGGACGCGACTTACTAGAGCTCCGTCCTTAGACCCCTAATTCTCCTGCATTTATCCACCAGAGGTGCCTCTCCGCGCCCAAGTTGAGTGGAGGTGGTGTGGGGATGCGGTGAGTAGTCCCGGGCACGCAGTGAACCCCAGACTACGGCGGCGGGGATAACGAACAGTCTGTGGCAGCGTCGCCCTGCAGGCAAAGGCGCAAATGCGCCCGGAGATCTGGCGCCCGCTGGCGAGCCCCACGCTGCTGCAGTGGCCCTGCCGGGAGACGATAGGAGCTGCTCTGGACCCAGACGCCCGCAGACCAGGCTGAGCACGACCCTACGGAATGATCGGCAGACCCCGTGACTGACGTGGTGGGCGGTGAGCTGAGGCGAGACCCAGGGGGCATCGGCAAGCGACAGGCGGCGCCTGGGAGACCCCGACGGGGCCTGCACCTGTGGTCCGGGTGGGAAGACGAGATCTAGGTGACGGAGACTGCAGTGCCTACGGCAGTAGGTGGAACGGCGCTGGGGGAGGCTGCGGCGACCCCCGCGGCCCACGAAGCCAGGACCTTGCCCACCCCTCGGACTGCCGGCCCACATTACCAGAGACGCAGGAGCGGCTGGGTGTCTTGAGCTACACGCGGTGAGGAGCGAGCCAGGGACTGGCCTGAGGCGTCTGCACGACAGGGGGTGCCCACTTGTTGTCCGGAGTGGTTGTGGCGGCGCACTGAGGCCCCTCGTGATAATTTGAAAGGTGCGGATTTAGGGCCCGGAACACAAGGACCTCCGCCTGCAGTGGTGCGCTCGAGGCTGAGGGGCGAGTCTCTGGTCCCTGTGCAGGCCTGCTGGGTGGAGGCCCGGACCTTGGGCCTTGAGCGCTGAACTCTGGCTGCGAGGTGCTGCCCTGCGGGTGTTGCCTGCGCTGGGGGCCTCTAAGAGTGATGGCGTCGGCAGCTGCGGCGGCTGGGGACAGTTGCCCACGCGATCTAGATAAGGCCCCCGGGGACTCCTGGACATTGAGACGGCGAGCCGCGGCACCGTCCCGAGGGCGATGACGGAGGAAGTAGCGCGCTAGTGGAGACGGCCGCGACTAGGCCGTGCGGCTGCTACACCGGGACACTGGGTTGAGTCTCGCTGGTACGGACAGATTGGTGGCGGCCAGACACATTGGGGCCTGGGCACAATTCTGAACTAGGCACTATTTTAGGTGCAGTCATAGCCAGCGCACCCTGTTCTCACGGCAACCTCAGCGCCCTGCACAGACATCAGGTGTTTGGGGATGTGCTGGGCACTCTGGGCCCATTTCCCCACGCTATTGAGGCCCCTGTAACCTGGGGTACAGGTCCGGAGCGAGAGCTTCTTACCGCTGAGGGCACACGCACAAAAGAACCCCTGGAGTCGGGGCGGACGGCGGACTCTCCCTGGGACAGATGACACGGCTCGTGGCGGAGACAGCCCGTTTCTTTGAACAGCTCCCTCCCGCCACTGCCGGAGCGGCAACCGATTTGGTGAAGCGTTTCTTCCTCTAACCTCTGAAAGTCCGGCATCACGCGTGGATGCCTACGGCGCAGCAGCTGGTGTTGGGCAGACTCAGGGATAAATCCGAACTTAAGCAGCAGACGGCGGGCGATCTGGGCTCCGCACAGGAGCATAGGCATGACAGCATGGAGCCGGCGGCAGTCCTGTCAGCCAAAATGGACTCTGTACTGGTGGCGGTGGAGCGCATCGGAACCACTTTGGAGCAAACTAAAGTGTCCCTAGAAGCCCGGATAGATAAGGTCACCTCCGACTTCAACCTACAACATGCGGACCACCGTAAGCTGTCGGAATCTGTCGCCGCACAACGTCAGTCGGTCCAAGAACTGCAGCCTGTGGTGCAAAATCACGCTTCAGCACTACAAGATTTAACTGACAGGGTTCACATGCTGGAGGACCGCATTGAGGACGCGTAAGGGTGCTCTCGGCGCAATAACGTCCAGGTGGTTGGACTGCCGGAGGGGGAAGAAGGGAAAGACCCAGAGTTGTATACCGAGAATTGGCTGTGGGAACTCTTGCCTCGGGGAACGCTGTCCCCGCACTTTGTGGTAGAAAGAGCGCACAGAGTGCCAACGCAGGCTCCGCGACCTGTAGCTCGGCCTCGCCCGTTCCTTCACAAGCTTCTCAATTATCGCGACCGAGATGTGGTGCTCCGTGAAACCAGGAAGTTGGGCGATCTCAAAGTGGAGAACAGCTGAGTGATGTTTTTCCCAGACTATATGGCAGCAGTGCAGAGGAGGAGAAGCACATACATAGCTGTGAAGAGACAGCTGAGGGAACTGGAGCTGCCCTATTCTAAGCTGTTCCCCTCTCCTCTCTGTGTGGTCTCTAAGGAAGGTGCCCGCTTCTTCGATGCCCCATTGGACATCTGGGACTGGTTGGTAGAGACGGGACAATGGTCAGGAAAGAGACCCGCGGGCCCAGAGGAAGGACGGGTGGCAGGAGCAGCGATCGAGGAGGCGAAGAAGGAGGGGGGCTTGTCGGGGTGCGGGCCTGGGCCAGGTCGCACCCAGCCCAGAGAAGATGTGGATGGAATGTCAGGAAGCACTTGAAGCGGTTGCAACATTGGGAGTGGTGAGCACCGCTACCCGCACGGACGCCCGACCGCACAGTGACCTAGACATGAGTGGTTCGTCCTCCCCATCTACTGTGCTTTCAGAAGACATGGGCCTGCCCGTGGTGACGCCCCAGACAGCTGACCAGATTGTGTGACTGAACAATGGAATAAGGCAACCAGGCAGGAGTTCCTGTCGCGGAATGTTCTCTTTCATATAGCCTTCTAATGCTGTTGTTTCGCGCGCTGCTGCTATGTGCCTTTAGCCAACTGTGTTTGCGCTGTCTTGCGAGCATGCATAGTTTAGTGTATGCAGGCGTGTTTCCAGGCCCGCGATTAAACGGCGCTGAGCGATCAGTACATGCAGGGGCTCCTCTATTGGTGGCTCACACTGGCTCTGCGCGCTTCCCACCCCAGCATTCCTTAAGCACCTCTTGGACGCCTGGGGGTCCGAGATAGGGGTGTAACATAATTTGATTGTTGGCTGAGCGCTCACCAACATAGCCACTGTGCTCGGTTAACACAACACTAAGCGGTAGATTGATTTTCGGTTTGGACGTATGCCCCGTTGGGAACTCGCCCACTTTGTTACACTGTTTGTCACTGTTCTCATGTTTTAGATGCGGCACACTGATTCCCCCTTCCATGATGACACCCGTAGGTACCCCTTTGATGCGTTCCCCTAGCCCCGGGCGGGTGTGCTGCCTCCCGCCACATGACACACACTAACATAATGACCTGGAACATCCGCGGTATGCACACCCCATCACGCCGCTGCTCTGTCTTCTCCTATCTGCAGCGACATGGGGTGGGGATTGCTCTCCTCCAGGAGACGCACATGACCCAGATGGAACTTGATTGGCCCCGCAGGCGCTGGAGCGGGCAAATCTATGGTACGACCTTTTCTGCGTATGCGCGCGGCACACTGATTTGGGTGAGGGCGGATGTCCCCTTCATATGCGAAGATGCTCAGGTGGACCCAGAGGGGAGGTACTCCTTAGTGCGGGGGCGACTGAACGGTCAGGAAGTCCTGCTGGGATCTCTATATGTGCCTAACACAGACCAGCCCTTCTTTCCTAGCGAGCTTAAATCACATCCTTCACCTGTATGCTGGCCTCCCATGGTTGCTTGGCGGGGACTTTAACCTGGTACTGGATGTACACCTAGACCGATCCTTTCCTCCCCTCCGAGCCGCAGCGGTAATGTCGAATGCGCAGGCATTCCGGGACTGGCTCTCACACTGGGGGGTACATGATTTATGGCGTGTGCAGCACCCTGTAGATGAAATATACTCCTACTACTCACCAGTCCATGACTTGCATGTCCGGTTAGACCGAATAATTGGCTCCCAATCACTGCTCCCGCTCCTGGCCAAGTCAGAATATCTGGGTAGGACACACTCCGATCATAACTCCCTATGGTCCCAAATTAGCTGGAAGGCGGACCGGCCGCCTGTACCCACGTGGAGCATGCAGCCTGCAGCACTCGAATACGCTGAGTTCCACTCTTCACTGGGCACAGCCCTCCTAGCCTACTTTGAGGACAATGCAGGTACGGCGAACGACCCTATGGTGGAATGGGACGCGCACAAAGCAGCCATTCATGGGCATTTCATGGGAACCTAGTGGAACATCGGTAAAACATTGTCTGCTTCCCTGACGCGCCTGGAGTCTGAACTCCTGCGGTACGAGAGGGAGGGTGAGGGGACTGGTGGGCACTCACGCACGCTGAGCGACCTCCGTGGTAAACATGCGGTTCTCATGGAGCAGCTAAGGTGCCACAACTACGCGGCGCACGCGGCCAGAATGCACGCCAAGGCGGAGAGAGCGGGTCGGCTGCTGGCCTGGTTAGTACAAAAAGCAGGTCACGGTGCCCTGATAGGAGCCATTTGTGCAGGGGGAGGGGAGATGGTCTACACGCAACGTGAAATACATCGAGCCCTGACTAACCATTATAAGCAGTTATTCCAGGCCCGCGGCATTGGCCCCAGACACGTGCTAGATGAGTTCCTAGACTCTGTTACCCTGCCCACAGCCTATGAGGAACACAGAGACGCACTTAATGCCCCCCTCGTGCTGGAGGAAGTGGGAGACGCGATTCAGGCTTTGGCGACGGTGAAAACCCCAGGACCAGATGGCCTGCCAGCCAAATACTATAAGGCGAACAGGGAAATCCTAACGCCCCGACTCCTTCAGTTGTACAATACAGCGATTGACTCAGGCTCGTTTCCCACATCTATGTGAGAAACATTCCTGGTATCACTGCCCAAGCCGGATAGAGACCCCACAGCCTTGGGTTCCTATCAGTCGCTGGCAATGCTTAACGTTGACTATAAAGTCTTCACAAAAATACTTGCAGAACGCCTGGCGCCAGTGGTCCCCCACTTAATTCCCCCAGATCAAAATGGATTTGTGCCAGCGAGGTCCACGTCCCTGAACCCCAGGAGATTCTTCAGAGTAGCGGCTGAGGCAACGAGGGAATGGCCAAAGGCAGGGTGCCTGGTGTTAGACTTGAAAAAGGCCTTTGACTGTCTGTACTGGGGCTACCTGTCGGCGGTGCTAGAGAGATACAAGCTGGACATGGACTTCTTGCAGATGGTGACCTCCTATTTCGAAACCCAGTAGTCTGCCTACGACTGGGGCCATATGTCTCGGAGGCAGTGGCGGTGGGCAGGGGCACTCGGCAGGTATGTCATCTGTCCCCGCTGCTGTTTGCACTGGCCATGGAACCTCTGGCTGCGGCCATGAGGCAGACCCTGGGAGATGGCATTCCCCTGGGTGATGCTACCCATCAGGTATCACTATATGCCGACGATCTGTTGGTGTTTGTGAGGGATGTAGGATGCATACCGGAACAACTGGCCCGATTGCTGCGTTGATTCGCTGCTGTCTCGGGGCTTCGGGTGAATGCAGGCAAGTCCTGCCTCTATGCATTTGGCAGTGGGGTAGATGATCCGGGGTAGTGCCTTGATGGCAAGAGAGTCCAATGGAAGGCTGACACCTTTAAGTATTGGGGATTCAGATCTACCGTCAGCCGGCTGATTTATTTGATGGAAATCTGGGACGGGCGGTGGCAGCGCTTAGATCTCAGATATGCTTCTGGTCCACACTCCCGCTGACACCCACGGGCAGAGTGGCCCTTGCCAAAATGATCATGCTCCCCCGCCTCCTGTACTATTTTGTTAATCTTCCCTTATTTATACCGTCATCCTTTTTCTCCACACTCAACATGGTCCTGCGAGACTTCATTTGGGGCACGTCCCGGCACCGACTGGCGCTGTGGAAATTGTTCCTACCCACGGACAAGGGAGGATTGGCCGCTCCCTGCTTTGAGCATTACAATTTGGCCGTGCAGCTCCAATGGATTGCCCGCTGGTTGGCAGATAGGGGGAGAGACGACACGGCCACGGTTGAGCCGCCATACACTCTGGAACGTGTCACTAAACTCTTTCACCCACTGGCGGCTAGTGAGTGACCCACCCCGCTGCTGCTGCGGTAGCGTACAAATGCTTCGGCAGAGCACTGTTCCTCTCGCGAAAGGTGCTTCCCTACGCGCCTGCAGTACCCTTAGAGGGTGCACTGGGTGGCGAGGGGGTTCCCATGCGCCCCATGTTAGAGCAGTGGCAGGAGGTAGATGTCCAGACACTGGGTGACCTCTATATGGATGGAACACTGACGCATTATGAGACGCTGGTCTCCGAAGACGGGCTTCCTCCAGGGGGGTTCTTACTACATCACTCCCTAATAGCGAAGATGACGCCCAGGTGGGGAGATGTCACGGCGGAGCCTGAGCAGCATCTAACCATGCAATATCTTCACGTCATGGGTAGGGGTAGACAACAGGTCCAATGGTTTGCCGAGTCCTTACGGATGCACACGGAGTTCAGTTTGGCCCCACTTCGAGGAAAATGGGAACGGGACCTGGGACGGACACTCACCGATAAAGAATGGGAGAAAATTCTTAAAAGCCCCGTGCGCATCCCCAGAAACATGCACTTTCGTCAAATCCAACTCTACGTTGTTCATAGGGCCTATCTCACACCTGAACTAATAAACAAATACTTCCATAGATCTGACGCGTCCTACCCCAGGTGCGGAGAGGTGGGAGCAGACCTTCTTCATCTCTTGTGGAACTGTCCTGGGCTGGGCACTTACTGGAGTGACATCAGTGAGCTGCTTAGGAACTGTACCGGGCGTACTATCCCCTTTAACTGGCCTGAATACCTTTTACATCACTTCTAGAGACCACCCAAAGACAAGGTGTTGTTCCGTTTCTTAGACCTGGGGATGGTAGTGGCAAAGCGCCTCCTCACGAGGAGATGGAAGGCGCACGACCCGCCCAGTGTGCAGGCGTGGGTTTCTTCCTTCCAGGCATGGGCCCAAGCGGAATGGACTGCCATACGCAGGGAGAAAACGGTGGGACTGAGGAAAATTGAATTTTGCCCTGCTATGTGTCCCCTACGTGTTCCCCATCATGTAGTATATATGCATGACCTCCATGCATTTTCCCTCCATGGCCGAAAATAAAGACGCATTTACAGTTGCGTCCAACGTTAGTATGTCAGTTATTCAGTCCTCCGTGAAAGCAACGTGAATTAGGCTTTTAGGCCTATGTTGCCAATGTCTTTACATTGTGCACGTTAAATCATCGAGATGTACCCGTTTCTAGGGCTCCACAGGGCCCGGACACGAGATCCAGGCCTCAAGCCTCCTGAAACGTTCCGAGAGATGCAGCCCCGCCCGCATCCCTGACCCTTCACTTACTTCCTGCCAAGCAACACGGTGCCCGGCTCGGCCTGGCCTGCTTGCCAAGAATATATTATGCCTACAGTTATCTGTTCAGCTCCCCGGAGTCACATTCCTAGCTAACGAACAGGATAAACATATCCGTCTATAGTCCAGTCCTTCTGCCTCCATGCAAGTGATTTACTGAATTAGTATCCATAGAAGACCCATAGCCCACGCAATACATAAAGAAATATATGCATACACTAGCCTTTAGTGACAAGCAGCCTTTGCCCTGATGACTTTTAGAATCAAGCAACATGTACTCCAAACACAAGATATCAGATACGCTATAGGTACAGGTCGTTCTGACATCCCAGACTTCAGTCTCCTCTACTAGTGCTAGGAGTCAGCGCCCCCCGGCCCTCCCCAGTTACACGTCATGACTCGTTTTGCGCGCACCAGTAGGTTAAAGGTTCCAGCTGCCCATGAAACCCCCTCCATATGTCCACCCACCTATGACACTTCTGTGACGTCTACATCACACACCTCCGTGCACGTCCTGTGCACGCCTTCTTTTACGCCCATATGTTCTTATCTTTCTTTTTTTCACTTGTTACGCCTACTGTATTCAATGCAACTGTACTGTTTTACTATATATATTGTATGATGTTAATGAAATGTTGAATATCCCTTCCTGAACCTTAGTAGGTGATGGAACCCGATGTCCATTGGCTCGAGCCACTTAATTAAAGCCCGTATGACTCAGATACCACGGACTCTGCCTCTCATTTATTGAGCTATTCTTATAATCATTTAATGCATAGAAAAATAGTCCTGGTAATTATTATTTACCACATAATGGCGCCCGAATAGGGACTTCCCCTTCCCCACGCGCCGGCGATGTAACGCAGGCCCCCTGACCCCTTCTACGGCCGTGACGGACCCCTTCTGCGCACCTGCAGGTTTTTCTGCTAATCTCCCTCAGGCCCACGGAGGAGACGGAGACTGCGGTCCAGCATCCAGACGAGGCGGTGAGGAATGCGGAGAGTCCCGACCAGAGCCCAAGCCGAGAGAGCAAGGTCCGAGGTATCCGGAGGCCCACCTGTTTCCGAACCCCGAAGCGCATGCGTAGTGCGTAGCAGTAACCAGACGTCGTAGCAGTCCAGTCCGAGGCCTTCAGTTTTGCTTCCCGGTGAGTACCATTGCTGGGAACGCATCTAGACGGGTACATTAGTTTGTGCCCGGTCCAGACGGGTCTGGGTACACAGATCCGGTCCAGACGTGTTCACCTAGGTGGATACGGTATGACGTGTCTCTTTATGAGACCGGTATGTTCTGTACTGTTTTAGCAGTGCATCCAGTAATTCTGTTTTCTAGTATAGTCTCTCGAGATTTTCAGTATTATGTTTTCAATGTACTAAGTAGTATCTGTTCGAACTGTTTTTAATGTGTTTCGATGTCGTGGTATGAATGATTTGTTTGCTATTCATTACTGTGTTTATTGTGTTCAAATATGCCTCTGTTTTCAAAGTTACGTCAGATAGGAACCAGAAAAGGGATACTCGAAGAATCAGTTCCCGTCCCACCAAGGGACAGTCCCGGACATTTCATGTATCATAAACATGGCTTAGATGCCATACTGTACTTAGACTTATGGGTAGACTATACCAAAAAATCTGGAAGAGAAATATAGATGGCCTGTTTCAGGAACCTGGGATGCTGAGTGCATCATGAGAGTAGAGGAAGCATTATGGAAAAAGAAAGCCAGACAATCCCAGAAAGATGCCATAGAATTGTGGCGTAAAGAATCTCATAAAAGAACAGAAAAAGAATTCAGGAAAACAGAACTAAGTAGGGAAGCATCAGAAAAAGCCCAAGAAAGGGAACTACTAGAAGAGGGTGAACGAGTTAGAGCAGAACAGTCAGACAGACAAAGAAATGCCCTTATTAAAGGCATGTATCCCCTTCTCGCCGAGGGCCTGCCTAAGGCGACCCCGGAAACACCCTGTAATTTACCGCCACCATTGGTCCCTACTAAGCTACGTCATAAACCGACCGCAGCTGAAATTTTCCTTTCTTCCTATTTAGACGACACTGTCCCAGAATATACAAATCCGCATCCTCCTCCGCCTGCTCAACCTCACAACCCTGTTACTAACGCGATTACTGTTCCTCCAGCCACTGGTCCCGGAAATCCTTTTAATCCGCCAGTAACCCAGGACCAACCTACATTACGTATGCCTACTTTACCAGTCACACTACCAACAGCGACGGCACACCCAGTATTAGTTGATGATTCTATTTCAGGAGGAGCAGGGGGAGGTATCCCTATCACCCCGCCTCAAGTAAAACGAATGACGCTGAGAGACGCAGCATTACAACGCACGCCAAAAGTAACTACATACGCAGCCCTCAAACAATACCTTACTGATTGTAGATATGACCCAGTGCCAGGCGAAGACCAGATGATATTATATTCCATACGTCTACGACGAGTTACAAACTATTTGACTATCTTACCAGAAATGAGGGGACATTTAGACAACATATATCATTTCATCAGAACAGGGGAAAGACCAGAAAGTATTCACGAGGCTATGGCACACAGGAAAGTCGAGACTCAAAATATGATCTTGCAGTTTTTTATAAACTGTTTAATAAGAGAACAAGACCATCCTGGTAAAAACAAAGACGAGATGAAAGTCTTGACAAAATGGAGTGACAACATAGCAGAAGGAAAACACAGTAAACAAGGTTGTATAGAATCCATGTATAGAAAGATTCGTAAAGAAATTCTAGGCATACACGAAAGGGAGAAAGCAACGAGAGAGCCCGAGAAAGAGAATGACACATCAGACGAAGATGTAGACACAGAGAACCCAGATAGAATAGCGTACGTAGGAAGGGCGAGACCTTTTGACAAAGCCACACGTCTAGAATGTAAGAAAACTTTTCTTCCTCCCGTACCAGAACAGTGTTCTCTTGAGCATTTATTCCAAGCTACCGATAGAGTTCTGAAACAACGAATAGGTTACAGTGAGCTTAGTACCATGCATGAACAGGAACTAGCCCGATCAGCAGTTCAATGGACTAGTAATTCTAGCACATTTAAAGACGAAGTAGTGGCCCAGACGTTTCTGAATATTTCCCCAGACGAACAGCGACTGGTGGGTATGTACATGATCCAACACCTCATTACACTGTACGAAAGTCATCATTCTGACCCAGGTCCCCTATATAATGTATTGGACGAGTTACTCCTAAACAGATGGAAAGGCCTAGGTACCGATTTGATTAATGTCATTTTAGAACAACGCCACAAATACAGAACGTTCCTGACTCCACATTTTGTTCCTGTTCCACCCCCAGTAAGGAAGACATATTACATAGACAGACAGAATCCCTTGCTAGAAGTCCATCCTGTTCGGACAGGGGGAGGTGCGCTCGAACGAGTATTTGTTTACACCCCTTTAACGAAAATAGAACTATTGGAAATGAAAAAGTTAGTGCCCTGTCACGATAAAGATCCAGCAGGATTCCACCGTGAATTAAAAGACATGCTTCGCATGGGAGAATACACGTATCCCGATATCATTAAAATGTTAAAGGTCCTGTTGCCTGCGGGCATATATGAAAAACTTAAAGAAAAAGAATGGGAGGTGGGAGAGAAAAAGATTGACTGGGCAGAATTAGAGGACGAAGATAAAACACGAGTTCCTGGTACTGGTCTCGGGGAAAAAGCCAAAGCATTGCCCGAGTTGTTAATACAAGTCTTGCCAAGGTTACTAGCCACGAAAAAGGAAGACTGGGATGCCATCTCAGCCTGTAAACAGAAACAAGACGAAGACACTAGTGATTTTTATTCCAGATTTGAGAAATGTTTCATTATTAATAGCGGCTTGAAAACAAGTAGTGAATCGTATCCACATCTTTTTGTTACCAAATTAGTAGAGAATTCTTTAGCACAAGTTAAAAATCGAGTACTGAAAGTTGAGAGTACCTGGCAAGCTAATACCCCGTCCCAAATGTTACAAATGTTACAGTATCACCAGAACCGAATCAGAGAAGAGCAGGAACATGAAAGGAGACGTATGAAAGACACGAAAATGAAAGTACTAGTTGCACAGTCTGTTCCAGTGGATAGTCAGAAGAGGGGTACGACTCAGACCAGTCATTCTGCAGCTCCTGTAAAAGGGACATGCAATTACTGTAAACAGCCAGGTCACTATATAAACGAATGTGCCGTTCTGAAACACAACATAGCTACTGGTAAGACGAAAGAAAGACCGCGTACTCCTAGACAGGAACATGTTCCACAAAACACACAACCACCGCAGAACGCACAACAGACAGTAGCAGTACCGCAGCCTATAGCTGCCACACAACAAGTTACACAGCAGATGTACCAGTATGCACAGTCAGATTATCCAGATTATCAGCAGTATTCATGAAACAGCCTAGAGAGGGAGGTTGGCTTGCCTCTCATCGAGGTTCCTGTAGATCAAGAGGGTCCCTATGTACACAGCCAGGTATTAGGGAAAGACAGAAAATTTCTGATTGATACAGGGGCAAGTAGAACTACCATCAGTCATGACGAGGTTCCAGGGGCCCCTCTCTCCGGCTCAAGAAATGTTTCCCTGGGATTTTCAGGAAAGCCTATTGTTAATGAAGTATCGAAACCAGTTTCCCTAGAAGTTGGTCCATTGTCCCGAACTACAGACTTGTTACTCACGAAATCATGTCCAGAAAACTTACTTGGTATGAAAACATTGAAAGAACTAGGAGCAGTGATTTGTTGCTCTCCGGAAGGAGTGAGATTGTTTTTACGCGATTTTAAAGGACATTATGTGTTAAGAGATTGTGATCCGAGACTACTGAATGTACCACAGCATTTATGGGCGCAAGGTCCTACTGATGTAGGTTATATGCACATTACTCCATACCGTGTCACTCTGAAACAAGGAGTTGTACTACCGCGAATCCGACAATACAAATTGCCACCTGAGGCTGTAGCAGCCTTATCAAAAATCATTGACGAGCTCATTGCTCAAGGAGTGGTTGTAGAAACTGACTCCAATGTATGTAATTCTCCTATCATTCCGATCCTTAAACGTACTGACCCAAATGCACCTCCAGTCTACAGACTAGTGATTGACCTTCGAGAACTTAATAAATGTATCATACCCCAATACCCAGTGGTTCCAGATATCTCTTCCCTATTGACTGCCATTGATTCCGAAGCTGCGTTCTTTACTGTCATCAATCTCAAGAACGCCTTCTTTAGTGTCCCCATCCATCCGGACAGCCAGTTCCTTTTCGGCTTCTGTTTAAATGGACGAAGCTATAAATTTACACGTGCACCTCAAGGGTTCACAGAAAGTCCTAGTATTTACAGTCAGGCACTGAAACGGCAACTAGATAGTATTCACATGCCAACTGACACTGCCCTGCTCCAGTACGTTGATGACCTATTGATTACAGCCCGTACAGAAAGTGACTGCGAACGTGCGTCACTGACAGTTTTGTATTTTCTGGCAGAAATGGGGCACAAGGTATCCCCTTCGAAACTGCAATTCTGTGTCCAGCAAGTGGTGTACCTTGGTCACTTGCTGTCCAAGAGGGGTAGACAGCTGACACCTGACCGTATCCAGTTAATTGCACATCTTCCACAGCCCAAGACACAGAAGGAGGTACGAGCTTTTATCGGCCTCACTTCTTACTGCAGACAATGGATCCCTCAGTACGCATATCTAGCCAAGCCACTGATACAGTTGACAACACAGGAGGCAGCGACATCGACTGTCCTCCCTTGGACCCAGGAACATACACTTGTTTTCAACGAATTAAAGAAAGCTTTATGTCAAGCACCTGTTTTGGCGACACCATGCTACAGCAAACCTTTTACACTTTTTGTCACTGAACGCGATGGTACAGCATTATCTGTTCTCACACAAGATCAAGCAGGACAACACAAGCCTTGTGCTTATTTTTCTAGCACATTAGATCCAGTAGCCCAGGCTTTGCCTGCGTGCCTCAAATCAGTTGCAGCCACAGCTTTAGCTATCAGACAAAGTGATTCCATAGTGTTAGGACACTCCCTGACAGTACAGGTTCCACACTCCGTGGAGGTTCTTTTAAACCGAACACAGACTCAGCACTTGACCATAGCACGATTGACCGGATATGAATTGACACTGTTTCAGCCACACATAGAGATCAAACGCTGCAACATATTAAACCCTGCTACGCTGTTACCCTCGATTACCTCAAACTCTGCAACACATGACTGTGTGGAAGTTATTAACACCATGACGAAGCCAAGACAAGATTTGACGGACATTGCATTACCTGACCCAGACCTGACACTTCATGTGGATGGTTCATGTATGAGAACAAGTACAGGAGAGTTAGTGGCAGCATATGCAGTGACTACTGAAACTGAGGTTATAGAAACACATCGTATTGATACCCTGTCTGCCCAAGCAGCAGAGCTCATCGCTCTGACCCAAGCCTGCCTACGAGCCAAGAACCTGAAAGTAAACATATATACAGATTCACGTTATGCATTCGGAGTTGTTCACGACTTTGGAGTCCTCTGGCAAGAAAGAGGTTTTATGACCTCTCATGGAGCCAAAATTCAGCATGGCCCCCTCATTCAAGCTCTGTTAGAAGCAATACATTTACCTACAGCTATAGCCATCATAAAGTGCAAAGCACATACGAGAGTCACTGACACCATTTCCCAGGGTAATAACCTGGCAGATCGAACAGCCAAGCTTACAGCTCAGACTCCAGACATTCCAGCTGACACGACAAAGACAGACGTTTCAGTCCTGACGACTTGCATGACAGTCAAGGATCCTACACAAGATGTACTAGACATACAGACCCATGCTACTCCAGACGAAATCAGGAAATGGACTGAACAAGGAGGGGTCCAGACAGATCAGGGATGGTTGACGAAGGGAAAAGCCACATGGTTTCTCCCCGACTCCATGGTTCAAGTCATCATTAATACAGCACATAGTCCAGCACACTTAGGAGAAAAAGCCATGTTAGACAGCATCCAGAACCTCTGGTTTAATAAGCATTTACGAGCAGCAGCGAAGCAGAAAGTGCGTACCTGCATGATCTGTTGTCAGTTCAATCCAGGTAAAGGTGTTCCAGTGGAACAAGGTGGATTTCATCCTCCTGACCATCCTTTTGAAGTCCTCCAGATGGATTATATACAGATGGATCGATGTCGAGGATTCAAATATGTCCTTGTAGTTGTATGCGCTCTGTCCAGATGGACAGAAGCATATCCAGTCTCAGATTATACTGCCGTGACCACTCCCAAGCAGCTGGTATGTGAGTTTTTCCCTCGATATGGTTTGCCCAGTGTCGTGTATTCAGATAATGGACAGCCATTCTCGTCTGAACTCATGAAACAGGTATCACTTCTGTTAGGGTACCAGTGGAAATTCCACTGCGTGCGACACCCCGAGGCAGCTGGCCTCGTCGAGCGACACAATCAAACTCTGAAAACACGATTAGCGAAGGTCTGTGCAGAAAAAGGTGTAGATTGGATGGTAGCCCTGCCGGTTGCCCTCTTCTATATGCGAATGGTCGCCCACTCTAGATCTGGTTTGTCACCGTATGAAGTTGTTTTTGGTCGTCCCCCAAATATGTGGGGTACACCTATGCCTCGTAAAATCACCGATGTTGACAGTAACATGCTGACAGATTACCTGGCTTCCTTGATGTCTGCACTACTCTCTTGTCGTTCACAGGTCGCGGCTGCCTTCCCGGACAACACCCAGGTGAAACCGCACGAGGTCGTTCCTGGAGATCTAGTTCTGGTTCGGAATTTCGATCGCTCAAGCCCTCTGGAGCCCCGCTGGAAGGAGCCAAAACTCGTTCTGATGACCACAAGGACCGCCGTAAAGCTAGAAGGAAGAAAAGGCTGGCTCCATTCCAGTCATATCAAGCGCTTCCATGGACCGTGTCCAAAGACTTTTTTCAATGACTGCCCCGAGACTGACTCTAAACTGCCCCTGTTAGAGAAAACTCTGCAACAGGAGTATAAAATCAAACTGAGGTCTAGTAAGTCAGACAGCGTTTAATTGTTTAAGTCCCCCTCGGGTGAAGCGGTTAGACAGGTTTCTGACATGTATAAGATAGACACACATAGTGAGAGAGATAGACAGAACTTCAAGAAAATGAAATATTGTAAAAATCTCCGAAGCAGATGCATTGTTACATTATTGTTTATGTTTATTCTGAGTCTTACGATCACATGTATAAGTTGTATGTTACATGTATTTTTTCCTCCTCTTGGTTCACATTTACACCTTTCCTCTAATGATACTGTAGAGCACACATTTAGTGAACTACCCCCTCACGAGTTATCCTATCGACTTGCAATGCGCAACAATACTTTTATTCGTATGTTACACTATTCGCATCAGACCAGCAATGCCACTAATTGCTGGGTATGTGGTCGACTCCCCCCTTACCAGACCATGAAGGGAGCTCTGCCACTCTTTCCCTATCCGTTTTCACACAATGGTTCGTGTGGAGCATGGTTTACATTGACGTCATCTTTAGACGATAAGTCCACAGTTTCCCTTCTGAATATCGTTATGAATAAAACCTGTTTCCCAGACAAGGACGGTCTTCTCCATAGAACAGGGATAGATCTAGAAAATGAAGTATATGGTCTAGGTAATTTTTCCTTTAACCTCATGGTTTTGAATGTTCAGTCCGAGACTAATTCAGACTTGCCTTCTATAACAGTTCTACCAGTGAAAGGTGAATTATGTGTTAGAAAGAATGGTTCAGTACACCTAGGACACAGTGATTGTACTACTGTGGTCGAGTACTGTGACAAAGGGAAGTCTACTTTCAAAGCTTCACGTCATTCCTATTTTATATGTGGTCAGACCGCTTATGTACGTTTGCCCCTAGATTGGGATGGAACATGTTACATTGCATTCCTACTGCCACCAGTTTTCCTAGCCCCATCCGATTATCACCGAAATACCCATCTAGTACACGTCAGACATAGGAGGGAGATTGAGTCCCCAATTATCGATCAGACTGAAACTGCATTGGAACAGTATACGGATTTCAATAAAGGTTTCTTTTTCTTCATTGGTCCCGTCCAGAATAGTAAATTAATACGCAGGTTAACCAGAACCCTTGAAGCAGTAGTGAATGAGACTGCTTCCGCCCTAGGTAACTTAACAGAAGAGCAGTCTGCTATGAGACTTGTTGTTCTTCAGAACCGCCTTGTTCTTGACGTCATCCTGGCCGATAGGGGCGGAGCTTGTAGAGTCATCGGATCTAGTTGTTGCGTTTTCATTCCTAATAACGCACCGTCTGTGTATACAGCAATAACTAGACTTCATAAAATAGCTCATCAGCTACACCAGAATCCAGGCACCTGGACTTGGTCCGGTTGGCTCTGGAGTGTAATATCTGCATGGGGATGGAGAGTACTGTCATTCCTGGGAGTAATAGTAATGATCATATTCAGTTGTTGTCTCTGTTTACAATGTGGTCCAGCGATTTGCGGCTTGTGCGGCACAGCTTGTATTCCACGTCCACAATCCCATACCCAAATGAGAAAAGACGAGCAAATGATGCTGTATGAACAGATAGATGGCCTCATGAATATTAATGTTTCCTGAAGGGAACGTAGGGAACAAGGAGGGAATGAGGAAAATTTAATTTTGCCCTGCTATGTGTCCCCTACGTGTTCCCCATCATGTAGTATATATGCATGACCTCCATGCATTTTCCCTCCATGGCCGAAAATAAAGACGCATTTACAGTTGCGTCCAACGTTAGTATGTCAGTTATTCAGTCCTCCGTGAAAGCAACGTGAATTAGGCTTTTAGGCCTATGTTGCCAATGTCTTTACATTGTGCACGTTAAATCATCGAGATGTACCCGTTTCTAGGGCTCCACAGGGCCCGGACACGAGATCCAGGCCTCAAGCCTCCTGAAACGTTCCGAGAGATGCAGCCCCGCCCGCATCCCTGACCCTTCACTTACTTCCTGCCAAGCAACACGGTGCCCGGCTCGGCCTGGCCTGCTTGCCAAGAATATATTATGCCTACAGTTATCTGTTCAGCTCCCCGGAGTCACATTCCTAGCTAACGAACAGGATAAACATATCCGTCTATAGTCCAGTCCTTCTGTCTCCATGCAAGTGATTTACTGAATTAGTATCCATAGAAGACCTATAGCCCACGCAATACATAAAGAAATATATGCATACACTAGCCTTTAGTGACAAGCAGCCTTTGCCCTGATGACTTTTAGAATCAAGCAACATGTACTCCAAACACAAGATATCAGATACGCTATAGGTACAGGTCGTTCTGACATCCCAGACTTCAGTCTCCTCTACTAGTGCTAGGAGTCAGCGCCCCCCGGCCCTCCCCAGTTACACGTCATGACTCGTTTTGCGCGCACCAGTAGATTAAAGGTTCCAGCTGCCCATGAAACCCCCTCCATATGTCCACCCACCTATGACACTTCTGTGACTTCTACATCACACACCTCCGTGCACGTCCTGTGCACGCCTTCTTTTACGCCCATATGTTCTTATCTTTCTTTTTTTCACTTGTTACGCCTACTGTATTCAATGCAACTGTACTGTTTTACTATATATATTGTATGATGTTAATGAAATGTTGAATATCCCTTCCTGAACCTTAGTAGGTGATGGAACCCGATGTCCATTGGCTTGAGCCACTTAATTAAAGCCCGTATGACTCAGATACCACGGACTCTGCCTCTCATTTATTGAGCTATTCTTATAATCATTTAATGCATAGAAAAATAGTCCCGGTAATTATTATTTACCACAGGACTTCGCAGGGGAACCTATTGCAGAGCGATGGGAGCACATGCTTAACGCCCTACAGCTAACAGAAAGACCCGCGAATGCTGGGGCTGCGAGGGATTAGATAGGCACACTAGGGGTTGGAGTACACCGCGGGATGTTCCCCTGTCTGGGCATTACATCTACTGTCCCACTGGGATGTACAGGTTTACTACATAGGAACAGTTGTGGTTGGAGGTGCGGGCGCGCGTGGGGGTGGGGGGGCGAGGGGGAGGGGGGATTGGAAGGGGATCAACATGAATGTATGTCTGTGCTCATGCCGCTGTTCGTTTTGATTTTTTACAGTTGTTACATAAATATCCTCTCTGTATGCGGGTCTGGGATATACAGACTCCACACGTTGCAGACAGCTTCAGGGGCTTACTCGTAGTCTATGAGATACTTATATGCAATGTTGTGGCGCCTAATTGACATGCTATTTTGTAAATGAAAGAATACTCGACATAACCACGTGGATGTGTTGTATAGAATGCTGCACCTACTGTACTGTTAAAATTCTAAATGACAATAAACAGATTTGACAAAAAAATGAGATAAAAAACCCAGGCCTCCTCTGTGTGAGACTCCCTTGTCGCTGTGGACTCTCTTAGAAGGGTCTCTGAGACTCCAGATCATAAATTCTGGATCACTCCCCAACAAGGGGAGAAGGAGTGCTTTGGAAAGGGGCCCACTCATGGTGGCCATTATTAGAAAATTAGTGTCAGATTTCCCCAGAGGCGGCCATCTGAGGGTCAGGCTGCCACACGCAAGTCAGGGCTCTGTGTTCTACTAGCGTGATCCCTGGGGCCGTGTACCCTGGGGGGGGGGAGGTATTAATTTATAATCATATCTGACACTCTTGATGGAGACTCCTGCAATCTGGGAGGCGATTTCCCTTCTGATGGCCAGGTGAAGCCTTGTTTAGTGCCTTTGCCTGCCCACTTGTATCTCTGTCTCACTCTTTCCACATCTGGATACACAAGGCAAGATCCCCTCGACCTTCATTATTTACACAACAGACTAAGTGCTTGAGTACCTTGCAGACGGTTAAGTTATTCGTGCTCTTTGCACTCCACACGTGACGCTGACGCGTCTTGTACATAGCTTGCAGGGCTGGTGCCTAATGTGTAATAGTGGAGGCGCGCATTCATAAAAGCTGAATAAACAGTGCCCCCTCAGCCTGGCTCCTTGTCAGCAAGAGGGGGAATTCTTCAAGAGGACCAATTGGGCTGGCATCTCCTAAGATCACCTACGTACATGTAAGACCAATAATGCCCCCTAGAAGTCATATTTAGATCATAGGATGATTTTCTAGTATTTTTGTCTTTTCGTCCATTATGCCCAGGACACGGAAAGTGCTCAATTGCTGACCAGTTCAACCCTGGACATGCTGACAACTGTTGCTACATTTGTAGTTCAACTGGTTCTTAACAGTCGAAAAACAAAAAGAGAAGGGTCTGCTTGCAATGGTTGCCTGTTATTAGTACTGATGTCACTGCTGGTACAAATAGATATTTACTGGGGAAGCTTTCTTTTTTTATTTTCTTCTGTAGTTTGGCAGTGAATTAATGACCATCTCAGTTATTCAGTGTGTCTATGTCATTTATGCAATGGCATGAAGTATCATCATAAAGAGGTACTCAATAGGGTTAGTGTCACAGTCTAGTCTTACATTCGTCATAGGCAAACCCGTTTTCCCATAAAGAACCCTTTGAAACATTGTTTTAGCAGCAACGCTCTACTCTAAGGAAAAGTGTTTGTGGTGCATCTAACACAATTAACAACAAAAGTGCAATTATACAATGTAATGAACTTTCAGGTTTGACGGCTTAGACAGATTTCCTCGCAGGAGTAGATGCAATGGGGTCTCCTTACCACTTTAAAGTACCACCGCTTGTCAACAAATCAAGCTGGAGAGTGAAGGGTCCTCGCTTGGGTTAGGGAATTTGTAGTGACACCAAGGAAGGTGATGCAATATGCAGAAAATAATCATTCAAACCTTTTAGAGTACAATTGGAGTCTATGTTCTCCCTAATCCATTGCTCAATGCAAGATTTATTCACTGTAGTACCTGATCTGGAATGCACTGCTACTGATAATCTGTATCCTCAGCAGCAGCTTCTTAAAGTTGAAGACCAATCTTTTTGGGAAATTACAGAAGGCAATTATAGAAGGCAGTTGACACATTCAGAGGAGGCCAGCTTTAACTAGGGCGGTAAACAACCATTACAACGCAGTCATTACAACGCACTACATTTATAGCGCAGTTATTACAACGCAACATCCTTTACATCGCATGCCATTACAACGCATGTCGCTACAACGTACGTCACTACAATGCATGCCATTACAGCGCATGCCACTACAACGCATGCCATTACAACGCATTATAAGGTCAGTAATGCGAAATAGTAATTTTTACCCCTACACTATCCAACACTTACCCTACTGTTGCACTCACTGGAGTGGGAAAAGTAATTTTTACCCCTACACTATCCAACACATACCCTACTGTTGCACTCACTGGAGTGGGAATAGTAGTTTTTACCCCTACGCTATCCAACACTTACACTATTGATGCCCTAAAAGTATTATGCATTGTAATGATATGCGTTGTAATGGTGTGGTAAATAAATAAATAATACCTCTATTTTTGAATGGATAAATGAATAACAGATAGCTCAATAAATAAGAGTCAAGATTCGAGGTAGTAGGAGTTTTGCAGGTTTAATACAGCATAAAGGACAGGAACAGGACAACCTGCACAGGAATAGGATGGCAGCGCTGCCGGGGGCAGGATCGGAATCGGCGTAACATTTAATAACAGTGCACGATCATATATACTAAAACAGTTGCATTACAATACATACGATAGGCGGAGCAGTGGGTGGAGCAAAGGGTGTGACGCGTAACAGTCGCGAAAGATAAGGGTGAAAGTAGGTGTAACAGGGCGTATACATAGACATGTGATGCAAACGTAACAGAATATGTCATGAATAGGGCGGGAACATGGAGGGGGCTACCTAAGGAGCCGGGACCTCTAACCTGATGGTGCGCGCAAACTGGCAATGACGTGTTACTAGGAGAAGCTGGGGGCTACGAACTCTGTGCTAGGAGCAGAGACTGAAGTCTGGAGAGTCAGGGCGACATGTACCTAAACAGTATCTAGTATCTGATGTTTAGAGAACATGTTGATATAAACTAGAAGTCAGGAGGGGAAAGGCTAACTTGATTCTAAGACTGGAGCATGCATTATTCTACATGTAGTGCGTGATGAAGAATATTAAATGACCATAAATACAGTATTTCTCTTACATGGAGACGTAAAGGCTAGACAATGACGGAAACTATTGATGCGGTTCAGTAGCTTAGGAATGCAGAGAAGGAGGGCTGGACTGATAACTAGGATCATAACATACTCTTGGCAGACTCAAAGGCAGAGCCAGGCTGAACCAGGCACTGTGAGGCAGGAAGTAAGTGAAGGGTCGGGGATACAGGTGGGGGCTGTATCGCTCCTCAGCGAGGGCTTCAGGAGACAGGAGCTGAATCTGGTGTCCGGGCCCTTTTGAGGCCTAGAAACGGGGACTTTACAATGGAATAACGTGCACACTGAGAAACGTGGCAACGTAACTTTACATAGGCCTGATATTCGTAGTATTCACGAGAACTGGAAACTGGCATACTAGAGATGGACACAACTGTAAGTGCGCCTTTAATCGGACATGGGGGATACATATGCATATCAATCATGCACACATAACATATGATGGAGGACGCGTTAGGGACACAGAACATGGCAAAATTTACTTTTCCACAATGGTATGCGCTGTAATGAAATGCGTTGTAAGGGTAGTTTTAAAAAATGGATTTTGTTGGCATGCGATGTAAAATCATGAGTTGTAATGGATGTTGCGATGTAAAAACTGTATTGTAAAGGCATGCGTTGTAAAAGTTTGCGTTGTAACGTGTCCTTTTCGCTAGAGCGAACAGCAAGGGATGATTCATTTAAATCAATTCAACTCATGACATTTATAGAGAGCACAGCTACCTCAAAGGAGGCGTCTTGGCACTAGCAGATAGCTCATAAGTAAAATATGTAAAAAGGACCAACAAACATTACACACCCATAAGAAAGGTGTAAAAGAGAAGGGCTTTAAGATTAAGTCTAATAACCAATCCTGAGGAGCTGCAATACAAGCTGAATGGCACAGCATTCCACAGTTTGGAGGCCAGATAGGTGAAGGATCGCCCTCCCCTTCTAGCTTTATATATACTGGTTACTTGGAGCAGTTTGATAGATCTCAGAGCTCTGGAGGGGAGGTACGGCTTAAGTCTTCTCCTCAGGTAAAGAGGGGCTTTATGAGTGAAGGTTCTAAAGATAAAAGTCAATGCCTTAAACAGGATCCTCTCAAAAACAGGAAGCCAGTGGAGATGCCGATGAGAAAATTGTCCAGCGTGGGTGGATCTTAAGAACGTGGCACAAGGCAGAATTCTGGATGATTTGGAGCTGTTGGATCAAAGAAGCCTGTAGGCCCAAATATAGACTCTTAGCGCAGTCCAATTTAGAAGTAGCCAGGATCTGGACAATAGTTTTTCAGTAGTCCACAGGAATGAGATGGAGCATGCTTCTAAGAGATCTTAGGGTAGCATGACAAGTGGTGGATAGGGACTTAACTGGGGCCCAAAAGTGAGATCAGTGTCAAATAATTTTACCCCAAGGTTTCTGGTCATCTGTGCTGGTAGGGGAACAACAGCACCTAGTTCAGGTGGTCACCATAGACTAGCCTCCGCAAAGGACTTAGTGTAAAAAAGAGGATCTCAGTTTTTTCCTAAGTTCAATTTAAGACAGTTCCTTTCATCCATTCCTCCACTGCCTTCATGAAGAGCTTGAAGGAGCTAAGGGTTGTTGGTGTGTTTTCAAGCAAGACCAAGAGGAGCAGGGTGTCATCAGCATAGGAGACCACCCACATCCCCAGGACTCAACCAGTTTCGCCAGGGGGTCAAGGTAAATATTAAACAGTGTAAGTCGGAGTGCCAAACCTTGAGGAACACCACAAGACAGAGGTTTGGAAGAAGAGGTGAAAGGAAGAAGGGAGTCTGCTTGAGAACAATGAGACAAAAACGATTTTAGCCAGAGCAGAGCATGGCCTCTGATACCAATCCTGTTGATTCTATCAAGTAGGATGGTATGGGAAACAGTATCAAAGGCTGAAAACAGATCCAGCAGCATGATCATATCTGGAGATTTTTGATCAAGATTCTGATACCTTGAGTAGGGCATACCCAGTACTGTAGCCAGCCTGGATCCTTTTTGGGAGTCATGCATAGAGAGCCTAGATTCTAGGAAGTATAAGGATTGTTTATTGACCCTTTTCTCTAAAGGTTTGGCAGAAGTAGGAAGAAGGGAAATAGGTGTATCATTTCTGAGAAGCTTAGGATCGGCCAATAGTTTTTCAGCAGGGGGAGCAGTCATGCATGTTTCCAACAAGCAAGAATCACATCAAATTCTAGGGAGTTATTCAACAACTCATTGATAATGAGGTTCTCTACACCAGAGGCCACATTTAAAATAGCCAACATGCAAGGGTCTAGAGGGGATCCTGACTTGCACCTAGCTAGTTCCAATGCTGAGTCTTCTAAGGAAATAGGGTCAAACCTCGTGAGAAGAGGACCTGATTGAGTGAGAGCAGAGGTAAAGTTAGCAGTATGAATTGATCATAGAGGTTTTTAATTTTCTTAATCATTGGATCATGTGTGGAATTGGGTCAATATAGGATGCAATAGGATAAAACGCAAAGTAGGTAAGAACAAGGACCATGCAAATTCCCCTCAATGAAGACTATGAGAAAGGCACGAACTGGAGCATAGTCATTAAAAAGTCTCTGTACTTAAGCAGTCAATGAAACAAGAGGAAGCAGGTAAAGGTCGGTCAGAGCACAGTATATTAGGTTGTATCTCAAATTGAGGAAGTTGTCAATACACTGCACTTCCTTGGCTATACATTTTATAGGCCTTTCCCTGCTCACTAGTTGGTTTGATGTGCATTGGCAGGATATGTCTGTAAGGGGTGAGTCCCCACAACGGTGTACAGTCATAATATCGAGTCAATTATTTCGACTGGACAGAATATCGAGTAAAAAATATAGAATGGACATAATATCGACTAGACATAATATAGACAACAAAAATATCGACTAGAGAAAATTAATATCGAATAGAATGGACATAATATCGAATCAAAAATATAGAATGGACATAATATCGACTAGACATAATATAGACAACAAAAATATCGAATTTAAGGTAAGTTAATAATAATTTTTATTTTTTGTGTAATATAAGTCTGTAGCGGGTTGTGGGTTTATAGGGGAATAGGGTGGGAAGTAATTTAATTCTAATTAATTAAATATGTTAATTTATTTATTGATATATATTTAGAATGAATTGTTAATTAATTATTAATTGGTAATTAATTAAAATATAATTGGTAATTAATTATAATTGATTAATTGATAAATATTTTAATTTTAGTAATTTATTTTCTGTAGCGGGTTGTGGGTTTATAGGGGAATAGGGTGGGAAGTAATTTAATTATAAATAATTAAATATGTTAATTTATTTATTGATAATAATTTAGAATTAATTGTTAATTAATTATTAATTGGTAATTAATTAAAATATAATTGGTAATTAATTATAATTGATTAATTGATAAATATTTTAATTTTAGTAATTTATTTTCTGTAGCGGGTTGTGGGTTTATAGGGGAATAGGGTGGGAAGTAATTTAATTATAATTAATTAAATATGTTAATTTATTTATTGATATTTTTAAAAAATTAATTGTTAATTAATTATTAATTGGTAATTAATTAAAATATTATTGGTAATTAATTATAATTGATTAATTGATAAATATTTTAATTTTAGGGTTCAGGGTCAGTTGTCAGTTTTTGGGTAAAGGGGTATTTTTAGGGTTCAGGGTCAGTTTTCAGTTTTTGGGTAAAGGGGTATTTTTAGGGTTCAGGGTCAGTTTTCAGTTTTTGGGGTAAAGGGGTATTTTTAGGGTTCAGGGTCAGTTTTCAGTTTGTAGGTAAAGGGGTATTTTTAGGGTTCAGGGTCAGTTTTCAGTTTTTGGGTAAAGGGGTATTTTTAGGGTTCAGGGTCAGTTTTCAGTTTTTGGGTAAAGGGGTATTTTTAGGGTTCAGGGTCAGTTTTCAGTGTTTGGGTAAAGGGGTATTTTTAGGGTTCAGGGTCAGTTTTCAGTTTTTGGGGTAAAGGGGTATTTTTAGGGTTCAGGGTCAGTTTTCAGTTTGTAGGTAAAGGGGTATTTTTAGGGTTCAGGGTCAGTTTTCAGTTTTTGGGTAAAGGGGTATTTTTAGGGTTCAGGGTCAGTTTTCAGTTTTTGGGGTAAAGGGGTATTTTTAGGGTTCAGGGTCAGTTTTCAGTTTGTAGGTAAAGGGGTATTTTTAGGGTTCAGGGTCAGTTTTCAGTTTTTGGGTAAAGGGGTATTTTTAGGGTTCAGGGTCAGTTTTCAGTTTTTGGGGTAAAGGGGTATTTTTAGGGTTCAGGGTCAGTTTTCAGTTTGTAGGTAAAGGGGTATTTTTAGGGTTCAGGGTCAGTTTTCAGTTTTTGGGTAAAGGGGTATTTTTAGGGTTCAGGGTCAGTTTTCAGTTTTCGGGTAAAGGGGTATTTTTAGGGTTCAGGGTCAGTTTTCAGTTTATGGGTAAAGGGGTATTTTTAGGGTTCAGGGTCAGTTTTGGGTTTTTGGGGTACAGGGGTACTTTGTAAAAATAAGGTAAAATTACATTTAAATTACATTTATTTAATAAAATTAAATTATATTAAATTATATTATAATATTTTTTATTAATTTATATTCAAAAAATTATTATATACTTACCAATACTTATGTTGTAATGGTATGCGTTGTAAAGGTATATGCGTTGTAAAATCTTGCGTTGTAAATGTATGCGTTGTAAAAGTTTTTGCGTTGTAAAAGTTTTGTTGTAATGGTAGGCGTTGTAAAAGTATGCGTTGTAACGTCATACATCCCTGGAGTGGGAATAGTAATTTTAACCTCTACGCTATCCAGCGCTTTCCCTACTGTTGCACCCACTGGAGTGGGAGTAGTAAATTTTACCTCTACGCTATCCAACACTTTTGCTAATGTTGAACTCACTATAGTTGTAACAATAAATTTTAAACATTTTCTAAAATGTTATATATGTTTATTTAATAATATGTTTAAATATATATATATATATATATATATATATATATATATATATATATATATATATATATATATATATATATATATATATATATATATATTACCTACTGGCGGTCGCCAGTAGGTATATATAGTTAGGATTTTTTCTCTATGGGTTTTTTGAAAATTCTATGTCTAATAACTTTGGCGTTTGTGGACGGAATTGGCTGAAATTTTCAGGAAAATGGCACATTTTGTTTCTGAGCAGCCCTTGAAAATTTGGGGGGGGTTCGTCCAGTGGGGGCCGAGAAAAAAGGGGGGTCCCAAAACGTGTTTTTAACATTGAGTTTTCCATAGGGCGGTTGGCCTCACTTTTAGCCCGAACGGCTGAATGGATTTGCACGAAACTTGGCAAAATTGTAGGGACTGGTAGCCCGATGTGCCTTTTGTAGGTCTCAATATATGTGCTCCAGTGGATTTTGAGAAATTAACGTTTAAAAAAAGATATATATCTGTAACAGCGGACCGGGCAGCGCTCTGGTTCGCGGACTTTTCGCGCAACGGAGCTTTGTGAAGCGAAGCTGATTGGTTCTCCGGCGTCTGTCAACATTCCAAACAGTCCGTAGCGGCCGCCATCTTGTCTCTCGGTAGGATCGAGAGACAAGAGGAGGTCAAAACAAAGGGGGAAATAACTATAAGGGGGCATAGTAGATCCTCGCTGACCCCCTAGGTTTGATGGGGAGGTTTTAAAAGGGCCCCGCGGGGCAAAAAAAAATAATAATAATAATAATCGAACGGCTGAATGGATTTGCACGAAACTTGGCAAAATTGTAGGGACTGGTAGCCCGATGTGCCTTTGCTAGGTCTCAATATATGTGCTTCAGTGGATTTTGAGAAATTAACGTTCAAAAAAAGATATATATCTGTAACAGCGCACCGCTTCGCGTACTTTTCGCGTTACGGAGCTTTGCGAAGCGAAGCTGATTGGCTCTCCGGTGTCTGTAAACATTCCAAACAGTACGTAGCGGCCGCCATCTTGTCTCTCGGTAGGATCGAGAGACAAGAGGAGGCCAAAGCGAAGGGGCAAATGACCATAAGGGGGCATAGTAGATCCTCGCTGACCCCCTAGGTTTGATGTGGAGGTTTTAAAAGGGCCCCGCGGGGCAAAAAAAAAAAATAATAATAATAATCGAACGGCTGAATGGATTTGCACGAAACTTGGTAAAATATTAGGGACTGGTAGCCCGATGTGCCTTTGCTATGTCTCAATATATGTGCTTCAGTGCATTTTGAGAAATTAACGTTCAAAAACAAGATATATATCTGTAACAGCGCTCCGCTTCGCGGAGATAAAATTATATCTGTATTACCTAGCTGTTGCTAACACCAGTTAGCGACGGCTAGTAGGAAATAGCGACCATCTTGGGTCCCACTTTGCATGTGAGTGATATTTATCACTAATGACATGCAAAGTGGGCATGCCAAGATGTTAGCGACTGGAAACAGTCGCTAACATCGCTATCTCCTATTATCAACTTTTGGAAATATTCGAGATAAGCGCGAATATCTCCAAAAAGTAACAGCTGCCCTATATAGTTAGGAATTAGCATTTACAAAACCTTGAAAATTCACTGAAAAAACCATAGGTTATAGACCATATATAGTTAGGAATTAGCATTTAAAAAACCTTATTTTACTCACACAAAACCATTGAAATTCCATATATAGTTAGTTGCACTAACTATATATCGCGCACCTGCAATCCACTGCTGATCATGTCACATATTACATCATTCATGACATGGTCAGTGACATCACTGATGACATCACTGATGACATCTCAAATGACATCACTGATGACATCACTGATGACATCTCATTTGACATCATTCTTGTGCTAATACGATAAACCTCTTCAGACTCTAATATAACCTTAGATACACTCAGTGTATACAGACACTCACACACTGCCACTCATCCATGGAGTTACTCACACACCCAGTCAGTCATGCAAAGAAACAATCTCATCTCCATTTCTTCAACTATACAGTTAAACACACCTTACTTATTGAAACATATACTAACACATATTTACTCTCTTATACAATCCCTGATACAAGTTCACAATGATCGATACAACCACTCACTCATTCGGTGGCTCTCATGCACAGTTATTTATATATGCCAACTCTCACATGTACTGTGTTTTACATATGTACTTACTATGACATGTAGCATTGAGATATCCATTCACTCATCAATACACTCATGCACACAGTCAACTGCCCATGTAGCTGTTTCCACATGCACTCTTGAACTCATACACCTAGTGAATAAACTGTTCACACATCTATGCATAGAGTCACACACCTTCCAGCCACCCCCACACAAACTCAATCTCCCATAGAAATACTTGGGCAACCAATTAATAACACATATAGCCTCTCGTATAGCTAATGATCAACACATGCAGCAGTTTACAGAACAACAGACATAATGATGCACAAATTAAGACAGTTTAGTCACTAACCCATGCATTCAGTGAGACACATTTAATCACTCACTCATACAGTCAGTCACGCACCTACTAAATCCTTCATCCAGACACTTATACATCCACTCATTCTTCAATATGTAAGACATATTTTAACTTTACAGAAACATACAGTCACTGGGTGTTGTCATCAGTGATGTCATCAGTGATGTCATTTGAGATGTCATCAGTGATGTCATCAGTGATGTCACTGACCATGTCATGAATGATGTAATATGTGACATGATCAGCAGTGGATTGCAGGTGCGCGATATATAGTTAGTGCAACTAACTATATATGGAATTTCAATGGTTTTGTGTGAGTAAAATAAGGTTTTTTAAATGCTAATTCCTAACTATATATGGTCTATAACCTATGGTTTTTTCAGTGAATATATATATATATATATATATGTGTGTGTGTGTAATTTTTGGTGATATAATTTTTTTAATTATATAAATTATTTATTAAAATTATATTTTTTTAATAATTATTTCTAAGTTTATATTAAATATATTTATTACTATATTAGTTTTAACTTACTTTTAAGACATTTTAAAAAATCGATATTTTGACAGTCTATATTTTTGTAAGTCGATATTTTGGAGTCGATATTTTGGTACTTACCTGTTTGAAGATAGGGAGTCGATATTTTGTCAATCGATATTTTTGACTCGATATTTGTGTATCTCGATATTTGTGTCGTCGATATTATGTCAGTGATCCCCCACAACATTGAGCAACACCGAAATGTGTCAAAAGGTCTTTCGTCAATCACCCATATTTTACATACTTGGATATGCTCTCTTTGCAGTGATATTATGTATTTCCTTCCAACAGAATGTTCCATGTGACTGAATCTCCCATAGACTTGCACATTTTAAAATCAACCATGGCAGCTAGAAGACTCCCTGGAATATCTGGTCCCAAACCATCATGAATTTAGTTTAACCATTCCCACAGAATATCAAAAAATGTTTTTCGCTAGCACACATAATGCACTTTTTGGAGAGGTAATGCTGAGTTTTGATATTCAGTATTTAAGGATCAGCACCTTGTCTACATGGTAAACAGTGCTCTTACTGGACCGACCTTCTGATACATTGAGAGACAGTCATCTTAAATGGGTCTTTTGGGAAGAGGCTAAAACAGCAAAACGTTCTCTTCCAGACAGGAACTGTCACCAACACCATTCTGTGCACATGGAAACAGGGCGTGTCCAATCAAGACTTTATGCCTGTGCAAAGTCATGCAAAATCACGAAAATAATTTCAAAGTCTTGGTAAAGTGTTTACTTCAGGGGCAAATCCTTTTATCCGCTGAAAAGTTGCCCTTAAAGTGAACTCAATAAGTTCTTCTCTGATTACTTTGCATGAAAGAGGGTATCCCATGGGTTTTACGTAGGCGCTCCCATGCTGCCACGCGTTACATAGGCGCTCCCATGCTGCCACCCATTTTTTTAATGTAAATCCCTATCTACTAAAATTGGTTGACAGGTAATTTTTGCCAGAAAATAGCACTTCTTTGAGGCAGACATTTGTAACAGAGTGAGACTCCCCATGAATTTGCTCTTGATGACATTTCCTCTGAAAACAATGAAGTCTACCCAAAATGAAGATCAGAAAATTTATTTTTCCTCAATTTGGGCCCTAGTCATAGTTTAAAAGTTAGAATATCTTATATGCATGTACCACTATTCTACTTAACACATGCTCAGGAAAACCTGACTGCCACTTAGACTCTAATTGTGTTACTGTCACCTTCACAAAAGAGTTAAATGTCCCATTTTTCAAGCAGACCAGCCATAGACCACATTTCCTTCTAAACTGCCACCCCATTTTTGGACTTTCTTAGTTCTTTGATATATTAAAAAGAACAGAAGTCTACCAGCTATTAAGGTTTCTGATAAGTAAGCACATCTCGAACCTTGCGAATTCGTTTTTTTGTCCAGGCAATGATCCTGAGACTGCTTGGTGTCTCTTTAGAATATTGTCCTTGATCCCACACTCCCCTCATTCTTCTAAGCCTATCTACAGCCTTTGATATCATCATCCATAACGTTCTCCAAGATCGATTGATGTGCGTTACTGTGGTGATTTGACCCACAATCAGCTGGTTCCAACCGTTCCCCTGTAATAAAGAAGAATGTGTGAGGCTAGGGGGCATAGTTAAAAATGTCGGAGCATGGAGCTGCACCAAATTCAGCAGTGTCATGCCCTGACATTTTTGAAACACAGGATTGCACCATATTCACAAGAATACGGTGCACTCCTGTGTTTTCTCTAGCGCTGGTGCAAAAAAGCTGCATAGCACCATTTCAGTCCCCCTGATACCATGTTGCAAGGGTGCCTGCACTGCAGGGGCCATTGTTCATGTGTAGGAAGGGTCTCCTTCTTGTACATAAAGAATCATTCATGATGATTTGCTCTTTCTATGTGTGCTGTGCATCATACATGGAAAGAGCAAAAAAACTAGACGAAATTAATATCTCCTCGTATTGCCATTCTAATGCCATGGAATGGTGTTGTTTTCGGTGCTGCCTCACCCTTGTAAATCTGGCGCAGCATCAAAAGCAATTTGTGTGGCATTGGGGCGCTCACAGAGACACCCATTGCATGCCCCTTTGCCGCATAGGAAATAAACGGAAAGTTACATATTTACAAGGTGTCTTTAAGCTATGTTAAGTGGCTTTGCGCCACCTTGTAAATATGGGAAATAGTGCTATGCCACCGGAGCATCAGAAAAGTGACGCTCCTGTGGTGTTGGGGGCTTGTACATATGCCCCTAGGATCCTTCATTTCTTCACAAGATTCCTTTCGTGGCCCTTATGGCTTCCCCCTGCCTCTGCCCTACTCAACATTTCATGCTTACCAAAATGCATCTGCTACATAAATATTTCCTCATCTTCCGCTCCTGTGCTGATAATACATAGAACTATGCATGTATTGTACCTCAAAATGAATATGTCTACCATATATCAAAAATTCGCTCCTTTCTGGAGCAGTGGACTAAAATGAAAGTGCTTCAGTTCAGTTGTAACCTCGTACTTAAATTCCCTTCTCAAATCATTGCTCCTGCTTAGGGCTGATGAAAGCCATTCACATATGCCAAATCTACTTGATAACTCGGATTCTTTCTAAGTTTGAGACTTTAAATAACTCTCATATGAATATGGTTAAAAAGCAAGCTTATTTTTCCTTTGACAACTTAAATGCCTTTCTCTCTTTCATTTACCTAATGTTCCCCACTATGTGAATGAATCATTGATCAACTCTAAAACAGAGCGGTGTCTCCAAATACCAGATCAGACAACTCTAAAAACTGAAAAATATCCTAGACTGACTAGAAAATGATCTTTCGCTCAGTGCTTAATTTGTAAAAAAACGAATTGCAGGTGCTGAAAATGTTGCCAAGGAGGCCACAGCTCACTTCTTCCTCCGGTGAGCCCCACTTTCAACACTCACTGCCTCAGTCTCTATCTTCTAACATTGATCTGTTGTCTGTCCCCTAAGTCTTTGCCCTAAGACAGTGGTTCCCAAACTTTTTTGACCTGCGGCTCCCTTGACCTAATCAGCAGTTGGCCGTGGCTCCCACCATTTTTTTACCACGCCCCTTTAAGAGACTCCCTCCACACCCACAGCCACCCTCTGGATCCCACTTAAAACACTGGTTAAACCCCTCCATTTGTACGAAGAGGCCTCTGGTGTCCGTGGTAACCCCAGCCCCCCACGCTTTATAATGTGCTGCCACTATCACCATGTCGCAGAACAATGTTGAATGTGCACATCAGTTCTCATTTTTGACTTTTGTTTATTGAGTTAATTCACCTTCCAGGTTCTCTGTATTTCTGGCTTTATTTCGAGGAGCTGAGGCAATGTGCCCTTTCTCCTTCCCTTCATTTAGTTACTCCTATTAATCTGTATTCCTCTCACTTCCCACTGCCTTTTAAGCCCCTCTCATTTAAAACATTTTTTTTTTAGAATTTTATATAGCGCAAACTAGACCCAAGAAATCGGGTATCATAGCGCTTTTCATGAGCACCAGTTTCGTTATAGATGGACACATTTCAGTTTTAGGCACGGAGAGATTAAGTGATTTGCCCAGAATCACAGGATGTTGAGCATCGTTCCCGAGACTCGAACCCGGTACCCCAGTTCCGAAGTCGACTGCTCTAGGTGTAAGGCTACATCATGCATCCTGCTTGTCATATAATCTATTTCAGGGGCGGCTCCTCCACAATGGATTAGGAGCATCGCCCCACTGGCTCAGAGCCAGCAGCTAAAAAATAAAACAATATATTTTAACTTTATTTGCCAGCGTGATGGTTGAAAAATCTGATGCTCAACCCTTCCCAATCTTACTGACCAAGTTACGCCCCTGCTCATGGTCTGAATGTATTCCGTTTTATTTTCAGGTTTCCAATCTGTCTTAGTTTAATTCGTTTTTATGTGAAGTACCCAAGGCTTCTGAGCACTATACAAAAAAGAACAAAACAATTATGAATACAGAAAAACATAAAACGAAAATAACAGTAATAGTTACCGAAGGGTAACATGATTTTACTGCACTTACAACACTCCCCTAAAATTGCAGTGCCTCATTTAAGTGGCATCGACCTGCACCTTATCCACAAATGTATGCCCACCAGCCTCCTTACTTTTTATTCAGAACGCACCCCCTCTAGGTGTGCGGTGCTACCCCCCGTGGCAGTCGCCCATTGGACTGAAAGGGCTTCAGCCACTCCCCCCCCCCCCCCCCCCCCCCATAAGTGATGCATTATCAAGTCAAAGGGTAAGAGGTAAGCATAGGATGGATACACAATTGAGGTTCTTCATAGAACATGTGGTGTGAAAAGCACGGGGTCTTCAAACTGCACACGTTTGCGACCTGGAAACCAGTGGGGCCCTCTTGAGTAAGGTGGAATATGACAGCGGAGAAGTAGGGCAATTTGAATCTGTGGGATTAGTTGAAAAGCCATTTTAAGGCAGGCTAAGGAAAAGCACATTGCCGATGCATGACACAATGAGAGCACAGACCACTGTTTTTGGAACAGATCCCGGAAGGTGAGGGAGGAAGTTTTATAACCAGAATTGTCTAAGATGGTAGAAAGAGGAGGACGTAAAGGAGTTAATGTACCTGGCAAAGTAGAGGAACGTATCCTCCAACCCCCACTCAGGTCACCACTCTTACCTGAACGGGCCGCCGGCGACTGGCGCCGCTGTGACAGTTGTGTGCGCATTCGATTAAGCATATTCAATTACCCTCTAAGCGCCCGTCGGGTCAGACGTCAGATCTCGGACTGAAACATGGGGAGCTCTCCCCTTTGCATTTCACACTTGCCATTAAAACCATTTCTATCAGTCTGCATGGAGGGGGTAAACATGGGCTATCTCCTTGAGTGGCAGTATGCATGCAGTTTCCGGTTGCACGGACGATTTGCTGTTGTTCTTAAAAGGTGTCACATCCATTTCCCACATCGTGCGCGCGGCGCCCCTGGCACCTCTTTACGGCGCACCGGGGTGCCGCGTCGCACAGTTTGGGAACCACTGCCCTAAGAGTCTATCCTCTTATCTGTCTAATTGTTTTCTATCACCTGGTGTGTTACCTTATTCCCTGTATTTCTGATTTGCCCTCTATTCATTCTAGCCCTGCCCTCTTTCCTCTTCACTTTTATCCATGCTCTGTTCTCTCTCTCGCCTCGATCTTGGCTCTTTACTATCACTCTTCTAGAAGTGATTAGCTGAGTCACCGTTTTATCATTTGTCTGCTTTTTTTCCTCTGTCCTGTCCTCTACATCCTTTCATTCTATCTTCACTCTTCTTAATGCTTTCTTCTTCACATCATAGCTGCTTTCTCTTTGTATCTGATTTGCTCTCCATTTCTTCTACTTAGCTCCGTCTTATCTCTCTCCTCTCCTGTTGTTTCTTTCTCCTCTTTACTCCTGCTCTCTCTCTCATCTATAACATTGCTGCTGCCTGTGACCCCTGTTGTCAGCCTGTACATGTCCCTGCTACTTTGAACTCTGCGTTTTCCTGTTGTCTTTCCTAAAGAAGAGGAAGATGACATGTGCTTTACTTTCTTACCTACACCAAGTGCAATAACAAAATGTACACCAATTGAAAATACTTTTTTTGCATATATTAATCAGTGCAGTATAACTGGGTTATTTGCAGAACAGGTGGCTGCTCGAGCACAGCAGGTGATGTCACTGCCAGTGCTGCCTGTAATTAGTAGGTCCAGGGATGGCGAAGGCATCGACATCCACTGCTCAGCTTGCTGTGACCCTGCCTGCTACAGCACAGGCATTGTCCCCAGCCGTAGTGCTGCCAATGCCGGTAAGTATGGCTGTGGTGCCTACTGAACTCACGCACGCTCAGCAATTACCATGCTGGGGTGCAGCGCACAGATTCTGCAGGTGACGCCATGGCTCACAAAAGTTGTGTTGGGCCACAGACCCATCGATCACGTTGAGGATAGCAGCAATGCAGGGCTGCAGGATATGCTACTCTGGCTACACAGCAAGTGGAAAGTCCACACTTACTTTCGTTTATTCTTCCTCAAGAGCCCTCACTCTCAAGTTCCAAATGCGCTCTCGCAGCTTCCTTGCCTCAACTCCGTCATGAGCCAGCTCCAGGCTACAATCATCCAATGGGAGGCTTAGGCTCAGGGAGTGGCAGGTTGCAGCAGACACAGGGAATAGAATGCAAGACATAGTTTGTCAATGACTTCTTGGATTTATGATCGGCATGATGACATCATCACTAACGTGGTGATACACAATCATGCCTGCCTGGACAGGCCTATGCTGTCTATGAACCTTTACCAGCCAGTCACCATGCAACGTATGTTATTCTTTTTATTTTGAATTTGAACAATTAATATTGAGACCACCACCTGCAGGGTCAGAAATTGTAGCCCCGGCCCTGTGAAAGAAGTGCTTGTGCTGAGCACCTGAAAGCACAAGCTCAAATTAAGCACTGGCATGTTGCTGTTCTCTAAAACAAGCTATAGTATATTCCCTTCCTGAACGGATATTACGTTTTTTTTGTTTATCTTGAACATTAGGTATTTAGAAAAGGAAATATTGTAGGAGGGTGGATGCCTGACTATGGTTACCCCAGACTTTTTGCCTAGTGTTTAGCTGGTTTTCGACTTAGTTGGCCTGGGATCCTGCTAATCAGGGCCCCAGGCTATCTGCTCTCTCTTAAAATGGACTCCATGTACCCTAGGTGCATAAACACATTGGTACTGGACTCCTTGTCAGCCCCTGTACAGTGCACTATAGGTGCCCAGGGCATAGGGGCATCCAAGGCCTACCAGGGGCTGAAGCATAGCTTTTGCCACCCCTGGCTGGTTCCTAAATTGACACAACTGGCTGATCACTCAGCTGGGGCAAGGTGGTGTAATCACCCCTTGCTTAGACATAGTATACCTATGTCTAAACCTATATCTGGACACATATATACCTATCAGCCACTCCTATAGCAGGCCTTAACAATCCTGGAGGCAGAGTGCTTAGTTTTATGTGAGATAGTGCTATGGCATGAGCTGAGCCTGTCTGCAGCTTGCGGGACCATTTCCCTATAGCTGTTCCAGTGATACTGCCATACCATATACTCTTAAGTGCATTATAATCCTTACGATTATTGCAACTCCGGTTTGGCTTTATCAAAACATGTCGTGTTTGGTGTCATACAACGTGGAATGCTACCCCCTCGACAATTCTGACGGTGGGGGCAGCGTCCCACCCCTCCAGGAGGGGAAGACATGTTACTTACTGTAAATGCGGTTAATCCAAACCAGAGCCCCAGCATCACGAAATGGATGCTGCTGCCACAGACACTAGTCTGGCCTCCTGCTGCTGACCGATACTCGACAGAGGAGGCTTGATCAAAGGATCTCCTGTCACAGGGAGGTGTCACACCACCCCAGACAGGAGATAGTGGATTGTAGCAGGGAGGGTTGAAAGAAACTAGACACTGCCTGGGGCGCACAAGGTGTCCCCAAGCAAATGCCAGCCAAACCGGTTCTGGGGCTTTCCAGCCCCAGTCCTGGCGGGAAGCTGGACAAAGGAAAAGGGGTGTAACCACCCCCTTCCTGGGTCCCACCTATAGGAGGGACCTAGCAGGTAATCCAGCCCCCAGATTCGGAATATAGGTGGGAGCAGTGCCAATGCACATCAGATTATCCTGACTGAAACTTATGAAACGAAACTCTGGACTCTTCGACAAACCACTCGACGTGGAAGACTGAAGAATCTCCCTTGTGGTCAGGGAGAGACCAGCCAGTGCAAACAGGCACCATCCAGCACCTCGACATTTGCTTTGTTGCAGTTCCCGCCGGAACTCGGCAACAGAGACGGACAAGAGCCAGCTTTCCTGACTTCCAACAGCCCGATCCACAGTCCATGCAGAGCTGGGACCCGTGGAGGCGACCTGAAGCGTGGGAGCGGCCATCTTGAATAAACCACGAAGCGCTGACCGTGCAGCACCCGAGGCTTCCTCGACAATGTGCATTAGAGTGTGAGAAGCTCCAGCCCCGAGCAGCTTTTGCACCAAAGCTCACCCCTCCACACTTGACAAGTGCTGCGTGGGGCCCTTTTGCATTTTCCTGCTCGACGCGTTGGTCTGGTCACTTGCCCGTTGGCTAGTGGCCCCAGAACCAACAAATCTTCAAACTTGAACAGCTGGTCTCGTTGCTCCAGACTGGTACTCGCTCCCCTGAAAAGGAGCACCCGCTCAGACCTTGCTGGTCCGAGTATTAAGCCATCTTCGAATCATGCGTGGGTTGCCTTTGCCACGGCTTGTTGACTCCGATCGTTAAGCCGAAAGCGCCGACAGCAAAAGCCTTTGTGGGACAGCTCGTGATTCACTCCAGGATATCCTCGGTGCCCCAGAGACCACGTGGCAGTGGAGAGAAGCTGCATGACATCGACCTGATTGCGCCCGACATTGCCTGGTTCCTTCCTGGTTCCTTCCTGGTCACTGCCCAGTGACCCAGACTCTGTCCCCTCTGCTTTCAGGTACCCTCCAGCTTCGATCCACCCTTGGATCGCACCGGACACTTCTCTTCTGGACGCCTGCAGCATCTTCATCTTCAGGCACCATCGAACTGCGTGACGAAACCCGACACACTTTGGCACCTATGCACCCGCTTCCTGTGGCTGAGGTAACTTACTAGCGCCGGTGTTCTTACACTGGTACACACCTCTAGTACCTAACTCTAAAGTTTGGTAGTCCTAGTTCAGTCAGAAGACTCTTTTATCTGTAAAACGATAAATTTTACGCACCATTGACTTTACATTGGTGCATGCGTGTGCTTTCTTCACTGCACCCGAATCCCGCGGGCTACTCCCGTCCTAACTGCTGTTAGTCCAGTGTAGTCCCAGCGATTCTCAAGGCCCCAGGCCTTACCCCTGATCGATTAGTGATTGTTATACCACTTTTTTGATATATGGTTTGAGTGGCCACCGGCCTCATCCAAAAACGTGCAACTTGTATATGTTATATTGTGCTTTTGTTTAAACGCTTGTGCTTCATTGCTCATAAAGAGTAGTGGGGATTATTCTGAGAATAAATACATATATTTTTATAATATATAACTTGTGTCGGGTCCTTTCATTTGGTATTACAGGATTGCATATGGTAAAACAGCTGGCTTCACATGCCCTCTTGAGTTAAGCCTTTAAGGCTGCTTAGTCCATGCTACCCCTAGGATAGCGTGTCTATAAGGTTGACTTACAACCATCACCATAAGGGATTGTTTGGGCTGATACAAGGTGCCCACAGAACTGTGGACATCATATACCAGGCCAACTTCTCACATTGGTGAGCAGCGGTGCGGATTTGAGCTTGCTGTTGTTTTACCATTGCAATCTTTATATCAAATTGAAAGATTACATTAAGTACCTAGGTACATATAAACAAAGCTTAGCATATTAAGTTCTACTGGACTTAGTATTTGTAGAGAAAAGGGCTTAGCACACCCTGACTACAACTCACTAGTAAGGTACAGTAGGAAAACACTTAGTGTAGGTAGGTGCATCACTTACACCACACTAGAGTCATGTCTACCACAGGTGAACCTACAGGGTCTCTACCTGTGGTGGTTGACCCCCCAAAGGCAACCTCAGACTATGACAGATTCAGCCATAGAGACTTGAGTGCCTTGTGTACTGCAAGGAAGCTGAGAAAGGGTCACAACCCTACCATTCCTATCATGATAGCCATCCTAGAAAAGGATGACCTTGAGAAAGGCACATAGTCCCCTCAGGATCAGGAGAAGGAGTGCACCCCCCAGACCCAGAGAACACCCCCCAGATGTAGAAGATGAGGAGGCAGACCCTGAGTCAAATGGAGAAGATTCAGATGTGGATCAAGGGGTTAGCCGGGTACCAGTTGGAAAGCTTAGCCGGGCCAACTTGGACCTACATGGAAATGGAGAGGGCCAGTCCCTCCCCAGAGTACATAACAGGATTCTCCCAGGCAATAGGAGAAATAGAAGCCCTTCCAGGGATTCTCACATTTCTAGTGCCTCAAGACAATCACAGAGAGGAATGACTTCCCCTCAAAGAAAAGAGCATAGGGCCAGGATGGGAGCAGTTAATCTCCAAATAGAAAGAGAGGAATTAGCCCTGGCCCAAGCTAGACTAGCTCTTGCAAGAGAGCAAACGTTAAGTGGGGAGATTCCCACTGGTGGCAGCAATATCCCAAATGATAAAGACAGGTCCTATGATACTAGAAACCTGAGTAAGATTGTGCCCCCCTACAGAGATGGGGATGACATCCACAAATGGATAACTGCTCTGGAGAGGGCCTGCATGGTACAGCAGGTCCCTTCAGATCAGTGGGCAGCAATCTTGTGGCTCTCCTTTTCTGAGAAAGGGAGAGATAAGCTCCTCACGGTTAGAGCTGAGGATGCTAAAAATTACACTGTCCTAAAGAGTGCTCCTATTGATGGGTTTGGATTAACCACTGAACAATACAGGTTGTTGTTCAGAGACACCCAAAAAGCTCAGACTCAGGACTGGACTGATTTTGTAGATTGTGCTACTAAGGCTCTGGAAGGTTAGCTCCATGGCAGCAAAGTACATGACTATACAGGATTGAATAATTTGATTATGAGGGAGCAGATCCTAAGTAATTGTCAGAACCAGCTTTTACACCAGCACCTGGTGGACTCAGATCTGACCTCTACACAAGAATTGGGTAAGAGGGCAGACAAATGGGTCAGAACCAGGATTAGGCCTACAAATCAGGGTAATGACCAGAAGAAGGATACTTCCAAGGCTCAAGAGAAGGGTGGGGATAAATCTAAAGACAAGTCTCCCACAGGCCCCCAAAACTCCAAGGATGGGGATGGGTCCCAAAACAACTCCTCTGACCAGAAGAAACCTTATTGACATGCTTGTAAAAAGCCTGGCCATTGGAAAACAGACAGCTGTTGTCCAAAGAACAGTAATAAAGAAAATATTCCTCCAAGTACAGCTCCAACACCTCCTGTTACTACTATTAGTAATCCCCCAGGTGGTGGGAGCACCCCCAGGAATCTGGCTGGGTTTACTTTTGGAACCCAGGTGGACTCTGGCCTAACCAGGTCCCCTAATTCAGATACTCTTGTCTGTGAGAATGGCTTGGGGTTTGCCAACTTCACCTATTGCCCAAATACTTTGAGCAAGTATAGACAGGAGCCCATCATCAATGGTCAAAAAGTTGAGGCCTATAGAGACACAGGGGCAAGCATCACTATGGAGACTGAGAATCTAGTCCCCTCAAGGCAACTTTTACCTGGTGCCACATATCAGGTGACAAACATTGATGGAGTGCAGAGAAATCACCCCATGGCAGTAGTAAATCTTAGCTGGAGAGGTGTCACTGGCCTAAAGAGAGTGGCAGTGAAATCAAACTTGCCTGTAGATTGTCTACTTGGGAATGATTTAGAAATCTCAGCCTGGGCTGAGGTGGAACAAGAAACCCATTCTAAAATGGTAAATCTCCATGGAAAGGTTAGTGGGGCTGTCATGGCTACGGCCCCAATCCAAGATGTCCTTCCTGAAAAAGTTGGTAGGGCTGTGCAAGACTCAGCCCCATCTTCAACAGAATCCCTTCCTAGACAGATTAGCAGAGCTGTTATGTTAACAGCCCATACCCAAACTGAGTCCCCTCCTGGAAAGGTTGGTGGGGCTGTGATGGCAACAGCCCAAACTCAAACTGATTCATGTGTTGTGAAGCCTGAAACTATGGATCACTCCACACAAACAGAGAGCATTGAGGAGGAGGAGAAATCTCCCTCCTACCAGACATTAGGAGAGGATCAGCCTCCTCAGGGAACTGATCTTACCCCTTGTGAAGGAACTGCCCCAGAGGTAGTCAGGCCTAGCCTGGCAGAGCCCCTGATGTCAGTGGACCCTTCCAAGGTGGGACCCAGCCTGGAGCAGGTAACCTGCCCCTCTCTACCCTGCCTCAGTCAGCCCAGGGCTACAGAGGTCAAGGAGGTCAGTGAGCCCCAAAGGGCCCCCTGTCAAATAAAGCACCCCCATCAGCAGATTAGGGGCACCAAAGCTAGCAGCCCTAGCAAGGTGAAAACTTTAAAAACTTCTGAGGGATCCCCCTTACCACTAGTTAGGGACCTCCCCAAAATGGACACTCTTGGGCACAGCCAAACCTGGGACGCCAAGGCCCCAAACCTGATCTGTCCCTCCAGTATGCCAACCAAAGGGACCCAGCCTCCAGCTGTAGGCAGCCAGAGGTTGACCCTGAGAGCACAGTGCAACTCAGTCAAGGAAAGAAAGGCACACATGGTGGAAGATGATTGGAGGAAGCTGAGCCCTACATTAGTGGAGCCTCACTTCAGTACTCCATCTCAACACCAGCCTTTTACTTTGCCAAAACACACCACAGGTAGTAATTCCCCATTGTGGAGACCCTCTGATACCCATAGGGTGAGGAATTACTTGGTGGACCATGACACAGGGAGTAACCATGCCAGTGCAGGTTCCTCCTTATATGGCCACTCAGGTAATATAGGCTTACCTGGTCAAGGACAGCCTTATCTCCTTTTATCTGGTGGGGGGGGGGGTTATGTAGGAGGGTGGATGCCTGACTATGGTTACCCCAGACTTTTTGCCTAATGTTTAGCTGGTTTTTGACTTAGTTGGCCTGGGATCCTGCTAATCAGGGCCCCAGGCTATCTGCTCTCTCTTAAAATGGACTCCATGCACCCTAGGTGCATAACCACATTGGTACTGGACTCCTTGTCAGCCCCTGTACAGTGCACTATAGGTGCCCAGGGCATAGGGGCATCCAAGGCCTACCAGGTGCTGAAGCATAGCTTTTGCCACCCCTGGCAGGTTCTTAAATTGACACAACTGGCTGATCACTCAGCTGGGGCAAGGTGGTGTAATCACCCCTTGCTTAGACATAGTATACCTATGTCTAAACCTATCTCTGGACACATATATACCTATCAGCCACTCCTATAGCAGGGCCTAACAATCCTGGAGGCAGAGTGCTTGGTTTTATGTGAGATAGTGCTATGGCATGAGCTGAGCCTGTTTGCAGCTTGAGGGACCATTTCCCTATAGCTGAACCAGTGATACTGCCATACCATATACTCTTAAGTGCATTATAATCCTTACGATTATTGCAACTCCAGGTTGGCTTTATCAAAACATGTCGTGTTTGGTGTCATACAACGTGGAATGCTACCCCCTCAACGATTCTGACGGTGGGGGCAGCGTCCCACCCCTCCAGGAGGGGAAGACATGTTACTTACTGCACATGCGGTTAATCCAAACCAGAGCCCCAGCATCACAAAATGGATGCTGCTGCCACAGACACTAGTCTGGCCTCCTGCTGCTGACCGATACTCGACAGAGGAGGCTTGATCAAAGGATCTCCTGTCACAGGGAGGTGTCACACCACCCCAGACAGGAGATAGTGGATTGTAGCAGGGAGGGTTGAAAGAAACTAGACACTGCCTGGGGCGCACAAGGTGTCCCCAAGCAAATGCCAGCCAAACCGGTTCTGGGGCTTTCCAGCCCCAGTCCTGGCGGGAAGCTGGACAAAGGAAAAGGGGTGTAACCACCCCCTTCCTGGGTCCCACCTATAGGAGGGACCTAGCAGGTAATCCAGCCCCCAGATTTGGAATATAGGTGGGAGCAGTGCCAATGCAAATCAGATTATCCTGACTGAAACTTATGAAATGAAACTCTGGACTCTTCGACAAACTACTCGACGTGGAAGACTGAAGAATCTCCCTTGTGGTCAGGGAGTGACCAGCCAGTGCAAACAGGCACCATCCAGCACCTCGACATTTGCTTTGTTGCAGTTCCCGCCGGAACTCAGCAACAGAGACGGACAAGAACCAGCTTTCCTGACTTCCAACAGCCCGATCCACAGTCCATGCAGAGCTGGGACCCGTGGAGGCGACCTGAAGCGTGGGAGCGGCCATCTTGAATAAACCACGAAGCACTGACCGTGCAGCACCCGAGGCTTCCTCGACAATGTGCATTAGAGTGTGAGAAGCTCCAGCCCCGAGCAGCTTTTGCACCGAAGCTCACCCCTCCACACTCGACGAGTGCTTGTTAGGGCCCTTTTGCATTTTCCTGCTCGACCCGTTGATCCGGTCACTTGCCCGTTGGCTAGTGGCCCCAGAACCGACGAACCTTCAAACTTGAACAGCTGGTCTGGTTGCTCCAGACTGGCACTCTCTCCCCTGAAAAGGAGCACCCACTCAGACCTTGCTGGTCCGAGTATTAAGCCATCTTTGAATCCTGCGTCGGTTGCCTTTGCCAAGGGTTGTTGACTCCGATCGTTAAGCCGAAAGTGCCGACAGCAAAAGCCTTTGTGGGACAGCTCGTGATTCACTCCAGGACATCCTCGGTGCCCCAGAGACCACGTGGCAGTTGAGAGAAGCTGCATGACATCGACCTGATTGCGCCCGACATTGCCTGGTTCCTTCCTGGTTCCTTCCTGGTCACTGCCCAGTGACCCAGACTCTGTCCCCTCTGCTTTCAGGTACCCTCCAGCTTCGATCCACCCTTGGATCGCACCGGACACTTCTCTTCTGGACGCCTGCAGCATCTTCATCTTCAGGCACCATCGAACTGCGTGACGAAACCCGACACACTTTGGCACCTATGCACCCGCTTCCTGTGGGTGAGGTAACTTACTAGCGCCGGTGTTCTTACACTGGTACACACCTCTAGTACCTAACTCTAAAGTTTGGTAGTCCTAGTTCAGTCAGAAGACTCTTTTATCTGTAAAACTATACATTTTACGCACCATTGACTTTACATTGGTGCATGCGTGTGCTTTCTTCACTGCACCCGAATCCCGCGGGCTACTCCCGTCGACTAACTGCTGTTAGTCCAGTGTAGTCCCAGCGATTCCCAAGGCCCCAGGCTTTACCCCCGATCGATTAGTGATTGTTATACCACTTTTTTGATATATGGTTTGAGTGGCCACCGGCCTCATCCAAAAACGTGCAACTTGTATATGTTATATTGTGCTTTTGTTTAAACGCTTGTGCTTCATTGCTCATAAAGAGTAGTGGGGATTATTCTGAGAATAAATACATATATTTTTATAATATATAACTTGTGTCGGGTCCTTTCATTTGGTATTACAGGATTGCATATGGTAAAACAGCTGGCTTCACATGCCCTCTTGAGTTAAGCCTTTAAGGCTGCTTAGTCCATGCTACCCCTAGGATAGCTTGTCTATAAGGTTGACTTACAACCATCACCATAAGGGATTGTTTGGGCTGATACAAGGTGCCCACAGAACTGTGGACATCATATACCAGGCCAACTTCTCACATTGGTGAGCAGCGGTGCGGATTTGAGCTTGCTGTTGTTTTGCCATTGCAATCTTTATATCAAATTGAAAGATTACATTAAGTACCTAGGTACATATAAACAAAGCTTAGCATATTAAGTTCTACTGGACTTAGTATTTGTAGAGAAAAGGGCTTAGCACACCCTGACTACAACTCACTAGTAAGGTACAGTAGGAAAACACTTAGTGTAGGTAGGTGCATCACTTACACCACACTAGAGTCATGTCTACCACAGGTGAACCTACAGGGTCTCTACCTGTGGTGGTTGACCCCCCAAAGGCAACCTCAGACTATGACAGATTCAGCCATAGAGACTTGAGTGCCTTGTGTACTGCAAGGAAGCTGAGAAAGGGTCACAACCCTACCATTCCTATCATGATAGCCATACTAGAAAAGGATGACTTGAGAAAGGCAAGATAGTCCCCTCAGGATCAGGAGAAGGAGTGCACCCCCCAGACCCAGAGAACACCCCCCCAGATGTAGAAGATGAGGAGGCAGACCCTGAGTCAAATGGAGAAGATTCAGATGTGGATCAAGGGGTTAGCCGGGTACCAGTTGGAAAGCTTAGCCGGGCCAACTTGGACCTACATGGAAATGGAGAGGGCCAATCCCTCCCCAGAGTACATAACAGGATTCTCCCAGGCAATACGAGAAATAGAAGCCCTTCCAGGGATTCTCACATTTCTAGTGCCTCAAGACAATCACAGAGAGGAATGACTTCCCCTCAAAGAAAAGAGCATAGGGCCAGGATGGGAGCAGTTAATCTCCAAATAGAAAGAGAGGAATTAGCCCTGGCCCATGCTAGACTAGCTCTTGCAAGAGAGCAAAAGTTAAGTGGGGAGATTCCCACTGGTGGCAGCAATATCCCAAATGATAAAGACAGGTCCTATGATACTAGAAACCTGAGTAAGATTGTGCCCCCCTACAGAGATGGGGATGACATCCACAAATGGATAACTGCTCTGGAGAGGGCCTGCATGGTACAGCAGGTCCCTTCAGATCAGTGGGCAGCAATCTTGTGGCTCTCCTTTTCTGAGAAAGGGAGAGATAAGCTCCTCACGGTTAGAGCTGAGGATGCTAAAAATTACACTGTCCTAAAGAGTGCTCCTATTGATGGGTTTGGATTAACCACTGAACAATACAGGTTGTTGTTCAGAGACACCCAAAAAGCTCAGACTCAGGACTGGACTGATTTTGTAGATTGTGCTACTAAGGCTCTGGAAGGTTAGCTCCATGGCAGCAAAGTACATGACTATACAGGATTGTATAATTTGATTATGAGGGAGCAGATCCTAAGTAATTGTCAGAACCAGCTTTTACACCAGCACCTGGTGGACTCAGATCTGACCTCTACACAAGAATTGGGTAAGAGGGCAGACAAATGGGTCAGAACCAGGATTAGGCCTACAAATCAGGGTAATGACCAGAAGAAGGATACTTCCAAGGCTCAAGAGAAGGGTGGGGATAAATCTAAAGACAAGTCTCCCACAGGCCCCCAAAACTCCAAGGATGGGGATGGGTCCCAAAACAACTCCTCTGACCAGAAGAAACCTTATTGACATGCTTGTAAAAAGCCTGGCCATTGGAAAACAGACAGCTGTTGTCCAAAGAACAGTAATAAAGAAAATATTCCTCCAAGTACAGCTCCAACACCTCCTGTTACTACTATTAGTAATCCCCCAGGTGGTGGGAGCACCCCCAGGAATCTGGCTGGGTTTACTTTTGGAACCCAGGTGGACTCTGGCCTAACCAGGTCCCCTAATTCAGATACTCTTGTCTGTGAGAATGGCATGGGGTTTGCCAACTTCACCTATTGCCCAAATACTTTGAGCAAGTATAGACAGGAGCCCATCATCAATGGTCAAAAAGTTGAGGCCTATAGAGACACAGGGGCAAGCATCACTATGGAGACTGAGAATCTAGTCCCCTCAAGGCAACTTTTACCTGGTGCCACATATCAGGTGACAAACATTGATGGAGTGCAGAGAAATCACACCATGGCAGTAGTAAATCTTAGCTGGGGAGGTGTCACTGGCCTAAAGAGAGTGGCAGTGAAATCAAACTTGCCTGTAGATTGTCTACTTGGGAATGATTTAGAAATCTCAGCCTGGGCTGAGGTGGAACAAGAAACCCATTCTAAAATGGTAAATCTCCATGGAAAGGTTAGTGGGGCTGTCATGGCTACGGCCCCAATCCAAGATGTCCTTCCTGAAAAAGTTGGAAGGGCTGTGCAAGACTCAGCCCCATCTTCAACAGAATCCCTTCCTAGACAGATTAGCAGAGCTGTTATGTTAACAGCCCATACCCAAACTGAGTCCCCTCCTGGAAAGGTTGGTGGGGCTGTGATGGCAACAGCCCAAACTCAAACTGATTCATGTGTTGTGAAGCCTGAAACTATGGATCACTCCACACAAACAGAGAGCATTGAGGAGGAGGAGAAATCTCCCTCCTACCAGACATTAGGAGAGGATCAGCCTCCTCAGGGAACTGATCTTACCCCTTGTGAAGGAACTGCCCCAGAGGTAGTCAGGCCTAGCCTGGCAGAGCCCCTGATGTCAGTGGACCCTTCCAAGGTGGGACCCAGCCTGGAGCAGGTAACCTGCCCCTCTCTACCCTGCCTCAGTCAGCCCAGGGCTACAGAGGTCAAGGAGGTCAGTGAGCCCCAAAGGGCCCCCTGTCAAATAAAGCACCCCCATCAGCAGATTAGGGGCACCAAAGCTAGCAGCCCTAGCAAGGTGAAAACTTTAAAAACTTCTGAGGGATCCCCCTTACCACTAGTTAGGGACCTCCCCAAAATGGACACTGTTGGGCACAGCCAAACCTGGGACGCCAAGGCCCCAAACCTGATCTGTCCCTCCAGTATGCCAACCAAAGGGACCCAGCCTCCAGCTGTAGGCAGCCAGAGGTTGACCCTGAGAGCACAGTACAACTCAGTCAAGGAAAGAAAGGCACACATGGTGGAAGATGATTGGAGGAAGCTGAGCCCTACATTAGTGGAGCCTCACTTCAGTACTCCATCTCAACACCTGCCTTTTACTTTGCCAAAACACACCACAGGTAGTAATTCCCCATTGTGGAGACCCTCTGATACCCATAGGGTGAGGGATTACTTGGTGGACCATGACACAGGGGGTAACCATGCCAGTGCAGGTTCCTCCTTATATGGCCACTCAGGTAATATAGGCTTACCTGGTCAAGGACAGCCTTATCTCCTTTCGTCTGGTGGGGGGGGGGGGGTTATGTAGGAGGGTGGATGCCTGACTATGGTTACCCCAGACTTTTTGCCTAGTGTTTAGCTGGTTTTCGACTTAGTTGGCCTGGGATCCTGCTAATCAGGGCCCCAGGCTATCTGCTCTCTCTTAAAATGGACTCCATGCACCCTAGGTGCATAACCACATTGGTACTGGACTCCTTGTCAGCCCCTGTACAGTGCACTATAGGTGCCCAGGGCATAGGGGCATCCAAGGCCTACCAGGTGCTGAAGCATAGCTTTTGCCACCCCTGGCAGGTTCTTAAATTGACACAACTGGCTGATCACTCAGCTGGGGCAAGGTGGTGTAATCACCCCTTGCTTAGACATAGTATACCTATGTCTAAACCTATATCTGGACACATATATACCTATCAGCCACTCCTATAGCAGGGCCTAACAATCCTGGAGGCAGAGTGCTTGGTTTTATGTGAGATAGTGCTATGGCATGAGCTGAGCCTGTTTGCAGCTTGAGGGACCGACCATTTCCCTATAGCTGAACCAGTGATACTGCCATACCATATACTCTTAAGTGCATTATAATCCTTACGATTATTGCAACTCCAGGTTGGCTTTATCAAAACATGTCGTGTTTGGTGTCATACAACGTGGAATGCTACCCCCTCAACGAGTCTGACGGTGGGGGCAGCGTCCCACCCCTCCAGGAGGGGAAGACATGTTACTTACTGCAAATGCGGTTAATCCAAACCAGAGCCCCAGCATCACAAAATGGATGCTGCTGCCACAGACACTAGTCTGGCCTCCTGCTGCTGACCGATACTCGACAGAGGAGGCTTGATCAAAGGATCTCCTGTCACAGGGAGGTGTCACACCACCCCAGACAGGAGATAGTGGATTGTAGCAGGGAGGGTTGAAAGAAACTAGACACTGCCTGGGGCGCACAAGGTGTCCCCAAGCAAATGCCAGCCAAACCGGTTCTGGGGCTTTCCAGCCCCAGTCCTGGCGGGAAGCTGGACAAAGGAAAAGGGGTGTAACCACCCCCTTCCTGGGTCCCACCTATAGGAGGGACCTAGCAGGTAATCCAGCCCCCAGATTTGGAATATAGGTGGGAGCAGTGCCAATGCAAATCAGATTATCCTGACTGAAACTTATGAAATGAAACTCTGGACTCTTCGACAAACTACTCGACGTGGAAGACTGAAGAATCTCCCTTGTGGTCAGGGAGTGACCAGCCAGTGCAAACAGGCACCATCCAGCACCTCGACATTTGCTTTGTTGCAGTTCCCGCCGGAACTCGGCAACAGAGACGGACAAGAACCAGCTTTCCTGACTTCCAACAGCCCGATCCACAGTCCATGCAGAGCTGGGACCCGTGGAGGCGACCTGAAGCGTGGGAGCGGCCATCTTGAATAAACCACGAAGCACTGACCGTGCAGCACCCGAGGCTTCCTCGACAATGTGCATTAGAGTGTGAGAAGCTCCAGCCCCGAGCAGCTTTTGCACCGAAGCTCACCCCTCCACACTCGACGAGTGCTTGTTAGGGCCCTTTTGCATTTTCCTGCTCGACCCGTTGATCCGGTCACTTGCCCGTTGGCTAGTGGCCCCAGAACCGACGAACCTTCAAACTTGAACAGCTGGTCTGGTTGCTCCAGACTGGCACTCTCTCCCCTGAAAAGGAGCACCCACTCAGACCTTGCTGGTCCGAGTATTAAGCCATCTTTGAATCCTGCGTCGGTTGCCTTTGCCAAGGCTTGTTGACTCCGATCGTGAAGCCGACACCGCCGACAGCGAGAACCTTCGTGGGGCAGCTCGTGATTCACTCCAGGACATCCTCGGTGCCCCAGAGACCCGTGGCAGTGGAGAGAAGCTGCACAACATCGGCCTGATTGCGTCCCTTGCTCACTGCACCATCAGGATTCAAGCAAGCCGGGCCGAAGACGGCTGCAATGCCAGAAACCGGTCCCCGGAAGCTTGTTTCCTTTCCAGTAAAGAATTGGCTTGGTAGTTTGGTCTGCCCTGTTCCCATGATGCACTGGGCCAGGGTCAGACTAATTTGCATGTAGCCAGGTTCTGAGCTGGGATGGTGCAGTGAGCTAAAAAACGGTGATGGATCAAGCCCTGATCTTTAGACTGGGTACGAGTGTTCTGTTTAATTCAGATGCTCTGTCCATCACCACCCCCACTTTTTGAATCGTTTTAGCCACCACAAGTGTGGCAGGGTATACTCAGATGTGAGTCCCTTGCTCACTGCACCATCAGGATTCAAGCAAGCCGGGCCGAAGATGGCTGCAATGCCAGAAACCAGTCCCCGGAAGCTTGTTTCCTTTCCAGTAAAGAATTGGCTTGGTAGTTTGGTCTGCCCTGTTCCCATGATGCACTGGGCCAGGGTCAGACTAATTTGCATGTAGCAAGGTTCTGAGCTGGGATGGTGCAGTGAGCTAAAAAACGGTGATGGATCAAGCCCTGATCTTTAGACTGGGTACGAGTTTTCTGTTTAATTCAGATGCTCTGCCCATCACCACCCCCACTTTTTGAATCGGTCCGAGTATTAAGCCATCTTCGAATCCTGCGTGGGTTGCCTTTGCCAAGGCTTGTTGACTCCGATCGTGAAGCCGACACTGCCGACAGCGAGAGCCTTCGTGGGACAGCTCGTGATTCACTCCAGGACATCCTCGGTGCCCCAGAGACCATGTGGCAGCGGAGAGAAGCTACACGGCATCGACCTGATTGCGCCCGACATTGCCTGGTTCCTTCCTGGTTCCTTCCTGGTCACTGCCCAGTGACCCAGACTCTGTCCCCTCTGCTTTCAGGTACCCTCCAGCTTCGATCCACCCTTGGATCGCACCGGACACTTCTCTTCTGGACGCCTGCAGCATCTTCATCTTCAGGCACCATCGAACTGCGTGACGAAACCCGACACACTTTGGCACCTATGCACCCGCTTCCTGTGGCTGAGGTAACTTACTAGCGCCGGTGTTCTTACACTGGTACACACCTCTAGTGCCTAACTCTAAAGTTTGGTAGTCCTAGTCCAGTCGGAAGACTCTTTTATCTGTAAAACGATAACTTTTACGGACCATTGACTTTACATTGGTGCATGCGTGTGCTTTCTGCACTGCACCCGAATCCCGCGGGCTACTCCCGTCCTAACTGCTGTTAGTCCAGTGTAGTCCCAGCGATTCCCAAGGCCCCAGGCCTTACCCCCGATCGATTAGTGATTGTTATACCACTTTTTTGATATATGGTTTGAGTGGCTACCGGCCTCATCCAAAAACAGGCAACTTGTATATGTTATATTGTGCTTTTGTTTAAACGCTTGTGCTTCATTGCTCATAAAGAGTAGTGGGGATTATTCTGAGAATAAATACATATATTTTTATAATATATAACTTGTGTGGTGTCCTTTCATCTGGTATTACAGGATTGCATATGGTAAAACAGCTGGCTTCACATGCCCTCTTGAGTTAAACCTTTAAGGCTGCTTAGTCCATGCTACCCCTAGGATAGCTTGTCTATAAGGTTGACTTACAACCATCACCATAAGGGATTGTTTGGGCTGATACAAGGTGCCCACAGAACTGTGGACATCATATACCAGGCCAACTTCTCACATTGGTGAGCAGCGGTGCGGATTTGAGCTTGCTGTTGTTTTACCATTGCAATCTTTATATCAAATTGAAAGATCACATTAAGTACCTAGGTACATATAAACAAAGCTTAGCATATTAAGTTCTACTGGACTTAGTAGTTGTAGAGAAAAGGGCTTAGCACACCCTGACTACAACTCACTAGTAAGGTACAGTAGGAAAACACTTAGTGTAGGTAGGTGCATCACTTACACCACACTAGAGTCACGTCTACCACAGTTGAACCTACAGGGTCTCTACCTGTGGTGGTTGACCCCCCAAAGGCAACCTCAGACTATGACAGATTCAGCCATAGAGACTTGAGTGCCTTGTGTACTGCAAGGAAACTGAGAAAGGGTCACAACCCTACCATTCCTATCATGATAGCCATCCTAGAAAAGGATGACCTTGAGAAAGGCAAGATAGTCTCCTCAGGATCAGGAGAAGGAGTGAACCCCCCAGACCCAGAGAACACCCCCCCCCCAGATGTAGAAGATGAGGAGGCAGACCCTGAGTCAAATGGAGAAGATTCAGATGTGGATCAAGGGGTTAGCCGGGTACCAGTTGGAAGGCTTAGCCGGGCTAACTTGGACCTACATGGAAATGGAGAGGGCCAGCCCCTCCCCAGAGTACATAACAGGATTCTCCCAGGCAATAGGAGAGATAGAAGCCCTTCCAGGGATTCTCACATTTCTAGTGCCTCAAGTGAATCACAGAGATGAATGACTTCCCCTCAAAGAATAGAGGATAGGGCCAGGATGAGAGCAGTTAATCTCCAAATAGAAAGAGAGGAATTAGCCCTGGCCCAAGCTAGACTAGCTCTTGCAAGAGAGCAAAAGTGAAGTGGGGAGATTCCCACTGGTGGCAGCAATATCCCAAATGATAAAGACAGGTCCTATGATACTAGAAACCTGAGTAAGATTGTGCCCCCCTACAGAGATGGGGATGACATCCACAAATGGATAACTGCTCTGGAGAGGTCCTGCATGGTACAGCAGGTCCCTTCAGATCAGTGGGCAGCAATCTTGTGGCTCTCCTTTTCTGAGAAAGGGAAAGATAAGCTCCTCACTGTTAGAGCTGAGGATGCTAAAAATTACACTGTCCTAAAGAGTGCTCTTATTGATGGGTTTCGATTAACCACTGAACAATACAGGTTGTTGTTCAGAGACACCCAAAACGCTCAGACTCAGGACTGGACTGATTTTATAGATTGTGCTACTAAGGCTCTGGAAGGTTGGCTACATGGCAGCAAAGTACATGACTATACAGGATTGTATAATTTGATTATGAGGGAGCAGATCCTAAGTAATTGTCAGAACTAGCTTTTACACCAGCACCTGGTGGACTCAGATCTGACCTCTCCACAAGAATTGGGTAAGAGGGCAGACAAATGGGTCAGAACCAGGATTAGGCCTAAACATCAGGGTAATGACCAGAAGAAGGATACTTCCAAGGCTCAAGAGAAGGGTGGGGATAAATCTAAAGACAAGTCTCCCACAGGGCCCCAAAACTCCAAGGATGGGGGTGGGTCCCAAAACAACTCCTCTGACCAGAAGAAACCTTATTGCCATGCTTGTAAAAAGCCTGGCCATTAGAAATCAGACAGCTGTTGTCCAAAGAACAGTAATAAAGAAAATATTCCTCCAAGTACAGCTCCAACACCTCCTGTTACTACTATTAGTAATCCCCCAGGTGGTGGGAGCACCCCCAGGAATCTGGCTGGGTTTACTTTTGGAACCCAGGTGGACTCTGGCTTAACCAGGTCCCCTAATTCAGATACTCTTGTCTGTGAGAATGGCATGGGGTTTGCCAACTTCACCTATTGCCCAAATACTTTGAGCAAGTATAGACAGGAGCCCATCATCAATGGTCAAAAAGTTGAGGCCTATAGAGACACAGGGGCAAGCATCACTATGGAGACTGAGAATCTAGTCCCCTCAAGGCAACTTTTACCTGGTGCCACATATCAGGTGACAAACATTGATGGAGTGCAGACAAATCACCCCATGGCAGTAGTAAATCTAAGCTGGGGAGGTGCCACTGGCCCAAAGAGAGTGGCAGTGTCATCAAACTTGCCTGTAGATTGTCTACTTGGGAATGATTTAGAAATCTCAGCCTGGGCTGAGGTGGAACAAGAAACCCATTCTAAAATGGTAAATCTCCATGGAAAGGTTAGTGGGGCTGTCATGGATACAGCCCCAATCCAAGATGTCCTTCCTGAAAAAGTTGGTAGGGCTGTGCAAGACTCAGCCCCATCTTCAACAGAATTCCTTCCTAGACAGATTAGCAGAGCTGTTATGGTAACAGCCCATACCCAAACTGAGTCCCCTCCTGAACAGGTTGGTGGGGCTGTGATGGTAACAGCCCAAACTGATTCATGTGTTGTGAAGCCTGAAACTATGGATCACTCCACACAAACAGAGAGCATTGAGGAGGAAGAGAAATCTCCCTCCTACCAGACATTAGGAGAGGATCAGCCTCCTCAGGGAACTGATCTTACCCCTTGTGAAGGAACTGCCCCAGAGGTAGTCAGGCCTAGCCTGGCAGAGCCCCTGATGTCAGTGGACCCTGCCAAGGTGGGACCCAGTCTGGAGCAGGTAACCTGCCCCTGTCTACCCTGCCTCACTCAGCCCCAGGGCTACAGAGGTCAAGGAGGTCAGTGAGCCCCAAAGGGCCCCCTGTCAAATAAAGCACCCCCATGAGCAGATTAGGGTCACCAAAGCTAGCAGCCCTAGCAAGGTGAAAACTTTAAAAACTTCTGAGGGATCCCCCTTACCACTAGTTAGGGACCTCCCCAAAATGGACACTGTTGGGCACAGCCAAACCTGGGACCCCAAGGCCCCAAACCTGATCTGTCCCTCCAGTATGCCAACCAAAGGGACCCAGCCTCCAGCTGTAGGCAGCCAGAGGTTGACCCTGAGAGCACAGTGCAACTCAGTCAAGGAAAGAAAGGCACACATGGTGGAAGATGATTGGAGGAAGCTGAGCCCTACATTAGTGGAGCCTCACTTCAGTACTCCATCTCAACACCAGCCTTTTACTTTGCCAAAACACACCACAGGTAGTAATTCCCCATGGTGGAGACCCTCTGATACCCATAGGGTGAGGGATTACTTGGTGGACCATGACACAGGGGGTAACCATGCCAGTGCAGGTTCCTCCTTATATGGCCACTCAGGTAATATAGGCTTACCTGGTCAAGGACAGCCTTATCTCCTTTCGTTTGGGGGGGGGGGGGGTTATGTAGGAGGGTGGTGCCTGACTATGGTTACCCCAAACTTTTTGCCTAGTGTTTAGCTGGTTTTCGACTTAGTTGGTCTGGGATCCTGCTAATCAGGGCCCCAGGCTATCTGCTCTCTCTTAAAATGGACTCCATGCACCCTAGGTGCATAACCACATTGTTACTGGACTCCTTGTCAGCCCCTGTACAGTGCACTATAGGTGCCCAGGGCATAGGGGCATCCAAGGCCTACCAGGGGCTGAAGCATAGCTTTTGCCACCCCTGGCTGGTTCTTAAATTGACACAACTGGCTGATCACTCAGCTGAGGCAAGGTGGTGTAATCACCCCTTGCTTAGACATAGTATACTTAAGTCTAAACCTATATCTGGACACATATATACCTATCAGCCACTCCTATAGCAGGCCTTAACAATCCTGGAGGCAGAGTGCTTGGTTTTATGTGAGATAGTGCTATGGCATGAGCTGAGCCTGTCTGCAGCTTGCGGGACCATTTCCCTATAGCTGAACCAGTGATACTGCCATACCATATACTCTTAAGTGCATTATAATCCTTACGATTATTGCAACTCCGGTTTGACTTTATCAAAACATGTCGTGTTTAGTGTCATACAACGTGGAATGCTACCCCCTCAACGATTCTGACGGTGGAGGCAGCGTCCCACCCCTCCAGGAGGGGAAGACATGTTACTTACTGCAAATGCGGTTAATCCAAACCAGAGCCCCAGCATCACAAAATAGATGCTGCTGCCACAGACACTAGTCTGGCCTCCTGCTGCTGACCAATACTCGACAGAGGAGGCTTGATCAAAGGATCTCCTGTCACAGGGAGGTGTCACACCACCCCAGACAGGAGATAGTGGATTGTAGCAGGGAGGGTTGAAAGAAACTAGACACTGCCTGGGGCGCACAAGGTGTCCCCAAGCAAATGCCAGCCAAACCGGTTCTGGGGCTTTCGAGCCCCAGTCCTGGCGGGAAGCTGGACAAAGGAAAAGGGGTGTAACCACCCCCTTCCTGGCTCCCACCCATAGGAGGGACCTAGCAGGTAATCCAGCCCCCAGATTTGGAATATAGGTGGGAGCCGTGCCAATGCACATCAGATTATCCTGACTGGAACTTATGAAACGAAACTCTGGACAATTCGACATCCTACTCGACGTGGAAGACTGAAGAATATCCCTTGTGGTCAAGGAGTGACCACCCTGTGCAAACAGGCACCATCCAGCACCTCAACGTTTGCTTTGTTGCAGTTCCCGCCGGAACTCGAGCAACAGAGATGGACAAGAGCCAGCTTTCCTGACTTCTAACAGCCCGATCCACAGTCCATGCAGAGCTGGGACCCTTGGAGGGGCTTGAAGTGTGGGAGCGGCCATCTTGAATAAACCACGAAGCACTGACAGTGCAGCACCCGAGGCTTCCTCGATGCTGTGCATTGGAGTGTGAGAAGCTCCAGCCCCAAGCAGCTTTTGCATCTAAACTCACCCCTCCACACTCGACGAGTGCTGCGTGGGGCCCTTTTGCATTTTCCTGCTCGACGCGTTGGTCCGGTCACTTGCCCGTTGGCTAGTGGCCCCCGAGCCGACGAACCTTCAAACTTGAACAGCTGGTCTGGTTGCTCCAGACTGGCACTCGCTCCCCTGAAAAGGAGCACCCGCTCAGACCTTGCTGGTCCGAGTATTAAGCCATCTTCGAATCCTGCGTGGGTTGCCTTTGCCAAGGCTTGTTGACTCTGATCGTGAAGCCGACACCGCCGACAGCGAGAGCCTTTGTGGGACAGCTGGTGATTTACTCCAGGACATCCTCGGTGCCCCAGAGACCACGTGGCAGCAGAGAGAACTACACGACATCGACCTGATTGCGCCCGACATTGCCTGGTTCCTTCCTGGTTCCTTCCTGGTCACTGCCCAGTGACCCAGACTCTGTCCCCTCTGCTTTCAGGTACCCTCCTGCTTCGATCCACCCTTGGATCGCACCGGACACTTCTCTTCTGGACGCCTGCAGCATCTTCATCTTCAGGCACCATCGAACTGCGTGACGAAACCCGACACACTTTGGCACCTATGCACCCGCTTCCTGTGGCTGAGGTAACTTACTAGCGCCGGTGTTCTTACACTGGTACACACCTCTAGTGCCTAACTCTAAAGTTTGGTAGTCCTAGTCCAGTCGGAAGACTCTTTTATCTGTAAAACGATAACTTTTACGGACCATTGACTTTACATTGGTGCATGCGTGTGCTTTCTGCACTGCACCCGAATCCCGCGGGCTACTCCCGTCCTAACTGCTGTTAGTCCAGTGTAGTCCCAGCGATTCCCAAGGCCCCAGGCCTTACCCCCGATCGATTAGTGATTGTTATGCCACTTTTTTGATATATGGTTTGAGTGGCCACCGGCCTCATCCAAAAACGTGCAACTTGTATATGTTATGTTGTGCTTTTGTTTAAACGCTTGTGCTTCATTGCTCATAAAGAGTAGTGGGGATTATTCTGAGAATAAATACATATATTTTTTATAATATATAACTTGTGTGGTGTCCTTTCATTTGGTATTACAGGATTGCATATGGTAAAACAGCTGGCTTCACATCCCCTCTTGAGTTAAGCCTTTAAGGCTGCTTAGTCCATGCTACCCCTAGGATAGCTTGTCTATAAGGTTGACTTACAACCATCACCATAAGGGATTGTTTGGGCTGATACAAGGTGCCCACAGAACTGTGGACATCACATACCAGGCCAACTTCTCACATTGGTGAGCAGCAGTGCGGATTTGAGCTTGCTGTTGTTTTACCATTGCAATCTTTATATCAAATTGAAAGATCACATTAAGTACCTAGGTACATATAAACAAAGCTTAGCATATTAAGTTCTACTGCACTTAGTAGTTGTAGAGAAAAGGGCTTAGCACACCCTGACTACAACTCACTAGTAAGGTACAGTAGGAAAACACTTAGTGTAGGTAGGTGCATCACTTACACCACACTAGAGTCATGTCTACCACAGGTGAACCTACAGGGTCTCTACCTGTGGTGGTTGACCCCCCAAAGGCAACCTCAGACTATGACAGATTCAGCCATGGAGACTTGAGTGCCTTGTGTACTGCAAGGAAGCTGAGAAAGGGTCACAACCCTACCATTCCTATCATGATAGCCATCCTAGAAAAGGATGACCTGAGAAAGGCAAGATAGTCCCCTCAGGATCAGGAGAAGGAGTTATCCCCCCAGACCCAGAGAACACCCCCCCCCCAGATGTAGAAGATGAGGAGGCAGACCCTGAGTCAAATGGAGAAGATTCAGATGTGGATCAAGGGGTTAGCCGGGTACCAGTTGGAAGGCTTAGCCGGGCCAACTTGGACCTGCATGGAAATGGAGAGGGCCAGCCCCTCCCCAGAGTACATAACAGGATTCTCCCAGGCAATAGGAGAGATAGAAGCCCTTCCAGGGATTCTCACATTTCTAGTGCCTCGAGAGAATCACAGAGAGGAATGACTTCCCCTCAAAGAAAAGAGCATAGGGCCAGGATGAGAGCAGTTTATCTCCAAATAGAAAGAGAGGAATTAGCCCTGGCCCAAGCTAGACTAGCTCTTGCAAGAGAGCAAAAGTTAAGTGGGGAGATTCCCACTGGTGGCAGCAATATCCCAAATGATAAAGACAGGTCCTATGATACTAGAAACCTGAGTAAGATTGTGCCCCCCTACAAAGATGGGGATGACATCCACAAATGGATAACTGCTCTGGAGAGGGCCTGCATGGTACAACAGGTCCCTTCAGATCAGTGGGCAGCAATCTTGTGGCTCTCCTTTTCTGAAAAAGGGAGAGATAAGCTCCTCACTGTTAGAGCTGAGGATGCTAAAAATTACACTGTCCTAAAGAGTGCTCTTATTGATGGGTTTGGATTAACCACTGAACAATACAGGTTGTTGTTCAGAGACACCCAAAAAGCTCAGACTCAGGACTGGACTGATTTTGTAGATTGTGCTACTAAGGCTCTGGAAGGTTGGTTACATGGCAGCAAAGTACATGACTATACAGGATTGTATAATTTGATTATGAGGGAGCAGATCCTAAGTAATTGTCAGAACCAGCTTTTACACCAGCACCTGGTGGACTCAGATCTGACCTCTCCACAAGAATTGGGTAAGAGGGCAGACAAATGGGTCAGAACCAGGATTAGGCCTAAACATCAGGGTAATGACCAGAAGAAGGATACTTCCAAGGCTCAAGAGAAGGGTGGGGATACATCTAAAGACAAGTCTCCCACAGGGCCCCAAAACTCCAAGGATGGGGGTGGGTCCCAAAACAACTCCTCTGACCAGAAGAAACCTTATTGCCATGCTTGTAAAAATCTGGCCATTAGAAAACAGACAGCTGTTGTCCAAAGAACAGTAATAAAGAAAATATTCCTCCAAGTACAGCTCCAACACCTCCTGTTACTACTATTAGTAATCCCCCAGGTGGTGGGAGCACCCCCAGGAATCTGGCTGGGTTTACTTTTGGAACCCAGGTGGACTCTGGCCTAACCAGGTCCCCTAATTCAGATACTCTTGTCTGTGAGAATGGCATGGGGTTTGCCAACTTCACCTATTGCCCAAATACTTTGAGCAAGTATAGACAGGAGCCCATCATCAATGGTCAAAAAGTTGAGGCCTATAGAGACAAAGGGGCAAGCATCACTATGGAGACTGAGAATCTAGTCCCCTCAAGGCAACTTTTACCTGGTGCCACATATCAGGTGACAAACATTGATGGAGTGCAGAGAAATCACCCCATGGCAGTAGTAAATCTAAGCTGGGGAGGTGTCACTGGCCCAAAGAGAGTGGCAGTGTCATCAAACTTGCCTGTAGATTGTCTACTTGGGAATGATTTAGAAATCTCAGCCTGGGCTGAGGTGGAACAAGAAACCCATTCTAAAATGGTAAATCTCCATGGAAAGGTTAGTGGGGCTGTCATGGATACAGCCCCAATCCAAGATGTCCTTCCTGAAAAAGTTGGTAGGGCTGTGCAAGACTCAGCCCCATCTTCAACAGAATTCCTTCCTAGACAGATTAGCAGAGCTGTTATGGTAACAGCCCATACCCAAACTGAGTCCCCTCCTGAACAGGTTGGTGGGGCTGTGATGGCCACAGCCCAAACTCAAACTGATTCATGTGTTGTGAAGCCTGAAACTATGGATCACTCCACACAAACAGAGAGCATTGAGGAGGAAGAGAAATCTCCCTCCTACCAGACATTAGGAGAGGATCAGCCTCCTCAGGGAACTGATCTTACCCCTTGTGAAGGAACTGCCCCAGAGGTAGTCAGGCCTAGCCTGGCAGAGCCCCTGATGTCAGTGGACCCTTCCAAGGTGGGACCCAGTCTGGAGCAGGTAACCTGCCCCTCTCTACCCTGCCTCACTCAGCCCTAGGGCTACAGAGGTCAAGGAGGTCAGTGAGCCCCAAAGGGCCCCCTGTCAAATAAAGCACCCCCATCAGCAGATTAGGGGCACCAAAGCTAGCAGCCCTAGCAAGGTGAAAACTTTAAAAACTTCTGAGGGATCCCCCTTACCACTAGTTAGGGACATCCCCAAAATGGACACTGTTGGGCACAGCCAAACCTGGGACCCCAAGGCCCCAAACCTGATCTGTCCCTCCAGTATGCCAACCAAAGGGATCCAGCCTCCAGCTGTAGGCAGCCAGAGGTTGACCCTGAGAGCACAGTGCAACTCAGTCAAGGAAAGAAAGGCACACATGGTGGAAGATGATTGGAGGAAGCTGAGCCCTACATTGTAAATGTGTAAATGTAGTTGAGCTTATATAGCGCACAGCTACCCGCAGTGGGTTTCCCGGCGCTTGCTTAGGGAACCCTTCCTGATATTCCCCTGTGAGATAGCAGGGTATCCACAAGGTGAAAGTCAGGCATCCCACCGCGAGGGGCCATTGTGGAGATTAAGCAAGCTGTTGCCCAGAGTCGCAGAGTGTGAACCCGTGAGTCGAGGAGGCACCGGGGCGAGAATTATCGAGTCCGTGGAATTTTTGGCCCAAGACCCGTCGGGGCGGGGAATTGAACCCTGGTCCAGGACCGATCTCAGATTCCGGGTCTGCCGCCTCTAACCCCTGAGCCACACTTCTCCACTACATTAGTGGAGCCTCACTTCAGTACTCCATCTCAACACCAGCCTTTTACTTTGCCAAAACACACCACAGGTAGTAATTCCCCATGGTGGAGACCCTCTGATACCCATAGGGTGAGGGATTACTTGGTGGACCATGACACAGGGGGTAACCATGCCAGTGCAGGTTCCTCCTTATATGGCCACTCAGGTAATATAGGCTTACCTGGTCAAGGACAGCCTTATCTCCTTTCGTTTGGGGGGGGGGGGGTTATGTAGGAGGGTGGTGCCTGACTATGGTTACCCCAAACTTTTTGCCTAGTGTTTAGCTGGTTTTCGACTTAGTTGGCCTGGGATCCTGCTAATCAGGGCCCCAGGCTATCTGCTCTCTCTTAAAATGGACTCCATGCACCCTAGGTGCATAACCACATTGTTACTGGACTCCTTGTCAGCCCCTGTACAGTGCACTATAGGTGCCCAGGGCATAGGGGCATCCAAGGCCTACCGGGGGCTGAAGCAAAGCTTTTGCCACCCCTGGCTGGTTCTTAAATTGACACAACTGGCTGATCACTCAGCTGAGGCAAGGTGGTGTAATCACCCCTTGCTTAGACATAGTATACCTAAGTCTAAACCTATATCTGGACACATATATACCTATCAGCCACTCCTATAGCAGGCCTTAACAATCCTGGAGGCAGAGTGCTTGGTTTATGTGAGATAGTGCTATGGCATGAGCTGAGCCTGTCTGCAGCTTGCGGGACCATTTCCCTATAGCTGAACCAGTGATACTGCCATACCATATACTCTTAAGTGCATTATAATCCTTACGATTATTGCAACTCCGGTTTGACTTTATCAAAACATGTCGTGTTTAGTGTCATACAACGTGGAATGCTACCCCCTCAACGATTCTGACGGTGGAGGCAGCGTCCCACCCCTCCAGGAGGGGAAGACATGTTACTTACTGCAAATGCGGTTAATCCAAACCAGAGCCCCAGCATCACAAAATAGATGCTGCTGCCACAGACACTAGTCTGGCCTCCTGCTGCTGACCGATACTCGACAGAGGAGGCTTGATCAAAGGATCTCCTGTCACAGGGAGGTGTCACACCACCCCAGACAGGAGATAGTGGATTGTAGCAGGGAGGGTTGAAAGAAACTAGACACTGCCTGGGGCGCACAAGGTGTCCCCAAGCAAATGCCAGCCAAACCGGTTCTGGGGCTTTCGAGCCCCAGTCCTGGCGGGAAGCTGGACAAAGGAAAAGGGGTGTAACCACCCCCTTCCTGGCTCCCACCCATAGGAGGGACCTAGCAGGTAATCCAGCCCCCAGATTTGGAATATAGGTGGGAGCCGTGCCAATGCACATCAGATTATCCTGACTGAAACTTATGAAACGAAACTCTGGACAATTCGACATCCTACTCGACGTGGAAGACTGAAGAATATCCCTTGTGGTCAAAGAGTGACCACCCTGTGCAAACAGGCACCATCCAGCACCTCAACGTTTGCTTTGTTGCAGTTCCCGCCGGAACTCGAGCAACAGAGATGGACAAGAGCCAGCTTTCCTGACTTCTAACAGCCCGATCCACAGTCCATGCAGAGCTGGGACCCTTGGAGGGGCTTGAAGCGTGGGAGCGGCCATCTTGAATAAACCACGAAGCGCTGACAGTGCAGCACCCGAGGCTTCCTCGATGCTGTGCATTGGAGTGTGAGAAGCTCCAGCCCCAAGCAGCTTTTGCATCTAAACTCACCCCTCCACACTCGACGAGTGCTGCGTGGGGCCCTTTTGCATTTTCCTGCTCGACGCGTTGGTCCGGTCACTTGCCCGTTGGCTTTTGGCCCCCGAACCAACGAACCTTCAAACTTGAACAGCTGGTCTGGTTGCTCCAGACTGGCACTCGCACCCCTGAAAAGGAGCACCCGCTCAGACCTTGCTGGTCTGAGTATTAAGCCATCTTCGAATCCTGCGTGGGTTGCCTTTGCCAAGGCTTGTTGACTCTGATCGTGATGCCGACACCGCCGACAGCGAGAGCCTTTGTGGGACAGCTTGTGATTTACTCCAGGACATCCTCCGTGCCCCAGAGACCACGTGGCAGCGGAGAGAACTACACAACATCGACCTGATTGCGCCCGACATTGCCTGGTTCCTTCCTGGTTCCTTCCTGGTCACTGCCCAGTGACCCAGACTCTGTCCCCTCTGCTTTCAGGTACCCTCCAGCTTCGATCCACCCCTGGATCGCACCGGACACTTCTCTTCTGGACGCCTGCAGCATCTTCATCTTCAGGCACCATCGAACTGCGTGACGAAACCCGACACACTTTGGCACCTATGCACCCGCTTCCTGTGGCTGAGGTAACTTACTAGCGCCGGTGTTCTTACACTGGTACACACCTCTAGTGCCTAACTCTAAAGTTTGGTAGTCCTAGTCCAGTCGGAAGACTCTTTTATCTGTAAAACGATAACTTTTACGGACCATTGACTTTACATTGGTGCATGCGTGTGCTTTCTGCACTGCACCCGAATCCCGCGGGCTACTCCCGTCCTAACTGCTGTTAGTCCAGTGTAGTCCCAGCGATTCCCAAGGCCCCAGGCCTTACCCCCGATCGATTAGTGATTGTTATACCACTTTTTTGATATATGGTTTGAGTGGCCGCCGGCCTCATCCAAAAACGTGCAACTTGTATATGTTATGTTGTGCTTTTGTTTAAACGCTTGTGCTTCATTGCTCATAAAGAGTAGTGGGGATTATTCTGAGAATAAATACATATATTTTTTATAATATATAACTTGTGTGGTGTCCTTTCATTTGGTATTACAGGATTGCATATGGTAAAACAGCTGGCTTCACATGCCCTCTTGAGTTAAGCCTTTAAGGCTGCTTAGTCCATGCTACCCCTAGGATAGCTTGTCTATAAGGTTGACTTACAACCATCACCATAAGGGATTGTTTGGGCTGATACAACGTGCCCACAGAACTGTGGACATCACATACCAGGCCAACTTCTCACATTGGTGAGCAGCAGTGCGGATTTGAGCTTGCTGTTGTTTTACCATTGCAATCTTTATATCAAATTGAAAGATCACATTAAGTACCTAGGTACATATAAACAAAGCTTAGCATATTAAGTTCTACTGCACTTAGTAGTTGTAGAGAAAAGGGCTTAGCACACCCTGACTACAACTCACTAGTAAGGTACAGTAGGAAAACACTTAGTGTAGGTAGGTGCATCACTTACACCACACTAGAGTCATGTCTACCACAGGTGAACCTACAGGGTCTCTACCTGTGGTGGTTGACCCCCCAAAGGCAACCTCAGACTATGACAGATTCAGCCATGGAGACTTGAGTGCCTTGTGTACTGCAAGGAAGCTGAGAAAGGGTCACAACCCTACCATTCCTATCATGATAGCCATCCTAGAAAAGGATGACCTGAGAAAGGCAAGATAGTCCCCTCAGAATCAGGAGAAGGAGTGAACCCCCCAGACCCAGAGAACACCCCCCCCAGATGTAGAAGATGAGGAGGCAGACCCTGAGTCAAATGGAGAAGATTCAGATGTGGATCAAGGGGTTAGCCGGGTACCAGTTGGAAGGCTTAGCCGGGCCAACTTGGACCTGCATGGAAATGGAGAGGGCCAGCCCCTCCCCAGAGTACATAACAGGATTCTCCCAGGCAATAGGAGAGATAGAAGCCCTTCCAGGGATTCTCACATTTCTAGTGCCTCGAGAGAATCACAGAGAGGAATGACTTCCCCTCAAAGAAAAGAGCATAGGGCCAGGATGAGAGCAGTTAATCTCCAAATAGAAAGAGAGGAATTAGCCCTGGCCCAAGCTAGACTAGCTCTTGCAAGAGAGCAAAAGTTAAGTGGGGAGATTCCCACTGGTGGCAGCAATATCCCAAATGATAAAGACAGGTCCTATGATACTAGAAACCTGAGTAAGATTGTGCCCCCCTACAAAGATGGGGATGACATCCACAAATGGATAACTGCTCTGGAGAGGGCCTGCATGGTACAGCAGGTCCCTTCAGATCAGTGGGCAGCAATCTTGTGGCTCTCCTTTTCTGAAAAAGGGAGAGATAAGCTCCTCACTGTTAGAGCTGAGGATGCTAAAAATTACACTGTCCTAAAGAGTGCTCTTATTGATGGGTTTGGATTAACCACTGAACAATACAGGTTGTTGTTCAGAGACACCCAAAAAGCTCAGACTCAGGACTGGACTGATTTGGTAGATTGTGCTACTAAGGCTCTGGAAGGTTGGTTACATGGCAGCAAAGTACATGACTATACAGGATTGTATAATTTGATTATGAGGGAGCAGATCCTAAGTAATTGTCAGAACCAGCTTTTACACCAGCACCTGGTGGACTCAGATCTGACCTCTCCACAAGAATTGGGTAAGAGGGCAGACAAATGGGTCAGAACCAGGATTAGGCCTAAACATCAGGGTAATGACCAGAAGAAGGATACTTCCAAGGCTCAAGAGAAGGGTGGGGATAAATCTAAAGACAAGTCTCCCACAGGGCCCCAAAACTCCAAGGATGGGGGTGGGTCCCAAAACAACTCCTCTGACCAGAAGAAACCTTATTGCCATGCTTGTAAAGAGCCTGGCCATTGGAAAACAGACAGCTGTTGTCCAAAGAACAGTAATAAAGAAAATATTCCTCCAAGTACAGCTCCAACACCTCCTGTTACTACTATTAGTAATCCCCCAGGTGGTGGGAGCACCCCCAGGAATCTGGCTGGGTTTACTTTTGGAACCCAGGTGGACTCTGGCCTAACCAGGTCCCCTAATTCAGATACTCTTGTCTGTGAGAATGGCATGGGGTTTGCCAACTTCACCTATTGCCCAAATACTTTGAGCAAGTATAGACAGGAGCCCATCATCAATGGTCAAAAAGTTGAGACCTATAGAGACACAGGGGCTAGGATCACTATGGAGACTGAGAATCTAGTCCCCTCAAGGCAACTTTTACCTGGTGCCACATATCAGGTGACAAACATTGATGGAGTGCAGAGAAATCACCCCATGGCAGTAGTAAATCTTAGCTGGGGAGGTGTCACTGGCCCAAAGAGAGTGGCAGTGTCATCAAACTTGCCTGTAGATTGTCTACTTGGGAATGATTTAGAAATCTCAGCCTGGGCTGAGGTGGAACAAGAAACCCATTCTAAAATGGTAAATCTCCATGGAAAGGTTAGTGGGGCTGTCATGGCTACAGCCCCAATCCAAGATGTCCTTCCTGAAAAACTTGGTAGGGCTGTGCAAGACTTAGCCCCATCTTCAACAGAATCCCATCCTAGACGGATTAGCAGAGCTGTTATGGTAACAGCCCATACCCAAACTGAGTCCCCTACTGAAAAGGTTGGTGGGGCTGTGATGGCCACAGCCCAAGCTCAAACTGATTCATGTGTTGTGAAGCCTGAAACTATGGATCACTCCACACAAACAGAGAGCATTGAGGAGGAAGAGAAATCTCCCTCCTACCGACATTAGGAGAGGATCAGCCTCCTCAGGGAACTGATCTTACCCCTTGTGAAGGAACTGCCCCAGAGGTAGTCAGGCCTAGCCTGGCAGAGCCTTTGATATCAGTGGACCCTTCCAAGGTGGGACCCAGTCTGGAGCAGGTAACCTGCCCCTCTATACCCTGCCTCAGTCAGCCCAGGGCTACAGAGGTCAAGGAGGTCAGTGAGACCCAAAGGGCCCCCTGTCAAATAAAGCACCCCCATCAGCAGATTAGGGGCACCTAAGCTAGCAGCCCTAGCAAGGTGAAAACTTTAAAATCTTCTGAGGGATCCCCCTTACCACTAGTTAGGGACCTCCCCAAAATGGACACTGTTGGGCACAGCCAAACCTGGGACCCCAAGGCCCCAAACCTGATCTGTCCCTCCAGTATGCCAACCAAAGGGACCCAGCCTCCAGCTGTAGGCAGCCAGAGGTTGACCCTGAGAGCACAGTGCAACTCAGTCAAGGAAAGAAAGGCACACATGGTGGAAGATGATTGGAGGAAGCTGAGCCCTACATTAGTGGAGCCTCACTTCAGTACTCCATCTCAACACCAGCCTTTTACTTTGCCAAAACACACCACAGGTAGTAATTCCCCATGGTGGAGACCCTCTGATACCCATAGGGTGAGGGATTACTTGGTGGACCATGACACAGGGGGTAACCATGCCAGTGCAGGTTCCTCCTTATATGGCCACTCAGGTAATATAGGCTTACCTGGTCAAGGACAGCCTTATCTCCTTTCGTTTGGGGGGGCGGGTATGTAGGAGGGTGGATGCCTGACTATGGTTACCCCAGACTTTTTGCCTAGTGTTTAGCTGGTTTTCGGCTTAGTTGGCCTGGGATCCTGCTAATCAGGGCCCCAGGCTATCTGCTCTCTCTTAAAATGGACTCCATGCACCCTAGGTGCATAACCACAGTGGTACTGGACTCCTTGTCAGCCCCTGTACAGTGCACTATAGGTGCCCAGGGCATAGGGGCATCCAAGGCCTACCAGGGGCTGAAGCATAGCTTTTGCCACCCCTGGCTGGTTCTTAAATTGACACAACTGGCTGATCACTCAGCTGGGGCAAGGTGGTGTAATCACCCCTTGCTTAGACATAGTATACCTATGTCTAAACCGATATCTGGACACATATATACCTATCAGCCACTCCTATAGCAGGCCTTAACAATCCTGGAGGCAGAGTGCTTGGTTTATGTGAGATAGTGCTATGGCATGAGCTGAGCCTGTCTGCAGCTTGCGGGACCATTTCCCTATAGCTGTTCCAGTGATACTGCCATACCATATACTCTTAAGTGCATTATAATCCTTACGATTATTGCAACTCCGGTTTGGCTTTATCAAAACATGTTGTGTTTGGTGTCATACAACGTGGAATGCTACCCCCTCGACGATTCTGACGGTGGGGGCAGCGTCCCACCCCTCCAGGAGGGAAAGACATGTTACTTACTGCAAATGCGGTTAATCCAAACCAGAGCCCCAGCATCACAAAATGGATGCTGCTGCCACAGACACTAGTCTGGCCTCCTGCTGCTGACCGATACTCGACAGAGGAGGCTTGATCAAAGGATCTCCTGTCACAGGGAGGTGTCACACCACCACAGACAGGAGATAGTGGATTGTAGCAGGGAGGGTTGAAAGAAACTAGACACTGCCTGGGGCGCACAAGGTGTCCCCAAGCAAATGACAGCCAAACCGGTTCTGGGGCTTTCCAGCCCCAGTCCTGGCAGGAAGCTGGACAAAGGAAAAGGGGTGTAACCACCCCTTTCCTGGGTCCCACCCATAGGAGGGACCTAGCAGGTAATCCAGCCCCTAGATTTGGAATATAGGTGGGAGCAGTGCCAATGCACATCAGATTATCCTGACTGAAACTTATGAAACAAAACTCTGGACCCTTCGACATCCCACTCGACGTGGAAGAATGAAGAATATCCCTTGTGCTCAAGGAGTGACCACCCTGTGCAAACAGGCACCATCCAGCACCTCGACGTTTGGTTTGTTGCAGTTCCCGCCAGAACTCGAGCGACAGAGATGGACAAGAGCCAGCTTTCCTGACTTCCAACAGCCCGATCCACAGTCCATGCAGAGCTGGGACCTGTGGAGGCGACTTGAAGCGTGGGAGCAGCCATCTTGAATAAACCACGAAGTGCTGACCGTACAGCACCCGAGGCTTCCTCGATGCTGTGCATTGGAGTGTGAGAAGCTCCAGCCCCAAACAGCTTTTGCACCGAAGCTCACCCCTCCACACTCGACGAGTGCTGCGTGGGGCACTTTTGCATTTTCCTGCTCGACGCGTTGGTCCGGTCACTTGCCCATTGGCTAGTGGCCCCAGAACTGACGAACCTTCAAACTTGAACAGCTGGTCTGGTTGCTCCAGACTGGCACTCGCTCCCCTGAAAAGGAGCACCCGCTCAGACCTTGCTGGTCCGAGTATTAAGCCATCTTCGAATCCTGTATGGGTTGCCTTTGCCAAGGCTTGTTGACTCCGATCGTGAAGCCGACACTGCCGACAGCGAGAACCTTCGTAGGACAGCTCGTGATTCACTCCAGGACATCCTCGGTGCCCCAGAGACCACGTGGCAGCGGAGAGAAGCTACACAACATCGACCTGATTGCACCTGACATTGCCTGGTTCCTTCCTGGTTCCTTCCTGGTCACTGCCCAGTGACCCAGACTCTGTCCCCTCTGCTTTCAAGTACCCTCCAGCTTCGATCCACCCTTGGATCGCACCGGACACTTCTCTTCTGGACGCCTGCAGCATCTTCATCTTCAGGCACCATCGAACTGCGTGACAAAACCCGACACACTTTGGCACCTATGCACCCGCTTCCTGTGGGTGAGGTAACTTACTAGCGCCGGTGTTCTTACACTGGTACACACCTCTAGTGCCTAACTCTAAAGTTTGGTAGTCCTAGTCCAGTCTGAAGACTCTTTTATCTGTAAAACGATAACTTTTACTCACCATTGACTTTACATTGGTGCATGCGTGTGCTTTCTGCACTGCACCCGAATCCCGCGGGCTACTCCCGTCCTAACTGCTGTTAGTCCAGTGTAGTCCCAGAGATTCCCAAGGCCCCAGGCCTTACCCCCGATCGATTAGTGATTGTTATACCGCTTTTTTGATATATGGTTTGAGTGGCCGCCGGCCTCATCCAAAAACGTGCAACTTGTATATGTTATGTTGTGCTTTTGTTTAAACTCTTGTGCTTCATTGCTCATAAAGAGTAGTGGGGATTATTCTGAGAATAAATACATATATTTTTATAATATATAACTTGTGTGGTGTCCTTTCATCTGGTATTACAGGATTGCATATGGTAAAACAGCTGGCTTCACATGCCCTCTTGAGTTAAACCTTTAAGGCTGCTTAGTCCATGCTACCCCTAGGATAGCTTGTCTATAAGGTTGACTTACAACCATCACCATAAGGGATTGTTTGGGCTGATACAAGGTGCCCACAGAACTGTGGACATCATATACCAGGCCAACTTCTCACATTGGTGAGCAGCGGTGCGGATTTGAGCTTGCTGTTGTTTTACCATTGCAATCTTTATATCAAATTGAAAGATCACATTAAGTACCTAGGTACATATAAACAAAGCTTGGCATATAAAGTTCTACTGGACTTAGTGGTTGTAGAGAAAAGGGCTTAGCACACCCTGACTACAACTCACTAGTAAGGTACAGTAGGAAAACACTTAGTGTAGGTAGGTGCATCACTTACACCACACTAGAGTCAAGTCTACCACAGGTGAACCTACAGGGTCTCTACCTGTGGTGGTTGACCCCCCAAAGGCAACCTCAGACTATGACAGATTCAGCCATAGAGACTTGAGTGCCTTGTGTACTGCAAGGAAGCTGAGAAAGGGTCACAACCCTACCATTCCTATCATGATAGCCATCCTAGAAAAGGATGACCTTGAGAAAGGCAAGATAGTCCACTCAGGATCAGGAGAAGGAGTGAACCCCCAGACCCAGAGAACACCCCCCCCAGATGTAGAAGATGAGGAGGCAGACCCTGAGTCAAATGGAGAAGATTCAGATGTGGATCAAGGGGTTAGCCGGGTACCAGTTGGAAGGCTTAGCTGGGCCAACTTTGACCTACATGGAAATGGAGAGGGCCAGCCCCTCCCCAGAGTACATAACAGGATTCTCCCAGGCAATAGGAGAGATAGAAGCCCTTCCAGGGATTCTCACATTTCTAGTGCCTCAAGAGAATCACAGAGAGGAATGACTTCCCCTCAAAGAAAAGAGCATAGGGCCAGGATGAGAGCAGTTAATCTCCAAATAGAAAGAGAGGAATTAGCCCTGGCCCAAGCTAGACTAGCTCTTGCAAGAGAGCAAAAGTTAAGTGGGGAGATTCCCACTGGTGGCAGCAATATCCCAAATGATAAAGACAGGTCCTATGATACTAGAAACCTGAGTAAGATTGTGCCCCCCTACAGAGATGGGGATGACATCCACAAATGGATAACTGCTCTGGAGAGGGCCTGCATGGTACAGCAGGTCCCTTCAGATCAGTGGGCAGCAATCTTGTGGCTCTCCTTTTCTGAGAAAGGGAGAGATAAGCTCCTCACTGTTAGAGCTGAGGATGCTAAAAATTACACTGTCCTAAAGAGTGCTCTTATTGATGGGTTTGGATTAACCACTGAACAATACAGGTTGTTGTTCAGAGACACCCAAAAAGCTCAGACTCAGGACTGGACTGATTTTATAGATTGTGCTACTAAGGCTCTGGAAGGTTGGCTACATGGCAGCAAAGTACATGACTATACAGGATTGTATAATTTGATTATGAGGGAGCAGATCCTAAGTAATTGTCAGAACCAGCTTTTACACCAGCACCTGGTGGACTCAGATCTGACCTCTCCACAAGAATTGGGTAAGAGGGCAGACAAATGGGTCAGAACCAGGATTAGGCCTAAAAATCAGGGTAATGACCAGAAGAAGGATACTTCCAAGGCTCAAGAGAAGGGTGGGGATAAATCCAAAGACAAGTCTCCCACAGGGCCCCAAAACTCCAAGGATGGGGGTGGGTCCCAAAACAACTCCTTTGACCAGAAGAAACCTTATTGCCATGCTTGTAAAAAGCCTGGCCATTGGAAAACAAACAGCTGTTGTCCAAAGAACAGTAATAAAGAAAATATTCCTCCAAGTACAGCTCCAACACCTCCTGTTACTACTATTAGTAATCCCCCAGGTGGTGGAAGCACCCCCAGGAATCTGGCTGGGTTTACTTTTGGAACCCAGGTGGACTCTGGCCTAACCAGGTCCCCTAATTCAGATACTCTTGTCTGTGAGAATGGCATGGGGTTTGCCAACTTCACCTATTGCCCAAATACTTTGAGCAAGTATAGACAGGAGCCCATCATCAATGGTCAAAAAGTTGAGGCCTATAGAGACACAGGGGCTAGCATCACTATGGTGACTGAGAATCTAGTCCCCTCAAGGCAACTTTTACCTGGTGCCACATATCAGGTGACAAACATTGATGGAGTGCAGAGAAATCACCCCATGGCAGTAGTAAATCTTAGCTGGGGAGGTGTCACTGGCCCAAAGAGAGTGGCAGTGTCATCAAACTTGCCTGTAGATTGTCTACTTGGGAATGATTTAGAAATCTCAGCCTGGGCTGAGGTGGAACAAGAAACCCATTCTAAAATGGTAAATCTCCATGGAAAGGTTAGTGGGGCTGTCATGGCTACAGCCCCAATCCAAGATGTCCATCCTGAAAAAGTTGGTAGGGCTGTGCAAGACTCAGCCCCATCTTCAACAGAATTCCTTCCTAGACAGATTAGCAGAGCTGTTATGGTAACAGACCATACCCAAACTGAGTACCCTCCTGAAAAGGTTGGTGGGGCTGTGATGGCCACAGCCCAAACTCAAACTGATTCATGTGTTGTGAAGCCTGAAACTATGGATCAATCCACACAAACAGAGAGCATTGAGGAGGAAGAGAAATCTCCCTCCTACCAGACACTAGGAGAGGATCAGCCTCCTCAGGGAACTGATCTTACCCCTTGTGAAGGAACTGCCCCAGAGGTAGTCAGGCCTAGCCTGGCAGAGTCCTTGATGTCAGTGGACCCTTCCAAGGTGGGACCCAGTCTGGAGCAGGTAACCTGCCCCTCTCTACCCTGCCTCAGTCAGCCCAGGGATACAGAGGTCAAGGAGGTCAGTGAGCCCCAAAGGGCCCCCTGTCAAATAAAGCACCCCCATCAACAGATCACGGGCACCAAAGCTAGCAGCCCTAGCAAGGTGAAAACTTTAAAAACTTCTGAGGGATCCCCCTTACCACTAGTTAGGGACCTCCCCAAAATGGACTCTGTTGGGCACAGCCAAACCTGGGACCCCAAGGCCCCAAACCTGATCTGTCCCTTCAGTATGCCAACCAAAGGGACCCAGCCTCCAGCTGTAGGCAGCCAGAGGTTGACCCTGAGAGCACAGTGCAACTCAGTCAAGGAAAGAAAGGCACACATGGTGGAAGATGATTGGAGGAAGCTGATCCCTACATTAGTGGAGCCTCACTTCAGTACTCCATCTCAACACAAGCCTTTTACTTTGCCAAAACACACCACAGTTAGTAATTCCCCATGGTGGAGACCCTCTGATACCCATAGGGTGAGGGATTACTTGGTGGACCATGACACAGCGGGTAACCATGCCAGTGCAAGTTCCTCCTTATATGGCCACTCAGGTAATATAGGCTTACCTGGTCAAGGACAGCCTTATCTCCTTTCGTTGGGGGGGGGGGTATGTAGGAGGGTGGATGCCTGACTATGGTTACCCCTGCCTTTTTGCCTAGTGTTTAGCTGGTTTTTGGCTTAGTTGGCCTGGGATCCTGCTAATCAGGGCCCCAGGCTATCTGCTCTCTCTTAAAATGGACTCCATGCACCCTAGGTGCATAACCACATTGTTACTGGACTCCTTGTCAGCCCCTGTACAGTGCACTATAGGTGCCCAGGGCATAGGGGCATCCCAGGCCTACCAGGGGCTGAAGCATAGCTTTTGCCACCCCTAGCTGGTTCTTAAATTGACACAACTGGCTGATCACTCAGCTGGGGCAAGGTGGTGTAATCACCCCTTGCTTAGACATAGTATACCTATGTCTAAACCTATATCTGGACACATATATACCTATCAGCCACTCCTATAGCAGGCCTTAACAATCCTGGAGGTAGGGTGCTTGGTTTTATGTGAGATAGTGCTATGGCATGAGCTGAGCCTGTCTGCAGCTTGCGGGACCATTTCCCTATAGCTGTTCCAGTGATACTGCCATACCATATACTCTTAAGTGCATTATAATCCTTACGATTATTGCATCTCCGGTTTGGCTTTATCAAAACATGTTGTGTTTAGTGTCATACAACGTGGAATGCTACCCCCTCGACGATTCTGACGGTGGAGGCAGCGTCCCACCCCTGCAGGAGGGGAAGACATGTTACTTACTGCAAATGCGGTTAATCCAAACCAGAGCCCCAGCATCACAAAATGTATTCTGCTGCCACAGACACTAGTCTGGCCTCCTGCTGCTGACCGATACTCGACAGAGGAGGCTTTATCAAAGGATCTCCTGTCACAGGGAGGTGTCACACCACCCCAGACAGGAGATAGTGGATTGTAGCAGGGAGGGTTGAAAGAAACAAGACACTGCCTGGGGCGCACAAGGTGTCCCCAAGCAAATGCCAGCCAAACCGGTTCTGGGGCTTTCCAGCCCCAGTCCTGGCGGGAAGCTGGACAAAGGAAAAGGGGTGTAACCACCCCCTTCCTGGGTCCCACCCATAGGAGGGACCTAGAAGGTAATCCAGCCCCCAGATTTGGAATATAGGTGGGAGCCGTGCCAATGCACATCAGATTATCCTGACTGAAACTTATGAAACGAAACTCTGGACCCTTCAACATCCCACTCGATGTGGAAGACTGAAGAATATCCCTTGTGGTCAAGGAGTGACCACCCTGTGCAAACAGGCACCATCCAGCACCTCGACGTTTGCTTTGTTGCAGTTCCCACCAGGAACTCGAGCAACAGAGATGGACAAGAGCCAGCTTTCCTGACTTCCAACAGCCCGATCCACAGTCCATGCAGAGCTAGGACCCGTGGAGGCGACTTGAAGCGTGGGAGCGGCCATCTTGAATATACCACGAAGCACTGACCGTGCAGCACCCGAGGATTCCTCGATGCTGTGCATTGGAGTGTGAGAAGCTCCAGCCCGAGCAGATTTTGCACCGAAGCTCACCCCTCCACACTCGACGAGTGCTGCGTGGGGCCCTTTTGCATTTTCCTGCTTGACGCGTTGGTCCGGTCACTTGCCCGTTGGCTAGTGGCCCCAGAACCGGCTAACCTTCAAACTTGAACAGCTGGTCTGGTTGCTCCAGACTGGCACTTGCTCCCCTGAAAAGGAGCACCCGCTCAGACCTTGCTGGTCCGAGTATTAAGCAATCTTTGAATCCTGCGTGGGTTGCCTTTGCCAAGGATTGTTGACTCCGATCGTGAAGCCGACACTGCCGACAGCGAGAGCCTTTGTGGTTTGAGTGGCCGCCGGCCTCATCCAAAAACGTGCAACTTGTATATGTTATATTGTGCTTATGTTTAAACGCTTGTGCTTCATTGCTCATAAAGAGTAGTGGGGATTATTCTGAGAATAAATACATATATTTTTATAATATATAACTTGTGTGGTGTCCTTTCATTTGGTATTACAGGATTGCATATGGTAAAACAGCTGGCTTCACATGCCCTCTTGAGTTAAGCCTTTAAGGCTGCTTAGTTCATGCTACCCCTAGGATAGCTTGTCTATAAGGTTGACTTACAACCATCACCATAAGGGATTGTTTGGACTGATACAAGGTGCCCACAGAACTGTGGACATCATATACCAGGCCAACTTCTCACAAATATGCATCCAGTTAGGGCACAAGTTCTAAACAAGCATTTGCAATGCAATAAGTCTCGCATTTGCGCGAGTTTAAGCTATTGGCTTTTGTAAATGACAATGCCTTTTATTTATGTTTAAAAAACGAAAAAATAAATAAAAGGCATTGTCATTTGCAATGTCAATAGCTCAAACTTGCATAAATACGACACCTATAGCATTGCAAATGCATGTTATATTCTCCTCCCATCTGAATTACGATCAAATGTATTGAGTTCTGACTGATTCGCTAATTGATTTGTCAATAAGTGTTGACGATGAAATTGTCACTATGAAGGGTCTTTCTCAGGACTGTCACTTAAGTCTCTGCCTCTTGTAACAATGTGCTCCCTGTTTTAGAAACTTTATGGTTTTACTTATTGTAGTTAATTCTATGAGATGGGCATTATTCCAGGTCTCTTCTATACACTCTTTACACGTAAAGCATTGAATTCCATTGTGTAGAATAAATCCTGTTACTAGACTGATTAGAAAAGTGATTTTGGCAAATTATATTGCACCCAGTACATACTGGGAGTCCCCCAGGTACTTTTCTGCCGATCAAACTTACTGACGTCCATTGGTTGAATAATTTTCAGTAAATACTGGGACTTGCATATTTTGATACTAACTGTATTCCTCAATATAGGGGAAAATATGTAATGAGTGTTATTGATCACACCCATAAATAACAAACTCTGGGGTATATTCACAAGAAGGTGTGATAACTACCGCAAGAGTAGCGTAACACAACTTTCAACATCGCAGCCCATCACAGTACAATAACCCCGTGGCAAACTGGAATTCACAACATGGCGGTAGCCAGCGATAGACACCAGTAAGCGCGGCAAATATCTGCGTGAAAATCGACGCCACGCCGCAAAAATGAGGTACGTGAACGCAAAAAAAATGCGATGAGGCCAACCGCGGTACAAAAAGTAGCGAAAAACGTCCACAGGCCTGAAAATCCCATGCGTCTGGCGGGACAATGCACCATAAAAACCCCAGGAAAAACACACCAGAGACAAGCCAAAGCATGTAGCAAAATGGATGCACCCTGACCCATAGCAGAGCCCAACTCGAACCCTACAACCCCCACAGACTACCAGCAAGGAACAACGGGTCGGGAAAGGCCAAGGAGAAGAGGGAGATGAAGACGGGGTGCAGACCGCAGGAAAACAAGACCAGCGTCACGGAGGTGACAGAACACTACCAGCAACTGACCCACAATCAGAGGAATCCAGCACCCCCCAAACAGACACAATGTACACCGCCATCCAGTCTGCATGCAAACTAGCACAATGCGCCAACATATATGCCAACACAGAGGCAACACACACCTCCCCTTCACATCGCAGAAGGGCACACAACACCTGCAGCAGAGCACATAATACAACGCATCAGTGATGCTGGACAGGACCACCACAACGTCGACACCGACACCCTAAAAAAGCCCATGGACATCCTACGCAACCCCCCACCAGGTACCGAACAGCCAAGAGACCCAGAGGAGAACACCGAGCCTGCAACAGACCACACAAAGCACCAGGAGGCACAGCTGGCTCACAACACTTCACCCACCCACACATGGCACCCCAATGGCATGTGTCAGCACGCCAAAAGGTGGTGGCCCAACTGGTGTCGGAGAGGACTGAACCTATGGAATGCAAACCAGGACACATACGTAGGGGTCTATCACCCTACAGGGTCCACCCACACCCCACTAAGGAGAACCACGCTGCCATAGAGACACATGCAGATGCACATGCACAGCACAGAACCACGCCCAGGGGCACGCAATTAGCAGTCACACACTCATGTTGGCTGTGCTTACGATGGCTCTGGCCACTCCCTTCACGCGTGGAGTGGGCGACGACAAAGCTACATGTCCAGGCCCCAAACCGCTGCCTCCGGTGACATGTCTGCATCCGTGGTACACCGCACAATGTAAAGTCGTAGGGCCTAGGGACCACATGCATATTACAAGACCACAGGGACACACGCAGAGATCATGTTGAACTTGCTACAGGCATGTGCGCCCAGCCCCTTTATCGGCAGGGCCACATGTACAGTGACGCTTGTGCTGGATGTGTGTGGGGTGAGTGTAAGCTTTTCCGCACGGAATGTCTGGTGTTGGCAACCACTTGGACATTGGACACCAGTGCAACGCAAACAGAAAACATGCAATACAGAGTCAACTGATGAGCAACATGCAAACAGAAGTATCCGTGAGTTGCAGTGCATTGGGCTGTGGACTCTAGAGATGAGCACGCTCATGTGCAGAAAAAGTCTTGGATTGTGTCCCAATGATATATTCCTGATGCAGATGCAGTGGGGTGTGTCAGACCTGCATCATCTTCACCATCAACGTCGCAGGGCCCCACTCTTTTTGAGGTGACATACCTGAATAACCGCTCCAGAGCACAAAACACAATCAGCTACGGACAATGGCCTGTGGTGCACTGAGTCACTGGCACCTGGAGTGCTGAGCAGGGTAACAGGCTGATGATGGCAGCCACGACAGGCCTGAGCCACCAGGAAGTCTGTCAGGACCACTGCTTCAACTCTGGCAGATGACGTTTGGAGGTGGTCCTTGCGGTGGTGGCGTGTGCCTCCTGCAGCATGCTTTGTCCGAACCGGTCTGGACTCGCTTTGGTGTGTGAGCCCTGGTGGGACACATGTGGACCCGGAGGCTGTGTACCTTGCAAGGCCACAGAGTCATGGCATTGATGAGCCCAAAGCCCATGCCTCAGGACCCAGCCTATGTCTCCGGAGAAGGGGTCCCGGACTTGACCAGCACAGAGTTAGTGGCTCCGGATGCACTGCGGCTAGCACAGGCACCCCGCCACGGGACGGTGATTTGCGATGCAGTCAGATGGGCCATGCGATCTAAACGGGTAACCATCATTGTCCGAGGTGTATGTTTCGGAGTGTCTCGAGGGTCAAGACGTTGAAAGGTTTGATTTTATCCGTAAGCAGCAAATGGAGGAGTGGAGTGCGACAGCCCGTTGTCACCACCAATTCCGTATCAGCTACATGGGGGTGAAAACTGCCCCATAGTCCATAGGCATAGACGCCACCACTGATCGACCAGAGAGTGTCCATGAATGTTGGGGAACAGACTTAGTGGCACCCGGGGCTGAGTGGGGATGCAGACTGCGTTGATGCCAGTACACTGATATGGACTCCGCCATTGACGAATCATGACTCTTTGACCTACTGGACCGCAGAGTAGGCCATAGGTAGTGGTCAGCAGTGGCCCACAGCCACATGTCTCTGCCTTGCGATGCACAGTGCTAGTGACGCCAGGGCAGTTGTCGGTAGTGTACGAACATCTCCGTAACAATAATCCTTTTCTCTCCGCCAAGATGCAAGTCAACATCCTCGTAGGCCTCCCCTTGCTTGCAATGATGTGTAATCAGCCTTAGCACACTCAAAGATCCTTTCCAAATATGTGGCCTACTCAAGCACAGCCTAGGCCGAGAGCAGTGTTGGCCGGAGGCAGCGGACAGCATGGGCCATTCACCGAGTGTCGCCGGCATCGGTTGGTGGCCCCACCAGCCTGCGTAGTTCAGGTTCAGTGGCAGCACCTGTTCGGTCACCTCCGTGACTGTGACCCGCCTTTCCTCTGGACTGAGCCGCATCTTCCTCTTATTCCTCTCCGTGCATCCAGTGGTGTGGTCCCTCATCCACGGTTCGCCGGATGGCGTTGGACAGGGTTTGTGGCAGATCGGCTCACCAGATGGTGTTGGACAAGATTTTTGGCAGTACAGCTCGCCGGATGGCATTGGACAGCGTTTGTGGCAGGTTGTGTCGCAAGAAGCACAAATAGCACTATGCCTCACTGATCGAAGGGAGTCTCGGATTTGGAGCTTACACTGGCATGTGGTGGGCCCTTCATGACACACACTGGTGTTGGATGCTGATCAGTGTGACCTGGCTGCGTAGGGTCGGGCCTGATGTGTTTGTGGTCCAAAGGGCCGGGGTATGTCAGGCGCACGGGATCTCAGGCAACTCCGCCCACGAGGTAGGCGTTGGCCTCGTGGCGGGGTGAGAGGCACCGCCCTGGCAGAGACGTTGGGTTTTCTGGAAGAGGACAACGCCCAGGGCTACGTGCTTTTTATTCACATCCCTACGCTGGCCTGGCGTACGCCGGCCCCTCCCACTCTGCTCATGCTTACGGGTGGTAACAGGCAACATTTCCGCATGACCCCCACTGGCTGGGGTGACATGGTTGCGTCAAATGTCACTTCATTCACCAGACGTGCATGTCTCCATGGATATGGGTGTGTTGTGTATACTGCGGTTAGTTCAGTACTTCGCCGCCACTCTTGGCATTGTGTACTCTCACAATCATGTTTCGACTGCATTCTTCAGACATGCCTGATTGACACTTCTCCCCACATTTGGCTAATGTGTGGCTAAGGTGCCATGCCATTGATGGCTCATGTTCACGGCTTGCTCAGGTTACCATTGTGAGTTGTTCTGTCGTGTCTTGTGTGTGGACATGTTGTTGTGCATGTTGGTTGTGATTTTGTGATGTCTGCATTGCCAGACTTGAGGATTGCATGGTTGTGGAGTTGAGGTGAGTGGGGTGTTAATTGGGAAGTTGACAAGGGGCTGTGCATTTCCCTTTGTGCGATCTTGGAATGGCTGGTTGCTGTTGGACTGTCGGAAGATGAAGGGATCATCCACACTGGCTGTGTATTTGGAGGCGACATTGGTGAAGGTTCCACGGGGTTCGGATGTTGCCTGCACATTGATGTGTGACATGTACTTCCTGTTGCGCTGATTGTGAGCTGTGTCACCAGGGGGCACAAGTGGGACATGCGTGCAGTGGATTGCCCCCTACATGTGCGTGCATCCGGCTATGGCATATGGTCCTTGCTTGGTCACCAGCGAATCCTGTGCATTGTGTTGGCTGTACAGGGACGGGGTGCCAGGATGATGGTGGTGTCCAGGACAGGTGTGGGGGGACTTGGATGTGGCTGGCTGTGAGACTCCACTGGGTGTTGTTTGGGGTGTGCCAGGAGCGAACAGGTAGTGCACAGTAAGTAGCTTGGTGTGGGTGGGATGTTGGTGCTGTAGGCCTGTTAGGCAATGATGGCCAGGATGCCTAGGATGGATGACCCTTTCAGGCTGTAGTGGACGAGTGACATTGTCAGATGTTGGGCCTGTGAGGCAGGTGCGCTTCCTGGGGGGCCGCTGTAATTGTCTGCGCTGCCCCTGTGGTTGTCTGGGGGTGCCGGGTGGGTGTTGTGGCCCACTTGGGTGTCTGTGCTGCATGTTCAGTTGCTCCATGGCATCAGTTGCCCTTCCGATGACGCCCTGGGCAGGGCTCCCTTTTCTGGGGCAGATTGCCGTCCGACTTTACACCAGGTCAGAGCAGGTGTAAAATTCCTCCTGCTAAAACGCCTTATCGCGTGTTTTTTGTTCTTATCACCGACCTGTCTGGTCGTTGTGAATGTTGAGGTGTGGTGTTCTCATGGGTTTTTTGCACGGGAATGCCCACTCTGCATCTCATTAGGGATAGTTGCGTGGAGGCCTCTGTTGCGATGTTTTTTACGGTTGCGCTCACGGGAAAAGTGGTGCTGTGGGCTGTTAGCACCTGCTTGTGAATGGTGGGGTAAATTTATCACGTCTTTGGCTGCGATAAAGTACAGTTAATTCCGCAATAGCTCCTTGTGAATATGCCCCTCTTTGTTATCGCTATTTATCAAGTGTGATAAATATCACACCTTAAAAATGGCAACTAAATTGCCTTTTCTTTTGATTTGGGACAGCACTTCAAATAATGAAGCAGTCTTTATTATTGCAATCCTGTCACCTGATTGATTGACTCATCAGAGCCGTGAAAGTACACATTCAGCACATTCTTCCAATGATTTCCCATGGAGCACTTTTTCCTTTTAATTTTTAATCCATATATGCGATTTTCCTCACTTTTATGACATTGTTCCTTTTAAGTATTTGTCTTTTTAACTGGATGTGTGGGATCTTTTCAGTTTGAATTTTTCAACATTCGCATTTTGTTTTAGTAGTATTCCCTAATATACTACACACATTTATTTTTTTTACAGTGAAAGACCTTGCTGCATGTACCAAGCTACCAAGGGAGAGGGAGTTTACATTTGTTGGCTGAAATTATTTGTTCCTAACTTGTAGGATCACTCAAACCTCACCGGAAGACTGTGGCGTTTGTCGCCCCTGACTAGCACTCCACTTGCATACACACCTTTTTATCGCATCAGTCAGGTGGGTACAAACCACGTTCTTCAAGATTATGACTAACTGCTCAGCTGCCATGACACTGCTCAGCAACTCTATGCCATAGTACAATCAAGCAGACAGCCTAAAGGCCAAGATTGGCTGTCCTGTTTAAAATGAATAGCAGATGATCTCAGACGCATCTCTCAAACCTCCACACCAGCTTAAGCGAAGAACATAGGACCAGAGGCTACTCCTCCATGTGGGCGGAGGAATGTCGCCGTACTGCTTTCAGCAAGGAAAAGTTTGTTGCCTAAAAGGGCCAAGATTGACTGTCCTGTTTCAAATGAATAGCAGATGATCTCAGATGCGCCTCTCAAACCTCCACAGCAGCTTAAGCCAAGAACATAGGACCAGGGACGGCTACTCCATGTGGGCAGAAGAGCGTCGCCCCACTGCTTTCTTGCAGTGCGAGAAGTAGAAACATAAAAAGGTATTCTAAAAACTATTTTATGTTTCTGCTTCTCACACTGCGAGAAAACAGAAGGGTTTCGTTGGGGGCGGGCAGTTGGAGGCCCTGCTCTAGGGCAGGGGAGTAGTTTGGCCACTGTTGTGGGAGCTGACTGGGTGCCGACCAAACCAGCCATGCACACTCTGCCTTTTCTCAATGGAGGCTCCATGCAGCCTACATTGAGAAAATGGCCTCCCCATAGACGCCTGGCTGGTCGGCTTCCTGCTTCCGGGAGAGGAGCAGACATGATGCCGGACCAGGCCGGTGAGAGAAAGTTAACTTTTTTTTTGTTTTATTTATTTTAAATTAAACCTCCCCCATCTCCGCACGCCGCCCTGCCCCGCGCGAACCCCTGCCCCCCACCCGCAAGTCATGCCGGCCGCGAATGCCTCGGACAATTGATCTTGGAACTATATCAGTGGAGAAGTAGGGTGGCATCAAGAGATACAGGCAGCTGGATGGTCTTTAGAGGCACATGAGGTGTCACAGACCATGTTTTCTTTTCTTTGGACTAGCAAATGAGGTCTCAACAATACAGAAACAACCGAATCAGTTATCAGAGCGCTTTAGGGGAGAGGGGTTGGCCTAACGGCTAAGGCGCTCGACCTCGGACCTGGGGAACTTGGTTCGAGTCTCGGTAACGACGCCAAAAAACCCCTGTGATTCTGGGCAAATCACTTAATCTCCCCGTGCCAAATGAAAGTAACTGGTGCTATGTAAAGCGCTCTGATAACTGATTCGGTTCGGATCAAGTTCGCGCTATATAAAACTCTCTAAAAAAAAAATTAAAAAAAAGGTAAGTGATGCATCAAGCGAAGACAATGTGTGAGATAAGGTAGTATATGAACTTCCAATAGTAAGTACATACAATGGCATAGTTCAGAATTTGTTTCCACCTCTCCAGTATAGTATAATTGACGAGCACTGAAGCAATCAGGAAACACCCAAACAAGTAGGAGAAGTGGACATTGCTTGATGGGAAACAAACACAGGTTACAGTAAACCCCCTAAAGGAGGAGCAAGACAGAATCTTAGCAGGAGAGCAACCAGTAAGCGATAATAAAGAACACATGGAGGCTGTTGTAACTTTACAGAGCACTATTTATGGCAAAGTGACCTCCTTCTGACTCTGTTTTCACGGATCTGTATGTGCATCCCCCGACCTTTGTGAAGACCTTATCTACACCTTACAGTGTGGCCTCTCAGCCGCTTGTTAAGGGGTATATTTATAAAAAATTCATGCAACCCAACACAGCAAGCCACCTTGCTGCACTGTGTGAAAGGGCAGGAATGCACCATATTTACCATAATATGACACATACCTGTCCTTTCCTAGCATTGACTCACTTTGCTTGGCTAGCACCAACGCAGGCCCCCTTGAGTCAGGTTGCATGGTGCTGTGTTGCAGTCAGGTTGTTTTTGTACAGAAAGGAACATCATCTTGCACAAAAAGAATCCTCAGAGACATTTTCCTCTGTGGTGCTGCAGAATGCTGCATACATTTCTCCTAGTTGCTCCACTGGTACGGAGGCGTACAATTCTGATTCATTTCCAGGTCTACCAATGTTTGTAAATCTGAGAATGTGTTAGAATCCATGGGTGAATGCATGGGAACACCTATGCTACACCCATGGCATGCTTCCCTGCCGCAGAGTAACGCAAGGCAGTGATTTGTGCTGCCTTGTGTTATTCTAGATTTATCAAGCCACTCAGGGCCACAGCTTGATAAATCTCATTTAGGTTTTGTATCACACTTGAGTTCCCTTCCATGGTACAAGGGTGACACAAAACCTTGATAAATGTGCCCCAAGTCCCCACAATGTCCACTGGGACATAAAGTAACGCAAGGCCTCATTTATGGGGATTTGGCATAGGGCAGCAAACATGAAAACAGTTAAAAATGAGTAGAAATAAAGTTATTTATCCTCATTGCAGCTCCCCTGGGGATGCATAAGGTTTTGGCGCATGCCCAGTTTTACATGGTTTTGTAAATCTGGGGAAGCATCAAAATCCGTGGTGTTGCATGGGAACACCGACTGCAAAGTCCATGGAATGCCTCCTTAACACAGAGTAAGGCAACACAGTGTTTTGCGCTGACCTGCCTTATTCCATATCTGTGATACCATTCAAAAACTTTGCAAAGTGGCCATGCTTGAGCTCATAAATATGATTTTGTGATTTACACCATTGGAGCTTCACAAAAAGTGATGCTACGGGGGTGCAAGGGCCTTATATATATGCCACTTAGTGTGCATCATCCCTTGTCTCACGTCATTTTTACCTGCATATTCTAGGCTGTTTGGGAGATTCTGGATATTAGCTCATGCCACTTAATTTCTACCCTTCGACAATTATGCCTTATTTTCCACATGCATCTATTCACAACACATGTCATTCTCTTCTAAGCTACACCAGCCCCCACAAAATATATAGCTGAATGGCAAATACTGTGAATCACAAAAGAGGCTCACTGCTGTAGCACAAAAGACAAACTAAGGCAGTGTTCATTTACCTACCTTTTGCCAAGTCAGCTCCTTTACTTTGACTTCTAGATTGTCACATTGGCTAAATGCCACTTTTAATTGGCACTATGGTCGCTCTATACGGGAAACAGCCATCACATCACATGCATTAAAATACATGCAATTACAACGCGGTTGTTACAACAATCATGTTCTTACATCACAGTACTATTACAACGCAAGTCGTTACATCGACTTGATGTAGGGGGAGCGCCAACCTAAGGAATAGTATAATTTACTATTCCAACACCTTCCCTATTGTTGCGCACACTGGAGTTGGAATAGTAAATTATACTATTCCTAGGTCCAGCTCGCCCCCTACAGCAAATCGACATAACAACCGCGTTGTAATCGCATGCGTTGTAAATCCAGGCGATGTGAAGAGCTATATTCCTCTATGCTTGCTGAGCAATTATTACAACAAAGCATATCTAAAAGCTGTGCCAAGAGACCCCTTGATCCAAAACAAAGTCTTCAGCCAAGAATTTCTAAACTTTAGCGCCTGCACTTGTGTTACACAAATGGGTGCAGTGCGGCCAAAACAACATGAGCAACACCTTTGATCAACTTTTAAGTGCAAAAAGGTATTCACTCTCAGAGATGACACAAGCACAATGCTTAAACACCATTATGTTGCATAGTGAGAAACTCCTGGTAATGTACACAAAATAGGCATAACAGGGCTGGACAGCACAAAAACATCTAAAATTCCATGTAACTTCAAATAAACTAAGGTCATGCAAAGTAGCACCCTACGGCTTTGCGTGTAAGGAAAGTTGTTAGAAATGAGATTTCTGGTTGGCTTGGGCAAGCGCCTAAGCCAGGCAGAAACCACCACTATAGTCAGGGCAAGAGAGTTGCACACTGAAGATAGCCCCTGCTTACCCCCTTGGTAGCTTGGCATGAGAAGTCAGGCTTATCCCAGAGGCAATGTGTATAGTGCTTGCGCAATACACAGACACAGCAGCTAAACACTAGGCACGCCACAAAAGAAACTCCACACACGGTTATATCAAAGAAAGCATTTGTATTAGCCATAAACACATTAAAGCATAATCACAAATGTACACTGTGCTATCTGGCACTAGGCATTACTTTACAGAGGATTATATACATGACAGGGCCAATCGGCCCACTGTCAGAATGATTAGAACAGGTAGTAAAAGAGAAAACAACCAGTACCTACTGGTACAGACACTTTGCATAAATCACATTGAGGCATAAATCACAGTATGCATAAATCATATTAGAAATGCACCTCAGTATCACTCCCCAGGTGAGTACATCACCTTAGGTCCTTGTGCCATACCAGCACACCAGGTGCTCACAAGCCAACTGGCTTTTTTCGGGGGGCCCGTCTGGGACTTCCCCGCAAAGCCCTATGTCCATCAAAAGCCAGGGCACTAGGCTGCCACTGCAGCAGGGTACAGGCCCAATAGGCCGGTACCAGAAATTTGGGTGTGAGGGTGTAACTCACCCTTGTCTCTCCTGAGACACAAAATGCTCCCAACGTTGCAGCTGCCATGAACAGGCGGTACAGCTGAGTGCAATTCTAGGCACCAATAGTGCCTTGGGATCCCCTTTACACATGTGGCTACCTGCCATCTGGCAGTGTAGCGGTCTCACCAAGACTGGCATCATGTGTGCTTTACAAACCCCACTCACCAGGGTCTTCCTGTATAGCGGGATGCCTTAAACAGACTCACCCACACTCTGGGCAAGTCGGGCTTCCCCTGGGTGGTGTGGCCCCTCGCAGGGTCGAACAACACGTCTGCGGCCGATTTCACGGCTCACCTCTTCCCGCTAGGCTCTCTCTCTCAGAGGGTGTTGCTTCTATTCACTGGGACTTCTCTGCTGTGCCCGGCGATCTCTGGGGACCTGCCCCTCCCTTTACCAGGCAGGGGGAGGCGGTAATACGAAAGTGGAGCCCCAGAGGCTCCGACGCCTCTCGCTGCCACACTGACTCGGTGACGCACAGGGCTCTCCTCGGACTCCAGGAGCCCCACCTTGGACCAGGTGTCCTCTGCCTGTTTTCTGTTTCTGGCCGCAATTCCTCACTGCTCTCGGCATTGTGGCGGGCTCTTACCTCACTTCCTTGCTTTACGAAGCAATGCCTCCCCAACTTTTCAAAGGTGGAGTAGGCTCCTGCTCCACAGTGAGGATTGGTGCGGCCACTGCCTGACTTCTGGTGGGTCGTCCCACCTCCAGAAACCACGGGGGAATCCCTGAGGCCAGGATTCCTTGGCACAGCACTTTCGAGCATAAAAACCCCTGAGGCACTTCTCATGCCTCGGGGATGTGTGGGCCCACTTCTGAGGCTCTGGTCACCTTGGGGAGGAGAGCACGGCCCACGCAGTAGGGCACAAATGCTCCTCCAGTCTTCCTGCACCAGGCAAATACCCTGAAGCGCTCACAAGGAGAAAAGTCCCAAATTCATAGGGCAGAGGTGGGCTCAGACAGGCCAGTACGTAGAACCCTCAGGAAGCATCAGCTGGGTCCCACAGCAGTTCCTCCTGGCCCAGCAGTCCTTCAGCTTCCTGCAGGTCAGCACAAAGCAGCCCTTTACATGGGGTCACAGCCCCAATATTTATACTAGCCAGGTCTTTGTTCTGCCCTGGCACAGGGTTTGGGGATCCAGTCAAAACCAGTGCTGGGTGCACTCAATATTTTATTTACAGTGCACAAAAGTCCCCTTTGACATTGCAGGTCCCGGCCCCGGACACACCACAGGGGGGTGGAGCCAGCATTGTACAAGGCAGGCACAGACCTATTTAGGGTCAGGGACTCCTCCTCCAACTACTCCAAATGCAGATCTGCCTGTTCAGCCTAGTGCTGACTCACCCAGCCCCTCTGGAGCCACTGCACCTCCCCAGCCCCTGTCACTCCAGAGCCAGACATGCAATACACATCAGGCAGGCAAAAAGACACATAGCACACAGAAATGCCAACTATTAAAAGTGGCATTACTAAAATAGTGATAATAAATCTGTGAACACCATTACTCAGCATTTATTATTACTATTCCGAACATACCAAACTTGACCACGCTGCTCCTCTCATATCAAGAATTATCACTGAAACACTTATCAGGGAATCCCCAATGAATTTCTATGAGAGGGCAGCCTCATAGTAGTGAGAAACCAAAATGGTTTTTTGTCACTACCAGGGCAAGCCACACAGTTAAGGCCCATGTCCTAGCCTTTTCCTACAATGCACCCTGCCCATAGGGCTAGCTAGGGGCTAATTTAGGGATGACTGAAATGTAGTAAAAGTGGAGTCACAGACATGGCACCCACTTTATGTGGGCTTCACAGCGGCAGTAAACTGCACACGCAGGCCCTGCAATGGCAGAGGCCTGAGAAAGGTTTGAAAGGCTTCTGCGGTGGGTGGCGGGATCAGCGCTGCAAGCCCACCAGTAGCATTTAATTTTCCTGCCCCAGGTATATCATATACCACTTTACTGGAGACGAATAGGTAAATTACATACGTCAAAACAGGTGTAGACCAATCTTACCATGTTTACCACAGAGAGCACACACACTTTACACTGGACAGCAGTGCTAAAGTGCCCAGAGTCCTAAAACCACCAACACCAGGTCAGAAAAAATACTAGGAGGAAGACAAAGAGTTCATGGATGACCCTGCAAAAAGGGCCAAGTCCACGAAAAGTGCTAATAAAAACCTGGGAAACCAAGGGACAAAAGGAAGACTGTTTGATTTTATAGATGTAATATGTGCAAGTTCTAAGAACTTCTATATGTCATAATTTGGCCACATTGCACAATTTACTGAAATAAAATATAGCACGAAATTAGAGATTTGCATTTGGCATCATTACGTTTAAATTCATGTGATTTTGCATGATTATGCTAAAGCAAATTATGCAAATCTTGCACACCGTTTGAAAATGTGGCATTGCACACTTTTTTGTCATTCGGCAATGTAATGCTACCAATTTCTTTGCAGCGTACCGTTGCACAAATCCTGGTAAATCTGGACCATAGTGTCCAGACCTCCCACTCCAATGAGCTCAAAGTTCTAGTGTTTACCAAAATTGCCAAATTTGGATCTAACATGAAAAAACAGACATATTAACGCGAAATTCTGTCCAAGTATCTCTATTTCTTGCCCCAAAATACCCTCTTTTCTCAAGAATACTCATGCCACTAAGGGGCATATTTACAAGGGCATAGTGCCACCGGAGCATCACTTGTACTGACACTCCAGTGGCGCTTTGCCCTACTCCATACTTACAAAGGGGCACTAAGTCACTTTGAGTTGCTTAACGCTGCCTTGTAAATAAAAATACCCTTTTCATGCATCACTGTGTGTGTAAGAGGTTTGCAATGGGTGTTGCATGAAACACCCATTGCATTCTGACGCTGCCCCAGATTTACAAGAATCTGTAAATCTGAGGCAGCGCAAAAAACCAGTGCCAGTGAAAAGCAGGCATTAGAGTGGTGCAACAAGAAGAAATACTTGTATTTCTCCTCGTTATTTGCTCTTTCCATGTGTGTTGCGTTCTGTAACAAGAGTAGAAAAGAGGAAAATGCCATCAATGATTGTTTTTGGGAAGGGAGGTGTCCCTTCCTGCACAAAAATAATCATTAATTAATAGTGATTTGCTACTTCCATGTGTAGTAAATCGCCATTATTTATGGTTTATGTGCAGGAAAGGAAACCTGCACATAAACAGTAATCGCCGGAACGCAGGCACTCTTGCAAAAAGGCGCAAGGGTATCTGCACTGGCGCTAGGCAGCTATTTTAAGCGCTGTGCAAGGGAAATCACAGGGGCGCACCGTATTCTTGTGAATACAGCGCATCCCTGCTTTTTTTAAACGAGGCAGTGTGGCGTTGCAAAATTGCTCACAGCACCGTGCTGTGCCATTTCCTAGTAAATATACCCCTAAATGTGTATGAGGTTGTTTCAAGTTTATTAAGAGTAGGCTCCCGACTTATCCACAGTACAAAGAAGCACTCTCGCCCACACATTAAACCTTCACTCAACACAGCATGGCAGGGTTGAGGGTTTCAGCAAGTGAAATGCTGCCGTCTAGGACAAGATTTTATTCTTCTGGGAATTATAGGCAGCAGGGTGCTACTGGCTGGCGAAATCTGTCCATTATTTAACAGAAGCAATTTTGATACTTAGTAGTTCTATTCCTCAGCTGGATTGCTTTGTAAATGTTGAAATGCCCATTTTGTAATGGTAAACTAGAAGGCAGTAGCCTTTCTACTGTACTACATTGTGTTCTGGTTTGGAAACATAAGTAATAGATTCAGATAAAATTGATTTTCTGATGCTATTATTTAAAGGTATTTGTTTTCTTTGTACACAACGGGGAAAGTTAAAGAAAAACAAGATGAAACACAGTGAGAAAAGCTAAACAACCTTTTTGAAAAAAATCTCAAATTATCATTGTTACTCCCCAAAATCCACACCAGTTTGAAGAAAAGTGTATTTTGATGCCCCTGGTGATGGCCCTGGTTTAGGGCAGATATTACTGATAGGACTTACTGGGTGCACAGAAAGGTCTGTGTACACGTGAGGAATTGGGCTTGCCGAACTCGAATATTTCCATTTATCTGCTCTAATTTAGCCCCTAATGTTTTACCTTCCTAGTCCCTCCTTACAAGAGACCTAGGCTGCACCGTTGGAACGTCACTTTTTGTGATGTTCAGTGGCGCAGGAGCCTGCTCCACATTAACGTGGCACCATTAAGCCACTTTTTTTGCTTAATGCTGCCTCGTAAATATTGCCCCTTTCACACAATTATTTGCCTTAAAGGGGCGTGCAATGGGTGTTGCCGGGGGCGTTCCCAGCAACATATGCATTTTGACACTGCCCCAGATTTACGAGTAATCATAAATCTGAGGCAGTGCCAAAAACCTACGCCTCTCCAAGGGGGGCGTAAGGGAGGCACCGCGAGGAGAAATATCTTTATTTCTTCTCATTTTTCTTTTTCCTATGTGTGCTGCAGAATGCAGGACACATAGGAAAAGGAAAAAGCCTCATGTGATTGTTTTTGTGCAGGAAGGCTTGCCTTCCTGCACAAAAACAATCATCCCCTCAACGCAGGCACTCTTGCTCCACGGTGCAAAGGTGCCTGCGTTGGTGCATGGCAGTCTATTGTGCGCCGCTGCAGGGAAAAAGGACAGGAGTGTGCTGTATCTCATAGATACGAAGCGATACAAAAGGGGATGATGGACGGAGCGTTTGAACAAATCAAACACTCACCCCCAGTCAACTGATCTGGGTTTAATCCATCACCATTCTTTAGTTCACTCAGCCACCCCAGTTCAGACATGGCTATATGCAAATCATTCTGACCCTGTGCCTCATGGGAACAGTCCAGCCCGAACTGCCAAGCCATGTCTTCCCTGGACCGGAAACAAGCATCCTGGGACCGGTTTTGGATTCCTAATCCTCATCAGCCAGGCTATCTTGAATCCAGTGGCCAAGTGAACAAGGGACTCACGTCTGAGCATACCCTGCCACACTTAGGGCGAACAAAGCGATACAAAAGGGGATGATGGAAGGAGCGTTTGAACAAATCAAACACTCACCCCCAGTCAACTGATCTGGGTTTAATCCATCACCATTCTTTAGTTCACTCAGCCACCCCAGTTCAGACATGGCTATATGCAAATCAGTCTGACCCTGCGCCTCATGGGAACAGTCCAGCCCGAACTGCCAAGCCATGTCTTCCCTGGACCGGAAATAAGCATCCTGGGACCGGTTTCGGATTCATAATCCTCATCAGCCAGGCTATCTTGAATTCAGTGGCCAATTGAACAAGGGACTCACGTCTGAGCATACCCTGCCACACTTAGGGTGAACAAAGTGATACAAAAGGGGATGATGGACGGAGCGTTTGAACAAATCAAACACTCACCCCCAGTCAACTGATCTGGGTTTAATCCATCACCATTCTTTAGTTCACTCAGCCACCCCAGTTCAGACATGGCTATATGCAAATCAGTCTGACCCTGTGCCTCATGGGAACAGTCCAGCCCGAACTGCCAAGCCATGTCTTCCCTGGACCGGAAACAAGCATCCTGGGACCGGTTTCGGATTCATAATCCTCATCAGCCAGGCTATCTTGAATCCAGTGGCCAAGTGAACAAGGGACTCACGTCTGAGCATACCCTGCCACACTTAGGGCGAACAAAGTGATACAAAAGGGGATGATGGACGGAGCGTTTGAACAAATCAAACACTCACCCCCAGTCAACTGATCTGGGTTTAATCCATCACCATTCTTTAGTTCACTCAGCCACCCCAGTTCAGACATGGCTATATGCAAATCAGTCTGACCCTGTGCCTCATGGGAACAGTCCAGCCCGAACTGCCAAGCCATGTCTTCCCTGGACCGGAAACAAGCATCCTGGGACCGGTTTCGGATTCATAATCCTCATCAGCCAGGCTATCTTGAATCCAGTGGCCAAGTGAACAAGGGACTCACGTCTGAGCATACCCTGCCACACTTAGGGCGAACAAAGCGATACAAAAGGGGATGATGGACAGAGCGTTTGAACAAATCAAACACTCACCCCCAGTCAACTGATCTGGGTTTAATCCATCACCATTCTTTAGTTCACTCAGCCACCCCAGTTCAGACATGGCTATATGCAAATCAGTCTGACCCTGTGCCTCATGGGAACAGTCCAGTCCGAACTGCCAAGCCATGTCTTCCCTGGACCGGAAACAAGCATCCTGGGACCGGTTTTGGATTCATAATCCTCATCAGCCAGGCTATCTTGAATCCAGTGGCCAAGTGAACAAGGGACTTACGTCTGAGCATACCCTGCCACACTTAGGGCGAACAAAGCGATGTTATGTTAAAAAGCTTATACCGCGCACGTTCACCAAACGGTTTCTTGGCGCTCATAACAGACATAGCAAACCAGGGCGGGGGGTTTTACTCAAAGGCAGCTTTAAAGAGGTGAGTTTTTAATGTCTTTCGGAAAACATCGTATGAGGGGCAGTGACGAAAAGATGAAGGAAGAGAATTCCAAAAGGAGGGCCCTAGAAAAGAGAAACGAAGGCCGCCATGTTTCTTCCGGCGGTTACATGGAATGCACAAAAGGTTGTCAGCAGAGGAGCGGAGATTGCGGGTAGGGAGATAACGTTTTAATTTGGAGGAGATGAACAGAGGTGCTCGATTCTGAAGGGATTTGAAAATGGTGCACCCAAGTTTGAAGGAGCACCGTTTGGCCACTGGAAGCCAATGGAGACTCCTTAGGAGAGGGGAGACATGCTGGTGTTTAGGTTGGTGGAACACCAAGCGGGCGGCCTGGTTCTGAATAAGCTGGAGTCTTTGGAGCTGGTAGGCGGGAATTCCCACATATAGGATATTTGCAAAGTCAACCCTGGAGATGACTAAAGCCAGGATGACTAAAATGAGTGCCTCTCTGGTAAGAAATCGACAGATCTTACGGATCCTGCGCAGTTGGAAAAAGCAGGCAGATGTTACAGCCGAGATTTGCGATTTCATAGATAGATCCTCAGAGATGATCACTCCAAGACTTTTCACCGAGCTGACCGGGCGAGGGGGAATGCCCTGGGAGGGGGGCCAGTAATTATCCTCCCAGGGGTTGGTCGAGCCGCCCACCAGAACAAGTTCCGTCTTAGACGGATTCAATTTGAGCTGGCTGTGAGCCATCCAGTCAGAGATGTATAGCATTGTGGTTTGAAAATTAGTGCGGGAAGATGGTGAGGTGTCCAAAGGAAAGATCAATTGCAGATCGTCTGCATAATTATAGATAGTGGCCGGGGAGTGACGAAGAGAAGCCATGAGTGGTTGCATATATAAATTAAAAAGAAGAGGGGATAAAGCCGAACCCTGAGGGACACCACAGGAAAGGGGGGAGAGAAGAGCAGAGAAAGTGGAGAGGTGGACTGCCTGGGAGCGGCCTTGAAGGAAGGATCGGACCCAATCAAGGGCTACGCCCAGAATTCCGGCATTAGTGACACGGTCGATCAGGATGGCATGATCGACCGTGTCAAAAGCCGCCGACAGGTCAAGCAGTACAAGGGCTTGAGGAATGTTGTTGTCGGCCCCTGTTCTTAGGGTGTCCATGACGGCCGCTATCACCGCCTCAGTGGAATGGAGGGGGCGGAAGCCGGCCTGTTGCGGGTCCAAGAAAGATGAAGTCTCCACGAAAGTGCTCAGACACCGCGTTACATAGGTCTCTAAGATCTTACCTAAAAAAGGGAGAAGGGAGATGGGTCTCTAATTGCTTAACACTAGTGGATCTGCGTTGGTCTTTTTCAAAATGGGCAACACTACGGCCTGCTTAAAGGAGTCTGGAACAATTCCTGTGGCTAAGAAGGTGTTAAGAAGAGCCAAAGCAGGTTCAGGGCAAGTCAGAAAAATTTCTTTAAGGATATGAGGGGGACAGCAGTCTGCGGGGGAACCAGAACTAACTTTATGGAGAAGACTGTGAAATTCAGTGATGGAAATGGGAGGAAAAATATTGAATTGCTGGGGGTTTTCAGGAGGAAGGGAGAATGATTGGAGAGGAGAGGGAGGGGAGATATTGTTTTTAATTGTAGAAATTTTGTCCTGGAAGAAGGTATTAAGCTCATCACATAAGGCCTGAGAGGGCATGGGGGGAAGGGTAATGCGGTCAGGAAGGGAAAGCTTGTTGACAATCGAAAAGATGTCTTTGGCTTTGGAGGCTGACTCCAAGATTTTACGGAGAAGTAGGATGTTTTTGCCTCTAGAATGGAAGATTTACAAGTGTTCAGTAAAGTCATGAATTTTGTTTTAAGTAAGGGGTCATACTTATGGCGCCAGCGGCGTTCGGCTTGGCGAAGGGCCAGTTTGTCGAGTTTTAACTGATCGGTAAACCAGCACTGGGCGTCATGGGGGCGTGAGGTTTTTATAGTTTTTAGAGGGGCTACAGCGTCGGCAGCTGCCATCAGCCAATGCTCAAGAGTAGAGGCTTGGTTGGAAACTGGCCCGAGAGTAGATGGAGCTGAAACTGCCAAGAGGGAATGCAGTTCAGACAGATTGGCATTCTTCCAATTGCGAGCTGTGGTATTAGTGGGAGGCAGAGGGCGATGAAAGCTAGATAGATCAGCTGAAAAGGAGATGAAAAAGTGGTCTGACCACGAACAGGGGGTGATCAATGGAGGCGAAGTGTCTAAGTTAGCCGTCCAGACCTGATCGAGTATGTGGCCCTTACAATGTGTAGGAGTTGAGATCAATTGCTGACAGTTCATGCTGGTTAGAATTTCTGAGAACTGCTCAGACAATCGGCTTTCTCGAGGGTCAGTAGGCCAATAGTTGAAGTCACCCAAAATGATGACTTTGGCATGGTTGATGAGAAGCTGGGAGACAAGGTCCCCAACTAATTGTGGAAAGGAGGGCATGTAGATAGGGGGTCTGTATATGAGAACACAAGTGAGAGAGGTCCTGGCCGAACGAAGTTGAATAGTAAGAGATTGAGTATGAGGGATGGGAGTGCAGTCTAAGATGGAAAAGGCATGTTCTTTGCGGATAATAGCAGCAACTCCGCCCCCAACTTGTCCTCCAGGGCGGTTGACTTGTAAGATATAGTAGCCGTTAGGAGTGGCGGCCAGGATGTCGGGTACAGAGTCGTCTGTCAGCCAGGTTTCGGACAGGAAGAGAATGTCAACGTTGGTGTCGTCGAGTAAGCGATAAATTTCTAATTGGTGTTTTACCATGGAGCGGGTATTGAGGTAAAGGAAGGTTAAGGCTCGGGTCGCTGGTTTAGGGACGGGGGGGTACCGGGGTCCGGGGGTAGGTACAAGTTCAGGCAGAGAAGGGGTTACCGAGCATAGAGAGGTCGAAATACCGCACTCCTTAGCCCTCCTGATGGCATCAGGTGGTGGAGGAACAGCATATTGCAAGGTGCATAACTCAGACGCCGAGTACTTGAAAGTTTGGGTAGGGTGTAGGGCCGCAGGTCGCGGCTGGCCGCGGACGGGCGCAGATGGGCTGGACTTTGGCGCGACTTCGGCGCGAAGTCGGCGCTCCCGCTGCGCTCGTCCGCTGCGCTTACGCCATATCGTCATTATGTAGGACTGCGTTTAACCACTAGACCGCTAACCTGCGCTGGGTGAGGCAGGGCGGAAGTGGAGAATAGAAGGCGGGGACTGGCGCTCTGCAGTTCGACCCTCCGCAACAAACGGCACTCAGCCGGGGCGGAACGGGGTCTGGAGCGTAGATAATGCAGGTGAGATCTCTCACTGACGGTAATTGCACAAACACAAATTACAGTTTAAAAGTTTCAGTTTTTAAAATTCCACAACAATAAAATGCAAGGAGCCGTGTTAAAAAGCTAGTAATCAGCTTAGCAACATTAGCAACATTAGCGGGGAGATGGCAAGTAACAACCCATCAGCAGCCTAGATCGCCGCGTCTGTCACCTGTGACCCCCGTTAGCACAGAAGATATACTCCTCGGTCAATAGCCACTAGACCGCTAACCTGCGCTGGGTGAGGCAGGGCGGAAGTGGAGAATAGAAGGCGGGGACTGGCGCTCTGCAGTTCGACCCTCCGCAACAAACGGCACTCAGCCGGGGCGGAACGGGGTCTGGAGCATAGATAATGCAGGTGAGATCTCTCACTGACGGTAATTGCACAAACACAAATTACAGTTTAAAAGTTTCAGTTTTTAAAATTCCACAACAATAAAATGCAAGGAGCCGCGTTAAAAAGCTAGTAATCAGCTTAGCAACATTAGCAACATTAGCGGGGAGATGGCAAGTAACAACCCATCAGCAGCCTAGATCGCCGCGTCTGTCACCTGTGACCCCCGTTAGCACAGAAGATATACTCCTGGGTCAATAGCCACTAGACCGCTAACCTGCGCTGGGTGAGGCAGGGCGGAAGTGGAGAATAGAAGGCGGGGACTGGCGCTCTGCAGTTCGACCCTCCGCAACAAACGGCACTCAGCCGGGGCGGAACGGGGTCTGGAGCGTAGATAATGCAGGTGAGATCTCTCACTGACGGTAATTGCACAAACACAAATTACAGTTTAAAAGTTTCAGTTTTTAAAATTCCACAACAATAAAATGCAAGGAGCCGCGTTAAAAAGCTAGTAATCAGCTTAGCAACATTAGCAACATTAGCAACATTAGCGGGGAGATGGCAAGTAACAACCCATCAGCAGCCTAGATCGCCGCGTCTGTCAAATACAAAAGGGGATGATGGACGGAGCGTTTGAACAAATCAAACACTCACCCCCAGTCAACTGATCTGGGTTTAATCCATCACCATTCTTTAGTTCACTCAGCCACCCCAGTTCAGACATGGCTATATGCAAATCAGTCTGACCCTGTGTCTCATGGGAACAGTCCAGCCCGAACTGCCAAGCCATGTGTTCCCTGGACCGGAAACAAGCATCCTGGGACCGGTTTCGGATTCATAATCCTCATCAGCCAGGCTATCTTGAATCCAGTGGCCAAGTGAACAAGGGACTCACGTCTGAGCATACCCTGCCACACTTAGGGCGAACAAAGCGATACAAAAGGGGATGATGGACGGAGCGTTTGAACAAATCAAACACTCACCCCCAGTCAACTGATCTGGGTTTAATCCATCACCATTCTTTAGTTCACTCAGCCACCCCAGTTCAGACATGGCTATATACAAATCAGTCTGACCCTGTGCCTCATGGGAACAGTCCAGCCCGAACTGCCAAGCCATGTCTTCCCTGGACCGGAAACAAGCATCCTGGGACCGGTTTCGGATTCATAATCCTCATCAGCCAGGCTGTCTTGAATCCAGTGGCCAAGTGAACAAGGGACTCACGTCTGAGCATACCCTGCCACATTTAGAGTGAACAAAGCGATACAAAAGGGGATGATGGACGGAGCGTTTGAACAAATCAAACACTCACCCCCAGTCAACTGATCTGGGTTTAATCCATCACCATTCTTTAGTTCACTCAGCCACCTCAGTTCAGACATGGCTATATGCAAATCAGTCTGACCCTGTGCCTCATGGGAACAGTCCAGCCCGAACTGCCAAGCCATGTCTTCCCTGGACCGGAAACAAGCATCCTGGGACCGGTTTCGGATTCATCATCCTCATCAGCCAGGCTATCTTGAATCCAGTGGCCAATTAAACAAGGGACTCACGTCTGATATCTCATAGATATGGCGCACTCCTGTCCTTTTCTTTTGCTGTAGGACAGTCCAGCAGGAAGGGCAGCACATCAGGAAGGCCTGCTATGCTGCCCTATGGCAAAAACACATAAATGAGGCCCCCAATAATTTCGATGTTCTGGCACCGAGTGCTGGCCCTGTCAGCATTGTACGTTTTGTGGGAATACTGCAGCTCTATGGTGTTCCGCCTTGGAAATTTCGGCGCATATTTAAAAAAATACCCGGAGTGTAGTGTTACGCCAAATTTGGCTACACCATGCTCCAACATTCTTTAAGCTCAGGGATGAACTGTAGTAACACAAATATGGAACACCACTGCATTTCTGCTGGCGCTAAAAATGCTGCCTAGCACCAGGCCAGGCACCCATGCGCCATGTTGCTAGGGTGTCTGCGCTGCAGGGGTGATTGTTTATGTGCAGGAAGGAACACCGTCCTCCACATAAACAATCTATAATGGCGATTTGCTCTATCGCTGTGTGCTGCAGAATGCAGCACACATGGAAACAGCAAAATACGAGGAGAAATTAATAATTTTGCCTCATGTCGCCAACCTAATTACTTGTAAATCTGGGGCAGCATCAAAAAGCAAAGGGTATGTGCGGAGGGACGCCCACAGCAACACCCATTGCCCACCCTTTTTCTGCAGCGGACTGCGACTGCAAGGGTTATATTCACAAGGTGGCGTTAAGCCACATTAAGTGGCTTAGCACCACCTTGTAAATATGTTAAATGGCACAACGCAATCAGAACATCAGAAAAAGTGATGCTCCTGTGGCTTTAGGGGCGTGTTAATATGCCCCTCATCTGTTATATGGAGGCAAAATGTCAGTTGGAATCACGGGGAGAAGCATGCAGAAATCGGCATGATCAGTCCGATTTTTCATGCTCTTTACCAAAAAAGTTTAAATCCTGCTATTTCCTCGCCATAAAATTACACAAGCCCACCTGAATAATATGTGACTGGAAAATGACTGAAATTATCACAAGCCACTCATAATGAAGGCCTTGGTCTTTTAGTTTCAGGTAAGTTTTTGATACATTTCATCTATGAATATTGAAAACATTGCGCCACCATGATTTTGACAAAAGTGATGTTTGGTTGTGCAATCACTAATTCCTTGGCCTCTTTCCCGTCTCTGACAGAGCCCGAGTTCGAGGTACTGTGCTCTAAAATTAAATCTGGCTCCCCAGCCAACCCCTTGACGCCGAAACACTTTCTCCAATTCCACTCTTGCCTTGCTCCGCTGAATTTTAACTTGGTCCATCTTTCTTTGACTTCAGCGTCTGTTCCTAGGGCCTGGAAACACGCCAAGGTCATGCCTTTGCTAAAGAAGCCCACGCTGGACCCCACCGAGCCAGCCAATTTCCGTCCAATTTCCCAACTGCCCTTTTTGGCCAAGGCCACAGAATCACATGTGAATGCCATACTGTCCAGGTTTGTGGAGCAGAATGATATCTTTGACGCGTCCCAACATGGCTTTAGGGCTCGACACAGCACGGAGTCGGCGCTACTGGTGGTCACGGAGACCATCCGGGCGACCTTGGACGTGGGAGACTCAGCGGCCTTGGTCCTGTTGGACCTAAGCGCCGCATTCGATACGGTCTCTCATGCAATTCTCCTGCGACGCCTCCTGGATATTGGCATTAGAGATCTGGCCTTGGAGTGGCTCCGGTCATTTTTGACAGAAAGGTCTTTCCAAGTGCATGTTCCGCCTTTCCAGTCGCAGGAGTTTGCCTTACGCCAAGGTCTACCGCAGGATCAGTGCTAAGTCTCCTATTGTTCAACATCTACGTTCAGCCTTTGGCTGTATTGGCAAGGGATAGGAGCTTGGCACTGGTATCGTACGCTGACGACACCCAGTTGGTGATCGCTTTCTCCCAAAAAATCGTCACAAAGCTGGTGAAGTTCAAGGAGGATCTTGCCGCTATAGCGGACTGGATGGCAGCTAACTGCCAGCAGTTGAATGCAGGCGAGTCCGAAATCCTGCTGTTCGGAAGAGACCGTGGGATGTGGTCCGAGAGTTATTGGCCAGACCAGCTGAATCCTGCTCCGGTTCCCAAGGAGACCGTGAAAAATCTCGGTATTTGGTTCGAAAGAGAACTAACCTTCGACGCCCAATCGAAAGCTGTGGCCGGATCGTGCTTTGGCGCTCTGAGGAGCCTGAAACCTCTACTGGGCTTTTTCCCCCCGAAAGTTCGCCAACTCATTCTACAGGTGACCATTTTGTCGCGATTAGACTATGGGAACGTCTTTATCTAGGCTCAAACCAAGCCAGCGTTAAGCGCTTGCAGAGGGCACAGAATGCGGCTGCTCGCATGTTGCTGGCTCTCCCCTCTATCTGTTCAGTTTCCCATGTCTTACATATACTTCATTGGCTGCCAATAGCAAAGCGCATCCAATTTAAGACGCTTTGCTTAGCGCATAAGATCTTATCACCACAGGCTCCTGTGGGCTTGAGGGGACTGCTGCAGCCTTACACCCCCCGTCGCCTTTTAAGATCTGCCACCGCAGCACTTGCATGCACTCCGCGTGTCCAGAGAACCAGAGCGGGTGGTCGTTCCTTCCGCTGTCTGGCTGCGAAACTTTGGAACTCGCTCCCCGGGTCAATCAGAACAATTCAGAAACATCTTGCGTTCCGGAAAGCCATTAATACCTGGCTTTTTCCGGCTTAAGGCTGGTTGTCGCGGTTAAAGTCCAGGAGTTGTTGGTTTGCGCTGGGACGCTCCGTTGCTGGGGCAGCCATGCGCGTTATAAATCTAACAAATAAAATAATAAAATAAATCAGGTTAGGCACATCAAAGTTAAAAATTTGGCGTCCAAGCTAACTGTTTGAGAATTATCTTCAGATTTGTTGTCGTCCCTCTTGAATCATTTCTCTCTGTGTCCCTGCATACCCTTGCAAAATGACCCTTCTTATTGCACCTCCTACAGGTAGCCGTTCTTAACTGACAACTAGCAGAATTAGCCAAATAATTAAAACTACCACAACCGTAACAACTCAATCTGTTATTCTCTCCATCAGTCTTAGGTTTGGATTATTTGACTGCTTAATGTGGTATACGTCATTGTCAGAAGCTTCCCTAAATCTTGCGACACTAGTTCAGAAGAAGTGGTGGAACGAATTTCTTTTAAACAGAACGCAGGATGTTCAATAGCTCTAGCTATCTCTAACACTTCTTATAGATCAGGTTGCTTCTGTAGCAGTTTTTCTTGGATTCTGATATTGTTAGTACACTGTACAATTTGATCCCTAATGAGAAAATCATTTAATTCATCAAAACTGTACAAACTACTCAAACCCCTGAGAGGCAATACATAATTCGTAATACTTTCATCTTTACCTTGTGTTCAGCAGAAAAACTTATGTTGTTTCAGAACCATATTGATTTTTGTCACCAAATTGTTTTTTTCCAATTTTATGAAGGTATTTATGTAAGCCATGTTCATCACCTTCTCCATCATTGTCGCTCTCTGGTTCAGAAAGAGATTAATCAATTTTTCTGCCATGCATTCCTAAGCGTTGGAGAAGTACATGTTGCTTGCTTATGAGTGAGAATCCCCCCGCCCCCTATTACAATCAAATACAATTTCCATGGGACATTTGGCTTTCCTACTTTGTTCAAGAATGGAATAAGCTGGGCCATGCTTGCTGCTGCCATGGGGAAAGAAAGTTAATTTATCACCAGTAAAGTTACTTCTAACCAGTAAATGCCCAAAGAGGAAATTAATAAATGTATAGAAACCAAAACAGGAACGAAATTTGCACCTTAAATGTACTCTCCCCAATAATGTTAGAAAGCAAATCCCAAATATAATTTAAAATTGCAGAAATTTAAGGATCTCACCAAGAAAGCATGCATTAAAAGACGTACTGGGAATATAACTTTTCCCCTCAGAACATTTGGTAGATAATGCAAGGTGTGCGCATCACCAACAGTAGGAGGTAGAGCACTAGTGTATTCCCTATTCTCTCTGAGGAGGGAATTCGACCTTCCCGTACAGTATCTTTAGTACATGTGAGGTGTGCGCTTCACCGAAAGGAAGAGGTGGCGCACTAGTGTTTCTCCAACGTCCTTTGTTTCTGACGTGGAGTAATCCCAAAAGTGAGTGATAGAGGTGCCGTAGCAGGAACCAGCGGAGACAACTCCAATCCACTGTAACCAGTCCCAAAGGGGCTCAGAATGCAAATTTCCCACTGCAAGTGCCAGATCTTGCACCTAGGAGAACCGGAAGCCGCTAAGACAACGCCGAGAGTGGCTAAAGGGTGCAGACTGCCTACCGCAGGTGCAGATCCCGCATCAGCAGAGAGAGCAGCTGAAACCACGCCGGAAGCGGCTAATAGTGTAGACCACCCACCACAGGCGCAGGTCCCTCACCTTCACAGGAGAGCCAGGAGCACGTCAATAGTGCCAGAATGTTAAGGAAAATGGCCTGGAAGAGCCATGCCTATCTGTGACACATCCAGGACACGCCACCCAAATGTTTGTTTCTGTTCCTGCACCCGCTGCGTGTAGTCTGGGGTAATTTGAATAGATCCGTCTTCAAAGGCGGACAGCCTTCAGGATAGTGTCCTTGTCCCTATAATTAAGGATCCTGGCAATCACTGCTCGTGTCAGTCCCTCTGGCAGAGGAGGGGGCCCCAGCGCCCTATGTGTGTGTTCAACTGTGAAGACAAGGGATAGACTGGCTGCTCAAGGAAAAGTTCTGGATCCGTACCCTTCATTCCCTCAGAGAAGTCCACAAAGCTCAGATTGCAGCGGCATGAACGGCCCTCCTCATTTTCAGCGCACATCTCCAATTTCTGTGTTTGTGCTGCGAGGCTGCCAACCGAGGCTCTAGAGACATCCACACCTTCCTGTAGTTTGGTCACAATTTGTTTCATCACCAAGGACCTCTCTGCCACCTTTCGGAGATCAACCCACAGCAGGTTCACGTCCAAAGAAACGGCACGATCACAGCCTGCACATTAGCATTGGAGGACTCTATTCCCATCAGGATCTGGATCCCCACGGATCCCTGCAGCTCATGCAGGGCACCCCTTTAGTCTCAGTGCTGCGTATTGATCCATTTTTGCTTGTTGGATGTCACTCTGTCCTTACCCATATTTGGTGGACTCAGTTGTGCTTCCTGCGCAGGGAAGATCCAACTCAGCATCTCCGCCAGCTCACCAAGCTACTCATGGTCTCCCTGGGGCTCCAAAGGTGCCCCGTGGTGGAATCGGCACCCTTATCGGGGACCACTTCTGCCTCCCTACACCAATGGTCAGCTCCTTGCAGGGTGCCTTTTAGATCCACACCCCTTGTTCCAGGAGGTCCCTAAAATGTAGGCAAGTGCTCTTGTCACTACGGGGGCCCCAATCAAAGCATTTCTACACCAGGTCAACTGCACCTCTTCCTCCGCCACCTCAGCTGCAGCTCATTCGGGGGCCCCTTGCAGTCTCTAGCCCATGTCCCTCAAGGGGGTCCTCACCACAGCTCCCACCTCTCCTCTGGCATCAGGCAGCAAGCATCTGCAATTCCCACAGTCCGCCTTGCCCCCCGATGGGGAGAGGGGGTTACAATCACCGTTCCCACATGGTTTGCAGGGGTATCGCTGTATGGCCCCACGCTCACCTCACTACAACAATGCAGCTCAGGTCAGGCCCGACCTCCTCGCAGCCATACCTCTGGCCAGCAACCAGCCTGCTCGTGGTCCACGTCTAGCAGCTGCAGTTCTTCGCCTCAACCAGGCCTAGCTACCACTGTCAATAGAAGCACAGCTGCTCCCTGACACAGTCCTCACATCAAGCAGGATATATCTTTGTGGCGCCTGTTTGCAGCCCTGCCCCACCACAACAGTTGCTGACTGGCCTCTGAGACTCCCGGCTCAGCAGTTCAGGAGCTGTATGGCCAGACCAGACCCTTCAGTTGGGCTGCTCTCCCAGCAGTCGCTGCTCCTCTTCCATCTTTCTCCGGAGGCTATCCTGCACTTGCTCCAGGCTGCATCAGTGGCAAGGACTCAGGCATTGCACAGTCAACAGCAACAGACTGCATTGCCTGCCACTCACTCCACAGTCCTTGCCCGTTACTCAGTGTGCTGCCATTTTAGGTACCGCAAAATCCAACAAAGGCCAAAATCTTGCACGGCTGCCTCCCCTGTATTGGTGTGTGGGACATGCCCTAGAGGAGGTGTAAAATGCATCTCACTGTCCTCCACTTCCAATGCTTCTCCTGCGGGGTCAATCCGGAGCGGCTATGCATCGGGATGGTGCAAGATGCCTTAATTGGGGCAGGAGCTCTTCTGTGCTGCTGGTGAATGGCCATGTTGCCCTCTCTTCACATTGTAAAGGAAACAAAGGCACTATGCATCTATTCAGATATTTTTCAATGTACAGAATGAAAATGTTAGGGGGAGTGGGTTCGGCGCCGAGTAAGATGGCCGCCTAGTGTGGGGTCTCCGCTTCACCAGGACTATCCACTTTATTTTTCAGCGCTTATATGCCTTCTTCGTCGATGTGGGACAGCGGAGGCCAATACCGGAACACTTGCTGCGGCGGCTGACAACAGTTTTTGATGCCGGTAACCCTGTGGCTCTGTTCTGCGACCGTGACCCGCTTCTAGTCACGGAGGCGGGCCGCCGCCATTTCGCGCATTCTTCTTCACGGAGCTGCCCGCTGCCACTCACCCTGAGGGTCGATATCTGGGACCCTTCCAACAATGGTGAGCCTTTTATTTGCAGCGTGTTCCTCTAGGCGTATTTCAACAGTTTGCCGACTTTCATCTACTTAAATCGCGTTTTTTTTGTTTTTTTTGTTTGGCAACAGGCACCTGCATTACAGCATTTCTTCATAAGGCTTCCTGACTGGATTTGCACTCGGTGCCACAGTGTGTTGGAATGGAAGTGTTTTTTCTTTTTAAGTTGAATTGCTAACGCACTGAGCGGCGTCTTAGTTGCGCAACTTAACAGCCGTAATCTGTTTTTCCTCACAGAACAGACTGCCTCCAATTCAGATGCTCTTATTACGTTGCCTGCTGCCCTTTATTGTTCCTTCTCTTGTTCCTTCTACGTTGATTCACGCACCAGTGGACCTTACATATAGCGTGCTTGTGTCAGTGTGCCAGGAAATAGCAAAGTGCCACTTTATGCCGGATTTCAGTGCTTTTAATGGGGTCTATGCTGCGCTACTTGTCTACATGTCAGTCAGGTTGAATGCAGCTGTTTCACCCTGCATGGCTCCCTTAACTTGACGTTAAAGCCACAAGAATGCATATCCTTCCACTCATGTTTGCTCCCAGACCATTTTAAGTGCTGTCATCTTCTTCATCATCTGCTGGTGGGCTTAAGCATACCTTTTTGTTGATACTTTTGCTTCCAGTTGGTTTTTCCATGCTGCTGGCTGCCTTCTTTTTGTTCCTTATGGTGGAGGGATTTGTAAAATCTACAACGCTACCTGCGCCATTGTTTATCTTTGCCTGGTGACTCTTTATCAGCTGGTCACTCCGGATGATGTTCATTTCATGGACTTCCTTTCATGCACAATTACTTTGAAGTGTATCTACTCATTCGAGTCCCTTTACACCACTCAGGCGCCTCACTTTTGGGATTGTTCAGCTTAGGTCCTTGTTTGCTGAGCGTCTGTCCTGTAAGCCCCTCACCCAATTTTTGAAGTCTCTCATTCATATGGTAAAATTACGCACACCTAAGTTCATTTTTTGTTCCTTCCAAGTGCAGTCCCGTCTCTTCTTCTGTGGCGCAGTCCGCTTCCATCTCAGCTCCACAAATGGCTGGCTCTGTACCGCATCGCTCCTCAGTGGCACAGGCTACTTCTAACAAATCCTCGCCTCCTGTATCCTCCTCCAAGCGCCTAAAGCAGGATCCTCCTTCCCCTGACAAGACATCGTCTCCTATCTCTATGGAGTTAATCTTGGAGGAAATACGTGCTTTGCGTCCTTTCATTGAGGAGACTAGTGAGGATATACAACTTTTGAAAGAAAAATGGGTGGTTATAGACAACCGGATTACCTCAGTTGAACAGCAACTTCCTGACATACAGTCTAACTCACTGCGTATATCCGCTCTAGAAAAGTCTGTTATCTTTCTCCAGCAGCATGCGGAAGATTTGGAAAATAGAAACAGAAGGAATAATCTTCGTATTTATGGCCTGCCGGAATCCCTTGAAAGGGACAACCCGGTGACTTTCTTTACTTCCTTCCTTCCTAAGCTCTTGGACATGTCACCATCTACTTCCATCAGTATTCAAAGAGCTCACAGACTTGGTCCTCGCTCAGCCACCGCTACAAAGCCGCGTGGAGTTATCATTCTTTTTTTTAAATTCACTGATCTCCTTTCGGTCCTCTCTGCAGCTAGAGCTAAACGTCATGTTTCCTGGTTGGGTCAGCGTGTGTTTCTTGCTCAAGATGTCTCTAATGCCACAGCTTCAAGACGGAAATAATTCCTTTCTCTTCGCCCATCTTTGCGTTCCCTTGGTGCGCGCTATGGCCTGTTCCACCCTTGCATCTTCAAAGTCACTCATCAAAATAAGACTTGGACCTTTCAGGATCCTGGCGAACTTAAGAACTTCATTCTTCTGCAAAACAACGGTGGCATGGATACCTCTTCCTCTCCATCTGGCTGGTATGTTTTTTGGATGTTTTTGATCGATTTTGAACACTTTTAATTTTTTAATTTTTTAATTTATTTTTTTTATATGTCTTTTGGATGTCTCTTGATACTTTCTATTGGTTTTTCATGTTCCCTCAGCTTGGTTGTTCATTGCCGATTTGTATAACATCCACTTGCGCTTATGTGCTCCAGTTGTGTTCTTGACTTGTGTTCCATTCGCTCTCGTTTTTCGTTTTCATCTTTGTGATTTGCTGTCTCTTTTATATTGTATTTTTTTGTCCTATGCTTGGTTCTAATCATCTTTCTTCTCTCCCACAGATTTGTATCCTTGGTTCCATCCTCCTTGTCTATTCCTTCCTGTGGTTCTATGATGTCCGGGTGCGGTTGTGCCCCTGCTCTTCGATTGGTTCATCTTGTTAAGTGTCGCCACTTCCCCATCCTCCTTTTTGTACCTTCCCCTCAGGTATGTTTAATGCAGTCATCCCTTTGGATTTGTGCTGTCTCTTCTTTCTATCCTATCCCTATCCTTTTTTTCCTTTTCTTTCTTTGTCTTTTCTCTTCCTGACCCTTGGTTTCCTTTTTTCCTATCTGCTTTCTTCCCTCATTTTTGTTTGCTTTGTTCCTAATCTCTTTCTTATCAACATTGTATTCTGCCTTCTCTTATTCCGGGGCATTTATTCTTTTCTCTTTCTCTCCCCTCTCGCTTCCTTTTTTTGCAATTATTTATTCATATATTTCTTGCATCTTTTTATTGTACTTACAGTGTTCCTATTTTTAGTGTTTTATTTACCATATTTATCCTGTTTCACAATTCAGAGTTATGTCTTGGAATGTTAAAGGTTTTAATAATCCCATTAAACGACAGAGGATACTTGCCCACCTATCTTCCTATACACCTGATATTGTTCTCTTACAAGAGACTCACCTTAATGATGTAGAATGTCTTAAATTACAGAGGAGTTGGGTGGGTAATGTGTTGTTTTCTCCAACAGAAAAGAAAAAGAATGGGGTTGCCATTTTAGTGCATAAAAAGCTTAAATGTAAAGTTTTGCTTGAGGAGAAAGATTCAGAAGGTCGTTGGATTTTGGCCAAACTGATGATTGATTCTGTTCCCTTGACTGTCTTCAATGTTTATGGCCCTACCCAGCCTGACTGTGTGTTTTGGTCGACCATCACAAGTAAATGTACACAATACAAAGATACGTTTTTCCTTTTAGGTGGTGATTGTAATCAAATTGTTGCTCCCTTTCTAGATCGTAAGTAAACTGTTCGTTTTGTTCCACATAGATCTCATAAACAATTTTTGAACACTATCTCCCAAGCTAATCTTTCAGACTCCTGGCGTCTCACGCATCCAGACACCCTTGACTATTCTTTTTTTTCTCACCCCCATGCGTCCTTTTCTAGACTGGATTATATCTTTCTCTCTCACCCTCTCACTCAGAATCTTCTTTCTTCTTCTATTGAGCCTATTGTAATTTCAGATCATGCCCCCATTGTTACAAATATTGATCTGCTCCCCCCTTGCCCCAAAATCTCTCGTTGGCGTTTAAATTCTTCGCTTCTTACTGATCCCGACTTTTCTTCCTCTTTCCGTATTTTCACCAATGACTTCTCCTTACCAACTCTACCCCTGATATTTCCCCACATACTCTTTGGGACTCTTTCAAGGCAACGGCATGAGGTTTTATTATCAATTTTGTTTCCCGGAAGAAGAAAACATTTCTTCAACAGCAGAAAGCCTCTCTGGCCCATATTAAGAACTTGGAGCATCAGTTCTATACATCATCGGCTAAGTGTATGTCACCAGAGGTATTGCGCGCCAAAATTTCCTTCAACAAGTTGTCTACGGACAATGCCTCCTCTATACTCCTTCGGAGTAGTACTTGATACTACGGCGGTCGTAATAAATCTGGCAAACTTTTGGCTAATTATCTTAAGTCCCGCAAGGAGCGTACCTGTATTGAATCTATTTTTTCCCCAGATAACTCTCTTCTTCATGAAACCGATAGTATCCTTGAGCAATTCCAACTTTTTTACAAGAACCTCTATACCCCAGAATCTCCTCCTTCTCCCTCTATGCTACATTCTTATTTTGAGAAACTCCCTAAACCCTCTACCCCAGACCTTAATTTTGCCTCCCTGGACCTCGATCTTACTCTTCAGGAGCTTTCTGCAGCGCTTTCCTCCCTTACCAAAGGTAAAACTCCTGGTCCAGATGGGCTCCCAGTGGAATTCTATTTTCACTTCTCTGATCTCCTTCTCCCCAGATTATTAACACTTTTTTAGTCCTTTGCTTCTTTAAGTTCGGCTGCGGGTACTTTTCAGGACGCTACTATCTGTTTAATTCCTAAAGAAGGTAGAGACCCAAAGTTTTGCAAAAACTACCGCCCTATCTCGTTAGTTAACGTCGACTATAAACTCTTTGTCAATTTACTTGCTTTACGACTTGACTCTTTTATGCCGCATCCAGTTGGCAAAGAACAATGCGGGTTTATCAAAGGTAGGCTTACTTCGGACAATTCTCGCCTCTTCCTCAATGTCTTGAAGAAAGCTCCCTCTTTGTTGTTCCCTTTAGCCGCCATCTCAGTCGATGCTGAGAAGGCTTTTGACCGAGTGGATTGGTCTTTCTTATTTGCTTCTCTTGCTTGGTATGGCTTCGGTCCTAAGTTCATATCGCTCGTATCCTTATTATATTCTTCTCCCCAAGCTTCTGTTCTGGTCAATGGCCACCTTTCTTCCTCTTTCAACCTTCAAAGAGGTGTTCGGCAGGGCTGCCCTCTCTCCCCGCTTCTTTTTGTTTTGGCTCTTGAACCCTTTTTATCCTCCATTCGCCAGAATGCTTCCATTTCTGGCTTTCCCTATGGAACTAACCAGTTAAAACTCCCTGCTTACGCTGACGACATCCTTTTGTTCATTTCAAATCCGGAATCCTCTATTCCCCCTTTATTAGCTGAATTTCATACGTTTTCCCTTATTTCTGGTTACAAGATTAATTCTGACAAGACAGAAATTCTTCCCTTAACGAAGTTCTGCCTCCCTCATCTTTTCTCTTCTACTGGTTTCGCCTGGAATAGTACCAAGATCAAATATCTTGGGATTTGGTTTTCTAATTCTATCGCTTCTTCTGTCAAACTAAATATGACCGCTGCCCTTTCGCGTATTGATCAATTGTTTTCCTCTTGGAATCCGCTCTTTCTTTCTTGGTGGGGTAGATTGTACTTTGTTAAGATGATGGTTGTTCCCATTTTTATCTACATGCTTTCTATGCTTCCCGTCCATATTTACGCTCTATATTTTAAGCGCCTTGACTCCTCTATTTCGAAATTTCTTTGGAGGGGCAAAAGATCTAGGATCTCTCTCCTTTCACTTTGTAAACCCAAATCCAATGGTGGTGTTAACTTCCCTGATTTTCGTGCATATCATAAATGCTTTTCCCTTCGTCAGGCTTCCTGTTGGCTTTCCTGTGCAACCTCTCCCTTTTCTCCTCTTTGGCTTTCTATTGAGCATGCCTTTCTATCACCTTTTTAATTTGATGAGTTAATTTGTGTTTCATCTAAATCCCCTCATGACTCTTCTCCATTGTTTAAACACGCTTCTTCTCTTTTGCGCCCTTTATTTTCCTTATCATCTGTTTCACGTGAATCCTTTCTACAACAACCCATCTGGTATAATTCACTCCTTCTTATCAATAATAGGCCTATCAGCTGGAATTCTTGGAGGCGGAAGGGTATTATTGGGATTCATCAACTCTTTGATGGTTCCACCCCTTGCCCTTTTCCTCTTTTTCAACTTCAGTTTTCTTGTCCTCGTTCCTTTTTGCATAAATATTCTCTCCTTATGGGAGTGATTTTGGAGCGTTACTATTCTCTCTCTCCTACCCTACCATTCGTTCCCCCTTCCGCTCTTCTACCGTTACTTTCCACTCTCCCCAAAGCGTCACTTATATACAAGTTATTTTCTTCTCCTAATCCGGATCGTCCTAAATCCAAACTTGAGCTCTCTTGGGAAACTGATTTAGGTTGTGTATGGCCCACCTCCCTTTGGGATAAACTTTGGCTCAAATCCTTGAAGGTTTCTCGCTCTGCTTCTCTTATTCAATATCTCTTATTTCTGTATCACAGACTTTTTCTTTCTCCTCTTTCTCTTTCTCGCTTTTCTTCGTCTTCTGATTCTGCCTGTTGGACTTGTCACTCTCCTTCTGCGGATCTTTTACACATGTTATTTTTCTGTCCTAGTGTCTCTGCTCTCTGGAAACAGGTTTGGCATTGCATTTCACAAATATTTTCCCTCTCTACTTCATACTCGCCCTCTATCCTTTTCCTAGGCAGTCTTTCAGATACACTTACTTTACCGCCACATTCCTCTGGTCTCTTTGACCTTATGCTTGCACTCACCTTTCAACATATTTCTTCCAATTGGAAATCCCTTACAAATGTTTCCAAACAACATTGGTGGAACTCCGTCTGTCACTTTCATAGGCTGGATGTTTCCTTTGCCTCCTCCTGCAAACCCCCTCGTAATGTAGAGATTTTTTGGCTTCCTCTTACTGCTTATTTAGATTGTTTGGCCATGAAAAAGACGCCTTTACCTACTGATTCTGAAAATGTTAAGCCCCCTTAGATGGCTTTATCCTCTGTTATGCCTATACTTGTATATTTTTATGCTTATATTTATATTTATATGCTTATATCTGCATTTGTATACTGTTGATCTTATTTTTGATGATGTTTATTACATTTCTTAATTCTCTCATGGTTCCTGATATGTTATACAGTTTTTGCTGATTACCTTTTTACCCTTGCCTCTTTCTTTATCTCTTTTACTTTTCCTTCCTTTTCATTCTGCTCTCCCCCCTTTTCCTTTCTCTCCCCTTCCCCTTCTTCGTCCCTTTAAAATTTTATAAAATGCTTTGTGTTACATTCTAATGACATTAGGATTGTTACGCTTTACTCTTATATATATTTTGTATTTCCCTTCCTCTTGTCATTTGTTGCCTTAAATATTGTTCAAATAAAGCTTTTTCAAACAGAAAAAAAGAATGAAAATGTTAGCAATGTCTAACAGAGAAACAGGAGGGGAACCATGAGTCAAAGTAGATTTTCTGCATGCTTTTTATTTAAGTCTGAGGTGGAGAAATCTAACTTTTCTTTTTGTGGATTTCTCTACAAAAACCATAGCACAGGACAAACAGCTAGCTTTACAGCATATCCTGTGCATTCTTTGGCCTACTAGTATCAATGTCTCCGTCTTCCCCCAACAACTAAACTTATCCATGAGGATCCTCACTCCCTACTTGCAGATCTCAGTGAGGGAAGAACAGCTGTAGTCCACCCTTGGGTATATCCCAGACAGTGATGGTCGTCACTTTAGGCAACCAGGTTAGATGGTTTACTTTGCTTCTTGTGTCTCTGCCAGACCCGCCTACAGAGGCCATAACTAATGACAGAGAAAATAAAAAACACGTGCCCAGTGCAGTTGCACCCGGGCTGCTAATATTGACAGATGTAAGATGCCTACCAGTTCACTGGCCATTTACCTACAGGTAAATGTTTAAGTCCAGTGCATGGGATTGCTTTCATCTCCAGCCTGCTGATTGGTGAGGATCTACCTACTGGTCCCTGATGCTTGTCTAGACATATCACAGACTATTTCAATTCACTAAGTGCACACTCTCAAGCCAGTTACTGGGCGCTGTGATTCCCATCTGAACCCTCCGGCTAAGTTGCAGTCTGCAAGAATGACTAGCAGGTCCTGTCAGCGCTCTCTTGTGGGTACTAACTAACCCCTTGCATGTTCATCCTGATACACAAGGGGAACGTCGTTTACGACGCAACTTTTAGCACGCAGTGCTATTACAACGCGGTCTTTAAATCGCATTCTATTACAACGCATGACTCTGGGGGGGGCTCAAGGATGGGGAATACTTTTAATTTACTATCCAACACCTTCCCTAGTGTCAACGGGGACTGGTGTTGGAATAGTAAATTAAAATATTCACTATCCAACACCCCTTTCTGTAATGCGTTGTAAAAGAATGCGTTATAAAAACCGCGTTGTTACAGCATGTGTGCTAAAAGCATGCGTTGTAACAACGTACATCCGATACACAATCCTGCCTCTCCTATGAGATGCCATGTCTAATGCAGCCACCACATGGCAAACAGGTGCCCTGGTGTCCACAAAGTTCGTACTAGAGGGAAATGCTGGCAAATTCTGACATTGTCACTCTGGGAAAACTCTACCATCTTTACATAACAGGAAAAGGGGTTCATCAGGGTATCCTAGGCCTCTTGGTGCACTCTGACAGGTGGGCTACATCCTCACGGTGCAGGCACTCTTCCTCCATTTAAAAGTCTGCCATCTTAGGGGCGCCACACTGAGACTGGGATTCCAACTCATTATCACGATCCTGAAGGTGAACACTAAAATGGCAGTCCAGGACTTCCACTGTGGAAACACAGTCTATTGTAAGGGTGGCACACTTTCTCTGTGCCATGCAGGGATCTGCCTGTTCAGCTTTCCTCGTGGCTGTTCCTCTGCAAGCGCAAGCAGCATATCCACTGCAGAAATTGCCCCACCAGTGTGTGTCGCATGGTCCTTCACTACTGGAGTCAATATCCCCTAAAATACTGAACTCATAACTGCAGGTCACACCTTACCCTTACCCTTACCCTTATTTTGTGTTTTGAACCCTACCCTCAGAGCCAGTACCCTCAGACACTCATAGTGAAGGCAACCATGATACTCACACTATCCAGGTTTCTACCCACATGTAACAACTCACAGTCTAGGATGCACTCTGCAAGTTCTTGTAGGCATACAGCTACCTGTGCAGCTATCACTCCCCAATCCAATGTGACTGGTGCCATAGCTGGACATTCCTTCCGTGCAGAGCCAACAGTGCAAAATGATTTGAGGATACTATTTGTTCCACTACAATGGTCCAGAAAACACTCATGTCCAGCAATGCAGTCACGGAAACTAGAATTATGGAGGCATTCTGAAAGTAATTCCTAGCACCTTCAAGAACCCCCATTTGCTACCAGGGTTTATCTACCAAGTGAGAAACACCAGGGCATACTCTACATTTCTGGCTTAGTAACTACCCCCTCACCCACCGCAACCCACCCAACCAAGATCACTCTAGCTATCCTTCTGGGCTTGCCTAGTACTGCATACCTTTCTGGGCTTTACGGCGCCTCCCTTTTTGTGGCCCAGCTGATGACAGTCAAAGTTCTAGTCGTACTCCTAAATTCTCCTCCTCTCTCGGTTCCTAGGCACACTCTCCACCGAAGAATGTTGTATGTTCCCATCCTGGTATACAGTTTGAAGTCCTTCGGTGGCATACATTTTTGTCTTCTGGGGGCCTAATTCACCCTTTGTTTAGGTACCCTGCTATATGTTCTCAGGCACTCTTGTGCTGACCAACTTGTCAGCCTCTCCCCCAAGTTTTATAGGCTTAGAGAACTTTTTTGTCCACTATATGCAAGTTAAATCTACCAAACACATTTTTTTTGTTTAAATCTTTTTTTTGTCTTTTGCAATTTTTAACAATTCAGTACAGCAATAGATCAACAACACCGAATGTCAGGAGTGAATAAAATAGCAAATCATATGTTGTGTACTCCGAGGTGATAGCGCATGTGTAATATGACCAACATATGGGATTTAAAAAGTGAGCCCCGTGTGAAGACATCCGTGTGTAGACTGCCATTCAGTTGAGCTGTTCGTCGCTGATCTATGCATGGTGCAGTGCATCTCTGAACAATGGACAGAGGGTTAAAGAAAATGAGGACAAAAGACTACAACAGGGAGGGGGTGAATGCCCATGACCTAAGGCCTCAAGGGGTTGCATCAGTTGATCAGCTGCTTGTAGTATGCAGTAGGATCCTGTGGTACACCTGGCTGTGTAGACATTAAGCTACGCCGTCCTACCTGGGGCATTGTAGCGATGACAGCTGTATGTGGTATCCGAGCTAAATAGGCTTCAGTTCTGACTCCCCCTGTGTGCTCTCAACAGGTGCATCTAGTTTCTGTAATGTGCTTACAATGGTCCCCCAGTTGATGGCTAGGGGGTACTTGCGAAGCTCCAGCAGGTCCTCCCCCTGCAGAGCCACGCCCTCTGCCCTGGCCCAGTTGAGCAAGGAGCGATGCCAGGCCAATGCATGGGTTGCCGCTGGTGCTTTCCTTATTTTAGTAATCAGGCGCTTCGCTGTGACCAAGCCCAGGTCTAAGAATCGTGAGGTCATTTTGTTTTTCCTGCCCCTCTTAAATATATACACCTCCCAATGGAAAGGGATATTGATCTTGATGCAGCAGGCTAAAGTGGTTGCTATATCAGTCCAGTACCCTCCCAGAGCTGGGCAGTGCCAGAGCATGTGCAGTAGGTCTGGGCCGGGTAGTCTGCATCTGGGGCATTCGGAATCTGTGTAGTGATAGTACTTATTGATCTGGATGGGAGAGAGATATGCACGATGGAGTATGGCGTATTGGATCTGCCAAAAGTGCTAGTTACGAGGGACTCGTGTTGGGTTTTCCAATATCACCACCCACTCTTTCTCTGACAGGGCCCGCCCTCTATCCTCTTCCCAATGCTGTCTCAGCAAGGTCAGCGGAGTCACTGCCTGCTGATGGAGGGATGAAGCAAACCAACGTTTCACAAGTCCCCCTGAGCCCATTATATGTGAGTATTGCATTAGGAGGTGTGTGGGAGGTTCCATTGCCAAGCTAAGCCACCTAGATGACAGTGAAGCTATGAGCGCACAATGTAGTAGGAAATGCCTCTGCGGTAGACCATCCTCCGAAATGAGGTCCACATATGGGATTAAAACACCGTCCCTAAAACGGTCCCTTCAATTGTGGATGCCTGCCACCTCCCATCTGTGCAACTCCACTGCTGTGGCAGGTGAACCACGCCTTGGTGTCCTCAATAGAGAAATAGCCAGGGCATACATTGTTATTGGTAATATGAAGACTATTGCGGTAACTTTTGTACACTGTGGAAAATAGCAGGCAGACCGCTTTCCTGGGCTTTGTGCAAGGGTGAAACATGTAAAGCAGAGTGTGAAGGGCCCTTTGTGGTTGTTGCGGGGCTATGTCCAACAGGTGATGTGAAGCTAACCATCTGGCCACCCATTGCAACTGTGCCGCTAAGTAATAGTGCTCAAAATTGGGCACTTCGAGCCCGCCCTGACTCGCTGGCAAATTAAGTTTCCTTATAGAGACCCTGTGCCTAGATGTTCCCCAGAGAAAGTACCGGACCATTGCTTCCAACTTGTTGAAGAAGGGGGGATGTAAAAGGCAGGGCAGCAAAATAGTAAACATGGTGAGGGAGGATTACCATCTTCGCAAGGGCCACTCTTGCTGAGATGGACAGTGGAAGTGTTTTCCAGAATGCCATCTGGGTGCGAATAGAGGAGGGGGCTCTAGTGATGTGCCCATCAGAGAGGTCAGTTTGGGTGCGATATCTATACGAACATCTAAGTACTGGATGGCATCAGTTCACCACATCACTGGAATCTCCCCCAACATATACCTTGGGTGGACGCCGAGAAAGGAAAGAGAATGGATTTCGCTGCATTGACCATCGGCCCTGATATCCTTATGAATCGCGACAGTGCTGACTCTAGCGAGGAGGGTATGGAGTGAAGGTCTCTTGCATACAGCAGGATGTCATCTGCAAGAAATTGTCTCTGGGGAGAAGAGAAGCAGGGAAAACGGGCAGCCCTGTCGGGTCCCCCGGCCAACACGGATAGAGTCTGAGTAGTAAGGTTTAGTTTTCACATGGATCGTTGGGCGTTTATATAGTAACTGGACCATGCTGAGGAGTGAAGGGCCTATGCCAAACCTTGGCAATACTGCAAAAAAGTTAGTCCCACTCAAGGGAATGAAATGCCTTCTAGAGGTCAAGCACTATGCAGCCCGAGCATTGCCAGCCCAGAGGAGTGTATTCTGCCACCCTAAAATAGCGGCGGATGTTGAGCGAGGAGTTCCTGGATGGGACAAATCTATTTTGATCAGTGTGTACCAGTAGGGGCATGCAGGGGGTGAGTCGGCTAGCAAGGATTTTTGCCAAGATTTTTACGAGTTACTAATCGCTAGGTGTCTGTACGTCCCCAAAGCTGTAGGATCCTAGCTAGCTTTAATAAGGATACCACGTTAGCAGCGCAAAGAGAGGGAGGGAGGGCTGCATCGTCCAGCGCCGAAGTGTAGAGGGTATGCAGGCGAGGTACCAGGGTTTCTGCGTATGTCTTATGGAACTCTGTATGGAACCCATCTGGGCCAGGTGTCTTACCCAATGCTAGTGACGCAAGCGCTTACCGGACCTCCTCCACAAACAAAGGGGACTCCAACTCAAGGAACTGATCAATGGATAGGGTAGGCAGCTGAACAGTCAAGGAAAGAGGCTATTTGGTGTAAGTCGCCATGCGCAGTGTATGCGTAAAGCGCAATGTAGTGCCTGGTCATGTCCTCATGTATATCCTGCTGTGTGTATCTCATTTGCCCCAGCTCATCTCTAATGGTGTGTATGGGATGGTACGGGTGTTCCTATTTGATGAGGAAAGTGAGCAGTATACCATCCCTCTCTGAAGAGGAGTGGGTACGGGCCAAGTGGGCTAGGTAACAGTGACAGTACAGCTTCTCTCGAAGTTCTAGCCGGTACGCCTGTAGAGTATCCAGCTGAGCCCGCGCCTCGGGATGCTTGGCTGACAATGTTTCCCAATGTAGGAGCTTTTGCTTGATGGAGGCAAGAGAGGCATCCAATTGCCTTTGGGTACTCCAGGTCAGGCTTAGGCAATGGCCTTGAGTCGGAGCTTTAAAGGCCTCACACTTCGTCAGCGGAGAACCCGTAGAGTCGACATTGTGCTCAAGGTATCCGAGCGACGCGGCTTCTAAGGAGCAGAGGAAGGCCCGATCCTCCAGCTCTGCCGTCTGCAGCTGCCAGGTCAGGATTGGGGGGGTTCTTGCCTCCCAGCTTAGCAACATGATCTGTGGTTTGTGATCTGAATGGGTCCGCCCCAGATAGTTAGTGTCGCGAATTAAGGGGAGCAACGCTGCCGATGCGAGGATGCTATCCAGCCGCCATGGAGACCATGTACAGATGAATAAAAGGAATATACCCACAAGACAGGGTTGCATGCACCCCACACATCTGTTAAGGACCAGACCCCATCCAGTTATACAATGCCTGAACGTTTGATGAAGTGGAGGCGCAGGAAGGAGCGATCCAGTGAAGTGTTTAGAACCGCGTTGAAATCCCAGCCCAGCAGCCACAGGACATCCCCCCATCTGGAGAATGTGGTGGAGAGGCTGCCAAGGAATGCGTTTTGATCAGTGTCAGGAGCATACATGGAGCCAGCAAGACAGCTTTCCTGTTGAGCATACCCCTGATGCAAACATAGCGCCAGCAGGATCAACCACTACCTGTTCCTCCTCTTATTGGGTCCCCACCTTCACCCATATCAGGGAGCCTCTAGCCTGAGTTGAATAGTTAGTGCTGAACACATGTCGCGGTGAAGCCTGTCAGCCTCTAGACTCGTCAAGTGGGTCTCCTGTAGGAAAGCAATCCCAGTGGACCTGCACCGTACGTAGGCATTCATTGAATACCTACACGCGGGGTTGTGAATGCCTCTGACGTTCCAGGAAATTATGTTAATGTTCGTCATGTGTCTAGTGTAGGTTTGTAGAGCCCAGCTGATGTAACAGCTACGCTGTGTGGGTGTGCTAGTGGAGGCCTCAGGTACTAATCAGGGAAACGTCATCTCTGGGTAAAACAGAAATACCTAATCTAGGAAGAGAAATTACATGAGAGCGAACCCCAAACATGGATTGAGCCAAACAGGTGTGCCTAACCATGGCAATTTAACACATCATAGTCTGTTGATGACCATGGAGGGGAGGGGGTGAGTGAGGGTGGATAGCTCCTAGTTACCCATCCCCCTATTTCATAGCGCCAAGAACTGGCAACCTGGGGTGTTTCTGCTTATGTTTACCATGACTTTGGTGTGCAACGCTAGGTCATCAAATGAACCCCTAACCAAAAACAAGTTCATGACTTTATAACACCCTCTATTAATAACTGAGGTGAGAGTTGCTTCAGTCCATACTATTAAATGATATCGTCTGATGTTTGAGGCGTAACGGCTGGAGGGCGACGAGAGTCCGGTCTGGAGGGCCAAGCCTGTGAGGAATCAGCGTCCCCTTTGCAACTGGAAGGCGATGAAGTGGACTCCGGAGGCGATCTGGCTGATTGTAGAGTAGATGCTATATGTATTGCCTCCTGGCACTTCGATAGGATCTGCCTTGGGTCCGGGGCGTTGATCGGTGAGCTTCGTCTCTGAAACCTTCCGCCCTGCCCCTCCGGCTCCTGCGCCTGTACCTCTTCTGCACCGAGGGATCTTCCTAAGGCCTGGAAGTTGTTGTTAGTGCATTTTCCTGTAGCCAGTCCAATGCATCGGAGGGAGAGTCGAAAAGACGTGTAGTGCCATTGTGAATGACCCGAAGACGAGAGTATCGTAGATCTTTAGCTCTTAACTGCTGTTTCACTGCTCAGAAATGTGCGCGCCTCCTCTGAACCAGAGCGGTGTAGTCCAGGAAGAGGGCAACCGAGGCATTTTGTACTTGGTGACCCAGGGCTCTCCCCACCTCTCTCAGTCTTGCATCTCGGTCCTGAAAGTACAGCAGGATGTGGGTTAGCGCCGGTAGGAGGTTTGTGAGCAGGGACCCTGCACACTCGCTCAACAACAAACTGTTTGAAGAGTGTCCCCAGGGGGAGCAGCTCCCACAATCAGGTCTCTGCATATTTCACGGTCCTGACCCTCTGTTCCCTCCGGAAGGCCTATTACACGCATGTTGTTTCGACGCAAGCGACCCTCAGCATCGTCTAGCTTCTCTTCCAGTGTGCAGACCCGGTCGAGCAGGTCCTGCAAGGTTGCAGTGTAATTGCTGGTTTTAGGTTGCAGTGCCGCCAATGTAGTCTCTGTCCCTTGCACATGTTTTGAGAGCTTTTGATGATCTCCGTGCAGGAGCATGAAGTCAGAAGTGATATTGTCCATTTGGCCCTCAAGGGAGGTGCGGGTCTGATGCAAAGCTGTGCCTATCGGCTCCACCGCAGCCAGCACCGATTCCAGTTTAGTCAAGATGTCTGATCGGTTTGAGTCTGAGGACCTCCATGCTCCTCTGGGTATCTCCCTGGTCGTGTTCTGATGAGGGCCAACCGGATGGTTGGTGGAACAGAGACGACACATAACTAGCTGCTGCGTGCTACGCATAAAAGGCAGTTGGCGAGGCAATCTTATCTGTCACAGCTGCAGGGTGCATGGTACCACCGTCACTCACGGGCACCCCAAATATTGAGGGAGGTACCTTGGATGACTGCGCTCCAGGTCAAACTGGAACGCTTCGAGGGCAAATATCCGCTGTTCGTGGGGTGACAGGTAGGCCACAGTAGAACTGTGAACACCTAGCCTTTCAATTCACCTGCTGGAATTTGGTTGTGCAATTGGGGCTACAGGGAGTCCTGAGTATTTTCTCTGCCACTCACAGTGCAAGGGACGCTCTTTTGTTTTCCCTGATCGGCTAAAGGTGCCAGATTATGTCAGTGGGGCCAGAAGTGCCCCCGGAGCTGCCCCTATACTCCGAGCAAACAGCGCCAGCGCGGTGAGGGCCACCAGGCCAAAGAGGATGAAGACAGGCTCCTGCCAAGATCTCAGTCTGTGCAGGCATTTTGCGTGAGGGGAGGGAAGCGGCCTTGGCCTGATCTGCACCATCCGCAGCTCACACCCGCTGTTTTCTGAGCCGCTATGCCACCCGCTGCCTGATGTCACCAAGAGGATCTTGGGTCCGTCAGCTCCCGGATTTTTCCAGATCCGTGAGCCCAGAGGTCAACACTGCAGAGGGAGAGACAGCCTAGGCTTGAAACGACCCTTGTGCTGTCAGTAGCATAATAAGCCACTTGTTTACTCATGCATCTTGCCTGCCCAGAGGGCCTAGGCCCGACCGACTTCCCTGTCCCCCTCTACAACTGCCAGTCAGGCCTGATGTTTGGGCGCCATCTTCTGTTTTTCACGGCTGGTCAGTGCCATTTCACAAAGTAGCAGTAGGGTCAAACCGCTGCTTCCAGGGGCCGCTCAGACCTGAGCACGCCCAATGCGCTGACAACAAGGCTATCTTGTACATTGCCCTGAGCGTAAGCCCGCTTCTAGAGACAGGAGAGCATCTTGTCTCAGAAGTGGGGGTGTGGAGGGCTTCAGCTACAGACTGAGCTCCCAGTGAGGGCCGGAGTAGAGGGCAGCGCCCCAGCATCCACCAAGGGTCTGTGAAGCTCTCAGGCAGGTGACGATGAGACAGGATTGAGCCAGAGGCTCTGCCCTCACCTGTCACTCAATCCCAGAGAGCCCTCCGGAGAGTGCAGCAGACCTACACACACACACACCATCCGTGCACTTAATTTCATGTTAGGTCCCCTATATGTAAGGATGGTCAGGATAATCGGAGGAGAGGGTGTGGTGGGCAATCGAAGGGCGTCCGCCATCTTAGGTGTTTGGCCACGCCCCTCTGTCAAACACATATTTAACGATTAAACTAAAGTAGAATTTCTAAAAAAGACATGATTGACAGCATTGCGGTTGTCCTTGATTTATTGGTGGTCCAATTTTGGCATAGTTGCAAATTCTGGGTTTTCAGCATATATAGGTGGCACATCCTTGGCATAATGGGAATTCTTTGCGACATTTCAGTTTTTCAGGTGAATCTGTCCTAGTCTGACATCTGTCTATGTGCGTACTTGGTGTACATGACAAGCTGTTTGTTGACAAGACAGTATTAACAAAAAATAAAATATGCAATTTCAGGACAAAAATACATTTATTGAGGGAATAAAACTTATTTACACAAAATGCTAAATTTGTATTTCATGTTGAAACATCTGTATTTTCAGACAATTAGATTTTCGTGTTTCAGGCAAAATGACAGTACGTCTGTATTTCTACATAAATCTAACAATTAAGAAATAATTTGTGCAGTGTTTGGAAAACTAGATGGAACATTTAACCATTGTTTTGTTTGGTGACTTGAGTGAAGGCATTTCAACACTTATATTTTAAAAACTTCCTATGCTATCTCTGCTACTGTAGTGTGGGACCTGAGTTGTACAAGTGCAATCAATATGCTCTCTGCTCTTGTAGAATATATATACCCAAGCAATAGAATTGCTATTTGAGCGGATTTGTTACCGCTACTGTCTATAGAAGGCTAGTGAAAGATTGTATAAGTTGGCCTTTTTCACTTGGCCACTACCATGTATATTCTTAATCATAATATATACCATGTGTTAGCAGGTGGTTCTGACCATCTGAGCCACCCAGATGTTTTGCTTTTTGAACACCTCATTTTTGAGCTTTTACTGTGGGAGAGCCTCATAAGCTGGGACTCACCCACAGTGAACTCATGATGAAACACACTGCATGTGGATTGCACCAGTGTCTGCCTTGTGAGAGAAGGCCGCTGCGCAGGGTAATGGGCACCGGACTGGTTACATGTAGGCAAGTGTGCACAAGCATGTGCACCCGTGAAAGGGCTGTGTTGGGGGAGATCTCTGTAATGTGCAGCCTAGGAGCGGGTACAGATAGAATGGTGTGGCAGCACTTATGCAGAGTTGGGTGGTGACATGGAATCAGCTTTATAATGTGGGGAGGCACATGTAAGAGAAAGTCATTGTGCTTTGCTGGTTACACTGTAGGATAACTCCATTACTCACCTATGAAGACAGGGACCACGTGGGGTAGTTTCCCTTCCTTAGGGCCTACAAATTCCAGACACACAACAAAGTGCACTGTAAGTTGTGTAAAAAGAAGTATACTGCTGAGTCCAAAGCCATATCTGTACTGCTTATGGGTCATCCAGAAATGTTGTATTCCTCTGACTCATAACCAGAGCCTGGCTGGGTGTGACCCTGCCAGGCTGATTAATTACCTTCCTTCCCAAGCTGTAGCATCAGAGGCCTAGCCCTTCACTGCAAGCATTCCAAGGGCCAAGGTCTTCTCTCCAGGAAGGAGAGATGGGGGTGAAACTGCAGGTTATCCATCAGCAGCTGTCACCCGGTGCCATACACCAGGCTTGCTCCTGGCCATGAATTCAGCAAAGGGGGAATGGGGCTTTTCAGAGACCATGTGGCATGAGAACCCTGGACAAAGCCATTTTGAAGTATCCCAGAGACCTGTGCAGAAAGGAGGGAGCAGGGGCAGAGCATTGATGTGCAGCTGCAGGATAAGGCAGAAGGGTCATCCTGCTAGCCCCCTCCAAATTCTTTTAAAAGGTCTCGCACAGGAAGAGGAGCTTTCTCTGGGGTGTGGTCTTGCTTAGGAAGACTGTTACTACAGCCTAACACATTGACCATTTGAAAGAAGAAGCCCCTAACGGTCCCTAAACCCTGAATTGCACCTTTGAGGGAGCCCAGGGTCAGTAAGGAGAAGCGTGGGTCACAGAGCAAGGAGAAGAGAGGTCCAGATGGGGAGCCAGGTGAAATGCTGGCACAGGGAGCCAGTGAAGACAGCTCCTTGTCGAGCCCCCCCCCGCTTGGAGGCCAGGAGGGTGGTGAAGAGTTCTCCAGGTGGCTAGGACTGGCCACCAGGAGCACGAAGAGACTAAAATGGTGAAAATCAGTCCCCTGGGGGCCGAAATATGCCCCCCAGAAGGTAGGCGACCATTGACCTCTAATCAGACCGACAATGAAGCACGTAGGGCTCCGCTGCCGCTCTTGGATGTGCCCCGGGGTGGGTCAGGTCCCCGGTGCCGCCCCCAGAAGTAAAGGAAAGTCAGAGAGCGCATCTCGCTCCTGGTGACTGAGCACCATGGAGGGCCAGGAGCCTACTTTGGCCCCCAAAGAAGTGAAAGTCGGGGAGCGCTGTTACGCTACCCGTGAAGGGATCCCAGGGGCCTGGGATCCCCCACTCTGGGCTCCGCCAAAGGTAAAGTCTGGAAGCTTTGTTGTGCTCCTAATGAAGATTTCTGGGCCCGGGACCCCCAACTCTGGGCCCAAGTGGCTGCTGGAAGAAGGAGGGAGTGTCATTGCACTCCCCCGCAGTGAGGGGACCTCTAATGCGCTACATGTGAAGAGCTCCTTGGGGCCCGGAACCCCTAACTCTGGGCCCCTGGGAAGCCGAGAGGATGGGGGAGGGCCACTGCACTTCCCCATGGCAGGAGGAAGGCAGGGGAGTGAGGTCCAGCAGCAGCTGCCATGTCTGACCAGAATGGAAGCGTCGGCTCCCATGGCAGCACACGAGGGTGCTGGCCAGACAGGAAGCCGGCAGGAGCAGCCGGGGGTGGGCTCCCCCAGCTGTAAGTAACCTCACCCGCAAGAAAGGGATCCGGGTGGGACCAGGTCCCCAACGAAGGTCAAATGCGTCATGAGGCCACCAGTCAGGACAGTGCGGGTCTCCCCAGAGCAGCGGGAGAGCAGCTGCTCTGATTAGCATGCTCGGCACACAAAGCGCCCCATAATGCCTTGCAAGACTTGGGGATTTTGCTGTATGTTACGAAGTTGCTGTATGCTTTGGGCGCAAAGCGGCCCCGGTAGAGGGGATCATCCCCTTAGTTGGGAAAAATGCAGTGGGAGCTGCAGGAGCACGCAGACTCCCTCCAGCACAAAGATGGGAAGTCCCTACCCACAGTCTCTGGGGGACTTAAAAGAAAGAACCCCTCAAGGGTTATCCATGTTCTTTTAAGATACTCCAATGCTGGAACTTTTGTTCTGCAGCTGTGAGCTGAAGCTTGGGGCTGCGCTGAAGTGTGCAGGGTTAAACAGGGATGGTCATTGAAGTGACAACCCTAGTGATGGAAAGGTGAAATTGCACAGTGGTGCATTTACATGATGTTGTTTCTTTTTGGGACTGAAAGTCACATGTGAATTGTGAAATCATAAGCAAAAGGGGTTATGTTGCTACGCATTCCTGCTAGGGTGCCTGGTTGTAAATGCTTAATCCTATGATTATAACTGTGATGCCTTTTAGGGGCTGTAATTTCACTGCATTATAACTGTTATCAGAGATGATAAGTACCTGGGTTTCTAAGGGATGCTTAGACATGTATTCTTGCTACTGCGTTAGTTGAACAACAACCCATACTGCCCGCCACTGTGATTCAAGGGTGTATACTGTATGGTCAGTATCAGATGCTCAGTCAGGGTTATGTGTCACTATGGCAGGTGTTCCCATTATAAATGTTTGATGAGATAACGGGGTGGGCCGTCACTGGGATGGTGCCAATGGGAGGGGTCCTCACTTGCATTTAGGGGAAGATGATGTACATACATGAGAGTGGTGGTAATAGACCACCCCCCTTTTCGGGAGGAGTGAGAATGTTATACAAAGTCACAAAGTAGATTTCAACAGCTTATGTATATTTATAAATTGTTGCATAGTATTGAGTAGTGTGTGTGTAAAGAAAAACCTCTTCTCTTTTTATAAAGAACAGTATAGATTGGACAATCAATTATAGAGTGTTATTTCTGCGTACTGGTAAATGGCGATTACAAGCCAACACCACCTCCCTTGAGTAAGCCTTAGACTGCTCTGCAACGCTACCATCTGAGAGTCAAGCGCTACATTGGGGTGGTTGGTTCCCAGTGAAGGACAAATGTAGACATGTTGTTTGTGCAGGCCTTACGGATACTGCCTTGTTTTCCAATCCTATCTCAAAGACAATCTACTTGGAAGGAGCTGCTGGAAAAATGATGCAAAGAAATATGCGTTTATATATTTATGGTAAAAATGGCCTAGTGAAATTTCGTAATCAAGTTTTAACTGTATGCAATACATATAGGTCATTGGTTAATTGTTAAGGGACATTGTACTGAAAATTCTCCTGTTTTGCCATCATTTATTCAAAAACATCGTGGAGAGGTAGGCTTCAAAAAACATTTTGGGAGAGTAAGGCTAAGCTGGCACAAATTGGATCTAAAATGTAATTTATCTATGTGGCCTAAGCAGAATAGGAAAAGAGGACAACAGAGCCAGTAATAGAATCTCTGCGTGGTTGTCATTATACCCCTAGACTTGGGATAACTGGGGAAAGCCTGTAGAGCCACATTATTGTTGTTACCTCAGAAAGGAAGTAGGAATACCTGACTGACCTGATCCCCAGAAAGACATGCAAAAATTCCAATCGAGTGAGGGAGAAGTGTGAAGAGCCACCAGATAGCTAAGACCCAGCAGCCTAGGAGGAAGCAACATAATCATCTGAGTGGAAGAGCTGCTACATCAACTTCACACAAGAAGAACCATGCATCTCCACCCGCCTTGAACCTCCTGTTCCTATATTATGCCTTTACCTGATCCTCCTGTCCAAGAAGGGCCATCTCTCATAGTTCCAGCAACACCATTGCTTAAAGCCCTAGTCAAACCTAAACCCAACCCCATTAGTTGAAATGGGACTAGTATCACTCACAAATGCAATGGGTGCCAGCTGTCCAATGCGGTCCCTGGTACCCTGTTAAATTGACGGCGGCTAGTAGATTTTGAAACGCAGGCCCCTAAAGGAAATGTCACAGTAGGACTTGTGGGAAATTCACCTTTTTTGAAAGGTCACCCCACATTTTTAGCCTATTTTCTAGACCCTAATATTGTTGGTATTAGGGATCACTGCCATGACACTGCTAATCAGTGATACAAAATATGTGCGCTGATCCTAAAAATGACATTAGCACATTGGCTACAACTGATTGGTCTACTTAACTTTCAAGCAAGATTGTAGAGGCTGTTGCAGAAAATGCGCCAATGTCATGGGAGTTAAATGTCATATGTGGGGTGCAGTGTATATTGACACCACTCATATACATGACAAAAATATATGGTTACTAGGAGCACCACAGTAGTCTGGATAGGCTGCAGTTTATAGGCACTGCAGTGACACGTGACAAAAAAAGTGCCTTAGTCATGTAGGAAAAGCCTATTTTTATATATTCATAAGTCACCAATTAAGTGCACCTGTTGAGCCACAGGGTTCTGTAATATACAAAGCACAGCACATTGGGGTTTGTATAATCCCACAGTGAAATTAAACTCACAAGCCTTGCTAGGCTTGTTCCTGAACAGGCCGTAAAGGTATTAAAACCTTTATTCCCTATCTCCACTTGGGAAAATCACAGAAAAATGTTTCAAAGATATTCCCTACTTAATCTTTAAACCCCATATAATGGTGACATTTGATTTTTGATAATTTACGTAGAAAAAATAACTTTGAAAAAATGTACTGTAGGTTGCCTGAACTTGCACTAGCTTAAATTGAGTTTGTCCACTCATCACACTTCAAGAACCAGAATTCACGTCTCTGGCTGAGAGAGGAAACAACTCTGTCATAGAAGATAATAGCCTCCTCTGAGTTCTGGAAGAGCTATAAATTGTTAACTGCTGGGCCCTTAGGAAGGATCAGTCACCTGGGAGTCAATAGGAACAGTTGGCAGAACAATGGGCAGCTTTAGAACTACCTCTTTTGACTTTGAGATGTGAAGGATGGCTTCTCCTATTTATTCCAAGGACCAACCAATACAGCCACGGTCCAGTCACTATAGTGGTGATAATCCATTTTTCCCTTGTCAGAGAGGATAAGAGTTCATCTAACTATGTGAGTGTCTATTGAGCTGAAGACTGGTCTGCCTGCTGGCAGCTGGGTTCTACCATCTTGAAAAAGGGACACTTTAATCACTTTACAGTGATGACAAAGAGGACGTGCTGCAAAGGAAGATGGGGGACTATGAGAACTTAAGGGTATATTCAGAAGATATTGGCATAGGGCAGCACCACAAGGCGTCATGCTGCACTGCCCTACGCCAATTTGAAAGGGCAGGAATGCACTGTATTTACAAGATATGGTGTAGTCCTGTCCTTTCAGGCAGCGCCGGGGCACATTTTATAGCCATGCACCAATGCAGGCACCCATGCAACATGGTGCCAAGGTGCTGGTGGTGGACAGGGCTTAGCTATATCTACAAGGCCATAAAAAGCCACACAGGATGGCTTTAAGTGGCTTTGTAGATATAGCAAAGCCCTGTCCACCACTGGAATGTCACAAAAAGTGACGTTCCAGCGACGCACAGTTCTTGTAAATAAACCCTTTAGTTCTCAAATCACTTGCTAGTGCACAGTATGAAGAAGCACCTCAACCACAACTGTCTCATAACATTCCTTTACCTGGGAAGATCTGAAGAAAAGGGCCCTGATGGAAGAAATATCCTGACACATGCTGTAAGAAGGAAACACCCACAAGGACTCAATGACTCCTCATTACTGACTCCTGTTGCCACCCGAGGACTGGAACTGCTCTTCAAGGGTCAAAGGGCTGATCTCCTGTTTGCTTTCTTGAGTGACACAAAAGCAAAAGATCCTGATGTCAAGAGGTACTAGCGGACTACAGAAGACTGCAAGAGACCTGGCTGGAGAGTGACCAGGTGTTCAGAGGCCCACTCTGAGTAGGTAGGCACTACAGGACTGACTAGAAGGAACTCTCCCAGCAGTTTGATTTTCAATCTGAAGGTAAAATGTGTGACTTTCTTGTATCTGACCTTTGGTTCTTCACATTGGTCGGAAATTGTGCCTAGGTCCCAATCCAGTAGGAATTGTTTTGTTTTAATGATGCTTGACTTTTTCAAGGTGGTTTTTCTACTTCAAACTTCAAACATTCATATCCCTAGTTCCCCTTATCCTATTTTAAAGATCTTGGTGTGTTTTTGCTGATTTAAATCTGGAAATCCCATTCTGCTTCCTTGACATGGGGATTGTTGGTACTGCTTATTAGTACTGCTTGAACACGCTTCTATGGGTATAACCTGCTTCTTGTGCTGAAGCAACCCTCGGTTGTGAGGGAGATCCTCTCAGAACAGTTTTTGACCCCACCAGACTGGGTTTACTGAATTGGTGTGGTAACCCACTCCTAAAGTATTACCTCCGTTCCTGACAGGTCTCCTTACTGGGAGTTGGCCCACTTTTTCATAAATAATCTTTAAAAATATAGGAAAATCATGATCCATTAATGGTCTCTGGTGCCGGGATGACTGGATCAAGTCCCTAAGCAGACAATTGTAATGCTAGGTCACCCAGACTTCAACTCTTCACCTAGGTACCCAGTAGCATGTAAGACTCTGCTGGTTTGGTACCCAGTTGTTTTGCAGGTGTTTTTTTTATTATACGTGATTTTATTCTTTTAATTACTAGTTTAGGGGCTGAATCATTATTCTGCCCCACTGATGGTGTCCTGAGACCAGGCCTGGGCCAATAGCCCCTTGCATCTGTGTCAATATCCCACCATTAAAAGGCTTAAAATAATTTAGTATCCTCTGAAGGTTAGAGACACGAGCACTCCCAAAGTTCTCCATGTCAACTAGAACCAAACCTTACAGGATATCATTTTACTTGAAGCAAATGTTAACAGCATCTAGTGGCTGGCTTGCCCTAAGGAGCTAAAATAAAGTTTGGGACCTCACATCCGTTGAAGAATATGATAGCGTTAGTCCTGTCAGCCTTAGGGTGGTCTCCCCCAACTTTTCACCTTCCCCACCATTATTCTAATCTTCATTTTGCTGGCTTTAGGACTCTGCACACTTTACCACTACTAACTAGTGCTGAAGTGCCTGTGCACTCGCCTCTAAACCTAGTAATATTGGATTATCCCGAATTGGCATATTTAATGTGCTTTTTAAGTCGCTAGTAAATTTGGACTATATGTACCCAGGGCCTATAAATTAAATGGTTCAAGTGGGCATGCAGTGCTGGTTGTGCCACCCACTTAAGTAGGCCTTTAAACATGTCTCAGGCCTGCCATTGCAGGGCCTGTGTGTTTGCAGTTTAAACTGCCATTTCGACCTGGTAACATAAACCTTTTCCCAGGCCCAAACCTACTTTTTAAATATATATGTCACCCCTAGTGTAGGCACTGGACAGCCCAGAGGACAGGGTGCAACATATCTAAAAGGTAGGACATATACTTTTAAGTTCTACATGTCCTGGTAGTGAAAAAGTCTTAATTTTTCACTACTGCAAGACCTACCTCTTCCATAGAATTGGATAATATTGGAGTTGCCTTAATACATCTTATAAGTGTAATTTCCAAATGGGATAAGATGACGAGTTCATGTTTGGTGTCTCTGGAATCACAATTTAAAATCCTAACTTATAGTGAAGTCGGATTTTAAATTCTGAAAATGCCACTTTTAGAAAGATGGTAATTTCCTTCCTTGTCTATTTAGTGCCAGTAGCCTTTTTCTGGTCACATGAATGGGTGTAGCTGACAGCTGGGCTTTGTGTATTCCACCTAGACATCCACACACAATAGGGAGTTTAGGTGTGCCTGAATGGGCCATCACTGGCAGGGCAGGAGGGAGGAGCTGGGCACAGTCCCACTTACACGTGAATAGGCCTTGTCCTGCCTCCACACAAACGGCTGTATACCCCCTATTGTTAGTCTGCACCCAGGGCAGGGAAGGCAGGGAGCCTGGGGGCATCTAAGAGAAAACTTGAAAAGCTTCTTCTCCACTTCAAAGGCACAACGAGGTACAAATACAGACACCAACTCTTCAGTACACATTTGAACCTGTGGATACTCTGCCAGGAAGAAGGACTGCTGTGCTACTGAAGGACTGCTACTCTGCTGAACTGTACTCTGCTGGACTCGTTTTGCTGTGCTGCCTAGCTGCTTGCTGCCCTCCTGCCTGGGTGAGAAGGATGCATTTTTTTTTAACACAGAACCCATAGTGACTCCAAGGGTTAGTTGGTTGGCCTCCTAATCTGAAGCTCCAGGAACAAAATAGGCTTCCAACAACCTGGCATCTGCACCTGGACTCCGCCATGTGTGGGATTACCCTGCCACCCAGTCCTGGACCCTTGGAAGTGGGCTTAATGTGCTTTGCCAGGCTCTGTGGATCCAGTGGAAACTATGCATCTTCTCTGCTGCAAGGCACAATCCCAAGGAGAAATGATGCATCTCTGCGGCTACGTGGATTAAACCTGTTGCAAAGACTCACATTTCTGCCGAGGCCCTCATTGCTTCCTGAACCACCACTGTGCAATATATCCTCAGTGCAGGCCTTCGCATCTCTCATCGACAGCACTCTTGATTATGATACTGGTCTACACATCGCAGACTCATAGCTCTTTGGAACCGACGCATTGCCCTGTTTGCACGCCACATCCTCAACAGCAGAATTCCCATCACAAATCCCTTTGACGGGATCCTCAACATCGACACAACAGGATCTTGCACTGCAGCCTTGCTGCATTTTGGAACTGACTCATCGCTTTGGCTCCACGACACATCTTCTACGTGGATCCATTCAACGCTCTGAAAACCAGAAATTAACGTACTCCGTTCAGCGGGGCTAACTGGGCCTCTGTAGATGGCCCACACTCCATTGCGGTCGGCCTGAACTTCTGACTTTGTCCCAGTCCAGCGCAAACAGATATCCACTGGTTGGGCTTTACACCTTTTGGCATAGGGTACATAAATGTGAGTCCTAGATTTTTCCGATGTCCCTTGGTAAGATCCCTGCACGGGCAAATATACTTTGCCCAGCTAGCTTTGAGACATGCAAAAAGACCAAGTGAATGCAATGAGAGTTACCTTAATATTGTGCTGTACAATTAAACAATTTGGTATGTTTTGGCCCTAGAGACTTCAAAAATCGTTCATGCAAACATTTTCACTGATATTTTTTAACACTTGAGCAGTTTGTCTGTGAATATGTTCTTTTGCAGCAGTTAATTGTATTACCCAGTTAAGGACAAGTCTACTTTTTAAAGACAAACCAAAACAGTATACGACATGACAACATTGCAACCACTAAATTGACCAAATCACTACTCGGCAAATGTCAGGAGATGTAGAGGTCAGAATACGAATTATAATTATAATTACCATGATGGGTAAGCGGAGGTTGATGTAGTAGATGTGATATAATTCCAGGTAGATATTATGAAACTCGAGATAGTATCATAGATCAAATGAAGCATTTACCTACATGCGAGAATCCTCATTGGCGCAAGGACCCTCCCTCACACAGCTGCAAATCCACATAACATTTTTGCATTCTTTCTAAAACGCACCCTTGAGACCTGCACCTTGTGGTATACACGGGAAGTGTTTAGGTTTGGAGCTGTCTCGAGAGTTGACAGACTTTTCTCCTCCCGTCTTTAAAGAATGGACAAACGCTATGTCTTTAGTAAAACAATGAATTTCAAGTCACATTTTATTGATATTTTGCAACACAATTTAATTTACAAACAGTTTATGTTTTGGGAATATTTACAGGAATAAATAAAACGGACTTGCAGTTGTAACAAAAAAAGCTAAAGCGAGATTACACTTCACCTGAATTTACAGTCAAAAAATATATGCTATTTTAAAACAAGGGGCTTGGCCTGGAACACAGGAACCGCTGGCCCATATTCCAATTGGCTTGTGCAGTCAGGCATTAATTGCCTTTTTTTAGACCCATTGGATCAGGCAGGTGCAACCTGACCATTCCCTACAAAACAAGAATGGAACATTTCTTTTTTTAATTTTTTTTATATTTTTGTTTAATACCTTGAATGAAAGTTTATTTTAACTTTTTTCTAAACATTGCATGCTCGCCCAGGTTCATGGTACATGGACTGTGAATGAAAATCCAGCTGACATTGTTCATTTGGATGAGACGAGCATCAAGAGGAGAGAAGTCAGTGAGAAGGTACTGCCAATTTGTGACTGAGTGTGGTATGGCAAGTGCTTGTGTGGCATAGGCTACATGTAATATGCCAATGTCTGAGCGAGGCATCACAGTAGTTTGTGTCTCTGAGGGTGAGAGGGGGATATCTGGGTTGCCATTCTCAGAGACTGGTGGCCTGATAGATGTGACACCTCTGATTCATCCTCTTTAACTCAACAGGTCGCTTGTAAGGAGAGAATGAAAGGTGTTGGATAAAGGGAATTTGTTTGTGAGCACAAAATCTAGAGGGAAAAACAAGGAAAAGATGAGCTGATGTTGGCACATGTAAGTATTTCTCAAAGCACCTGTTTCTAATCTATGTTATGTTACACCGTTTTTATACAGAGCAGAGTTTGCCATTTCCTTGGCTTTTTGGACTTTCCTAAGGCTTGATGCACATGTTGGGCCTTGTGACCACCCACCAAGCCATTCCCTATCTGCTTTGCATAGGAGTGACCAGTCAGATTCCCAGATTGTCATTTTTATATTTTATGCAGGTGAAGGTTGTCCGATCAAAACACTGAGGGGCAGATTTACAAGGAACTGAGGCATCTGCATAGATGCGTCAGTTTCCTCGAACCAGCGTTCAATGTCCTTGCGCCACCATGGATACGCTGTATTTACAATTCAGTGCTCTATGGCGCAAGCATTAACAGGTGCTTTAGAAATTTGACTTATCTATTGGCCCAAAAGTCATGCATTGCTGGAGTTGTGTCACAAGCACAACGCAACTCCAGCAATGTATTTTGAGGCCTATACTTACTGTACTGTGTCACTCCTTACGCCTGCTTCATGCAGGCGTAAGCTTTTGACGCAGTGGCGTCCTAAAAGTGGCGCAGTGAAATCTTGTAGATTTTACTGCGTCACTTTTACGGGGCCTTCCTGTGTGGGGACGCCCACACTGCATACATTATACCTGACGCAGGTATAATGTGACGCAGGGCATTACAACGTGACGCATCTCTCAGATGTCACGTAAATAGGCCTCATTGTTTGCGCCGCCGTTGCGTCAAACAAAGTGACGCAATGGTGGCTCAAGAAGGCGCAAAGGGTTTGTAAATCTGCCCCTGATTTTCCAAGGGTTTGACCAAGAAAATTGGCACAGGAATATACAATTCCATCAAGTGGTTATCCACTAGGGCCTAGCGTGTTTGTTCCTGAATTTCTATCTTTGCAGACTGTTAATCATCTGCTAATAGGGTTTTAGCTACCGAGTCATGCCTTCCTTAGCTGCCAGCCAAAATCTCTTAATTCAATGACTCTGCATTCGACTCAGAACTAACTTCAGTGAGTACTTTAACACAATTTTAATGTTAGGAATTTGCTCCACGGGTAGGCTAGTGAAATTTAGCCCCCAGAGATTGGTACAGATTCTGCCAACTGCAATACATTTTAATGCTGTTTGGAAACCTTTAAAATGCATGACATGTGTAAGACCATGTGAGTGTATCATTTATTTCAATACAGAAATGCAAGCTTTTAAAAAAAGTATCTAGAGAAACTTCCATAATTAGTTCAGAATGTCAACACTTTTGTACACAGAAAAATGTGTTTGAAAGTGGCACAGAATTATGATTGGGAATTTGGAACGTATGGGCCAAAACGTTGAATTTCAAAGTTATATAACTACATTGAGTAGGACTGCATACATATTTTTACCATCACTATCCGCCACAAAATATGTATAGTTGCAAACTCAATGAAACCCATGCAACTCAATGTACCAATCGTACCCAAGCCCCAGAAAAAACTAAACGAACAACTCTCATGATAGCCTGATTATTCCAATTTACATATCATATTTCAGATTGAAGTGCATGTAAATTCAAAGTCCTTCGGAATTATGTGAAAATACAAATTATCTTCGAAGTATTTGCATAGACTAGTTTGCCCTGGAGACAATGTATAAACCAGAACTCACTAAACGACGTGTGCATGATACTTTCTGTTCAAACCGTACTCACAGTAGTTCCTACAGAGGCAGACGAATGGACTTCATTCAATCTCAACAGATTGAGATGTCCAACGTTCCTCTTTTTTTCTATTCCCATTGGTTCAGGAAAAGACTTGTTGGGGGCTCCATTTTCTTGGTGACCAAGAAATAGCACACCATCGGTCACCCTCAAGTAAGTAGCAAAATTCATGCCCCCTTACTTTGCAATTTCTGGCAATCAACATATATAGAGGGTAGACAAGGACAGCTAAATCTCTCGGACTACATGCAAGTGTGAATTAATATTATAGGCTATGGGGCTGACTTTACTCTCAGGATGCTTTTACCTGTGCTGAATTATTTTTAAAACTGAGTTATGTTATTTTCAAGCTTGCCACCTACACTTCTTACCACAGTATTCCTTACTTTTAGAACTGCATCGCTTCATTTATGTTTACCTTTTCTACGATAAACAGATGTGGTATTGAACCGAATACCATTTCGCCTCATTCTTGTCTCTTTTCCAGAATTTACAGATTTATATCGTTTTATATCTTTCAGAATTTTATGACAAGAGCTCTCCACAGATAACCGTCCAAGGAAATACACTATATAGGCTACACGCCAACATGTTGAACTAACTAGTTGCCAATCAAACAAGGGCATAGGGTACATAAATGTGAGTCCTAGATTTTACCAGAGTCCCTTGGTAATATCCATGGGCGGGGCAAGAATGCCTTCCCCAGCTAGCTCGGCGACATGCATAAAGACCAAGGGCCAGATGTAGGTGGCCATTTACCTGCCGGTAACGGCCGATTTCGGCCGTTACCGACCGGTAAATGGGTAATTGGGATGTAAGGGGCCAATTTTACTGAATCGGTAAATTTACCGAATCGGTAAATTTACCGTTTTGGTAAAATACCGAATCGGTATTTTACCGAATCGGTAACTTCTAGATGTAGGTGGGACTCTTCTGAGTCCCAAAGGCCTTTCAAATTCGGTATTTTACCACCCAATCCAATTGGGTGGTAAAATACCGAATCCAGGTGTGCATGCACATGTGTGCATGCACACCTATGCCATGTGACAGACAGACATGCCCTTAGGGCATGTCTGTGTGCCACGCGGCACACATGCCTGTATTTGGGGTGCTAGAGGGTGTCAAAGTGACACCCCCTGCACCCTTGCTGGAATCGGTATTTACCGAATCGGTAAATACCGATTCGGTAATGCCCATTGATTCCTATGGGCTTCAATGCCCATAGGAATCAATGGGCATTACCGAATCGGAATTTACAGAATCGGTAAATACCGAATCTTAACGATTCGGTATTTACCGATTCTGTAATACCTACATCCCCCCCCCCTCTATTTTACCACTTCTTAAATACCGAATCGGTAAAATTCGGTATTTAAGAAGTGGTAAAATGAAATTACCTACATCTAGGCCCAAGTGTATGCAATGAGAGGCGCAACAGAGCATGTCGAGAAAGTACCACTGCAATTGTGTTTGAGCTGCCTACCGCCCCATTGCTGGTGCATCAAAAAACAATAATGTGATGTTAAATTGGAGCATCTCTATAGCAACGTATCTGTCCATGCTTCCGTTGTACATGTCGGACTAAATATAAGTGCATATTTCTCCTTATATGTGTGGTGTCTGAATGTTCGTTTGTGGGGTTATTTTTATGTTTCTAGTTGTCTTTCATCTTTGTGATACATAAAGCCATCAGGAGTCTTCAGAGGGAGGAGGTGACATTGAGACGTCCTCAGAAACAGCCTGTAAGTAATAGCTATGAAAAGATAGGCAGAACGTAAAACCCAAAGATGCAGTCAATTGAGGCAAGGTTTTGGCTGCCCATTGACAAGTTCTGAAGAGCAGGTGGAGGGATCCTGTACACGGTCACCCTCAACCTGCATACCGCAGTCTAGGAGCTCTGCATGTCTGATAGGCCTGAGAGAGGAAACTGCAGGTCCGGCAGATGACAGCAGTCACATAGGTGCAGAGAGGCGTGACTGATGAAGAAAAGGTACGGGCAAGAGAAAGCAACAAAATATATAAAAAGTAGGAGAATAGGGTAAACCATTTTATTAATGTACCTCTTTGTCTATTTTTTACTGGCTCGTGTGAAAGAGGGGCTAGAGATATGAAAAAGTGCTACAGACAGGTGGGATGGGAGCAAAGACTCACCCTGGACCAAGGAAATAAATGCATAGTTATGCTGAATGAGTTCCAGTGGTGTCAAGTTTTGCTCCACCCATAGTGACTGACTCATGGCAGTCATGGGACAACAGGTAACACCATAGTGCTTTTATATGTCAATTTCACATATACTTTAGTCTAGACACCGTTTGGCTGATGACAACTGTTTAAGGAATACGTTGTATTTCAGGGGATGTTGGAAATGCTAAGAACATTAGCAGACAACTCAAGTCAATCAAGGTCAGCACCCAAAACATTAAATCAATGTTCGTATTTCGTCTAGGCATTTAGCACCAAATTTCATAGTGCATAATTTAACTCTTTTTCGGGTTTTGCCTGTCAATGCAAAAATGATTTTTTTGTATATTTGCCACAAAAAGCAATTCAACCAATTGTTTTGTGCTCATTGGAGATTCATAAGGAAGGAAAGTAACATAGCCCAGCTTACAGTTGTGTAGCAGGGTCCTAAATAGCACGTTGATAAAATGTTTGTTGTAACAGGTGAATTACTGGCTAACCAGATTTCTATACAACAAAGTGATTTAATAGAGTCGGTTACCCAAATAAGGGGGAGATGCAAGGGTCCCCAGAGAAGGTGGGTGAAGCAGGTGACCCCACAGAGAAAGGTATTGACGTGGGAAGGAAATCATAAAGACTTCTAGGCTGGAGAAGGGAGTATGTTCCGACTCCACTGAAAGAGGGGGAAGGAAAAAGCGTCCCCCCAGATGCAGATGTAATTCACAACCAAACATGTTTAGTGAAACTAGACGCCCGCTGACAACTCACATAACTCCACAGAGAGAGACAGCATTCATGGCCTCTCGGGCAGCATGAGCTAAAAATATTTACATGAAGACACAGTGTGGACATGAAGGGATAGCTGAAGCATAAACCTCAAGCTTCCTTGATACAGTTATTAAAATCAGACCTAGGTCACAGTACCCAGAGAGATGAGAATACTAAGCACAAACCATAATAACATAACGATCCAAATACAACGAGCCTCCGATAATGGGTGTACAATATGTGCTGAAAACTCTTTCTTCAATTTTTGTATAATTTTTGGGTATTGAAGCTATTAATCATGTGACCTATCATACTTTGGAAATGTTACACCTGATTAACCACGTGTGGATTCCATACTTAGGGGTCGATTAGGATCGCGGTTTTTCCGCATCCTCGGGGCCGGCGGAAGGCACCGCCGGCCCAGAGGATGCGGAAAACCGCAGCGGACTGACCAAAGACCCACCGCCACATTAGGATGGCTGGTGGGTCCTGGTTTCCGTCCGCAGCTTTTCCGCCGCGGCTGGCTTACAACCGTGGCGGAAAAGCTCTAATATGGTGATGGTGTCTGTCAGACACCGTCCACCATATTAGGATGGCCTATAAAGTATGCCTTTCCGCGGCGGGTTTTCCGCCGTGGAAAAACATACGGAACTTCACTGCGGGGGCCCGTTGCGGGCCCCCTAGGTGAAGGGGGGGTGGGGGGTGCACATGGGGGGTACCTATGGTACCCCCCTGCATTTGCATGCAGAAAGCGGCAGGCACCGCGCGGTGCCTGCCTCTTACTGCATGCAAATGCAATGCGTGCATTTTTAACATTGCGGCGGGTGCAGCTTGAAGCTCCACCCGCCGCAATGTTAAAAATAGAGGATGTGACCGCAACCCTTGCGGTCACATCCTAATTGCACAGGAGGGAACTCCGCATGCCATGCGGAGGTTCCCTCCTGCTCTGGGGTCGCGGACGGACGCAAGTCCGTCCGCGATCCTAATGACCCCCTTAGTCTTTTTGACTGTTTTGTTTTTATTTTGACACATAGTAAAAGGCTTGGTTTAAAAGGAAGAAAATCAGCATCAGTCTCAAGAAGAGGCAGAGCACATGCTGGCGGGGCCTTGTTCTCACCACCTTGGATGGAAGTTCATACCACCAGGGTAACACAATTGATGGAATAATCCCCACTCCAACTACAAATCTCATTACGGAGGAACTGACTATTTGAACTTACTGCACAATCTTTACACCATAGTTTCCTTCTAACCAAGCACTTATTTTAGAAACATCAAGTTGAAGAGGGGCGTACAATGTGCCAAATTTGGTGGCTGCTGTGACCGCCAACCAGTTTCCAGTCAACCGGCCATTTCACACACTAGACGGACTTCCTTCCTTCACAATCTGGATTAAAATGAGTGGCTGCATCAAAGATAGTTGAACTTGTTGAGCCACTTGCCTTGTTTCAACTACAGTAACACCTTGACAGGTAAATATGCCCTAGTTATCCCTTTCCCCCCATAATTCACTAAACCTTTTTTGCCTTAGTCTGTAGTAATCTAGAAACCCTCTGAGCATTCTCAAGAAGCATCCATTACAGGAGCTTTTAGTATCAGAATCTGTATGTTGCTAATCTTCTGAGACACACTTCCCTGCAAATGCTGAGATCCATCTATCTCCCCAGCCCGCTGAGCCTCACGCTCGGCCGCAGACAGAACTCGTGGATCATGCTGTCCACCTAATGATGCATACCTGTTCACAGTTCCCAGGTCATTACATTTTAGAAACAAATGCATGCTTGCACCTGTCCTGACTGACCTGTCTATACACTGCAGGATATGTTATTGATCAAGCGTGCTGCCAGTCCTGGTCTAACATGTGTATGCAGGCTGTTAGTGAAGGACATTAGCGTGTTGTGAAGTGAGACAAATGGTGGTTGTGTAAAATTGGGTCATTGGCTTAAGGTCTTGTATCCGTCACTTCAGCACCTGGTCCTTTCTATCACGGAGGATCTCTGCCAACTATTGTCTGCACCAACAGATGCCGCCGAGCCTTCCGTGGGAGATGGGCACACTTGGATACCTTTAGTGTCGTAGGCCTGGCTGAGTCTTATGCATAATTAGGTCCCAGATGGCAGGCAACACATCTGATGGATATGTTCCGGCTAGGACTCGTTGTCCTCTGAGGAGAGGCACGTCACATCTGTGCAGATCAGCAGAAAGTATGGCTCACACACCTGAACAGCACGAGCTCCTGGGAGCACTCCGACCCTGAAGGATGGCCGTCGCCATGCTGTAGACGTACCCTAAAATCCAAAAGAGTTCGGCTATATTGCAACAGACACAGTAGAAGAGAAGGAACGAGTAGAAAAAGGGGGAATGCTGTCAAAATGTGGTTTAAATGTAGAGGACAAAACAAATGATTTGGGGTATTAACATAAAATTGCAACAGAAATGACAGAAAATGCAGAACATATCAATGATGGAGAGAGAAAGGGAGCGTGAGATGGAAAGAAAGAGAGGAAGGTGAAACAGGGCCAGTCACAGTGCTATAAGAAAGTGAAAAGGAGCCAAATAAAGAAGAAGGGGGAGAGAGAGAGAATAAGGCAGACAGAGAAAAGAGAGTGAGAGAGGGAAGGAAAATAAAAAGGCAGCTAGATCAGAAACCAAAAGGTAAGCTAGGAAACCAATGCTGAAATGAAAACATGTATATGGAACAAAGGGAGTGATGGAAGTGACGTCAGGGATAAAGATATTACAGTTGTCAAAGAAGAAAACTGGCACAATGAACCAATGACTGAGGGCATCAGACTTAAAACAAGTGACTAGGCGAATAAGAAAAGGGCATATCAAACAAGACACTCATCATAGTACGGAATCAAAGAAACATTGAAATAGACATGAAATGTCTTATAGAAAAAAGAAAAGTGAGCCAAGAGAAACAGGGTAGAAAGAAGGAGCAGGTGGAGCAGGAAAGAGGCAAAGCATTTAAGTGAAAAGGGGTGGGCTAATCAGCCAGAATGATAAAAAGGAAAGGAGGCAGCCAACGGAGAATGGAAATGTGTAAAAGTGAATGAGTGTGAGAGCATGGGAAAAAAGGGAAAGTTCAGTTTTGTAAGAATAACCTCCGTTTAGAGAATATGTGGGATATTAAAATAATATGTATCAATATAAAGTGTCTAGTGAAAAAGACGAAAAGTAGGCATTGTGTGCAAGAACAGAAGTGTGCGATGAGTAATCATGCTATCAGCCGAGGTGGTCTTCTTCTTCTAATCTTGGTCACGGGCACCTTAAACCATGATGCTTGATTAAAATCTTGCTTTCCACAGACTTTCAATCAATATTTAACACAATAGATTTTTTCTAATCCTGTATTGAGGAATGACTCCAGAAAAGATTATTGCAAACAGAAAAAAGAGCAAGACATTGTGCTAAAGGCATGAACAGCGAACAAAGAGGAGTGTGTGCTTTGAATTTATGACTGAAGCTAAAAGTAAGGCTTAGCATTGCCAAAGATGGTTGATCAGTCAGGTATTTAAAGGTGAGCACTGACTGGTCAGTATGCAAAAAATGACGGTATTGAACCTGTTGGCTTTATCTCTTTCCAGCCTCAACTCAAGATTCCGGTTATTAGGAGGAGTGCATTGGTGCCATTTAGAAAATTATTTCATAGGAGACTTGGCTTAGAGGACAGTCAAGTAGCAAGCTGGCAAGAGTACCTTTACCACTTCCACCATCTTGAAAGTCTCACAATCCAAAACCCATTCACTCCTCAACACAAATCTTCCATCTTAAGATCTTCCAAAGATTGGCTTATGATGTGGAGTGTCAATTCTCCTATTAATTATGATGCGTTCCTCAGTGGAATTTCCTGCTCTGCCTCACAACCCTCCCCCACATATAACATTGTGGCTGAGCCACTAGCTTGATCCTAAGGATGCCATGTCCAGGATGCTCCTGGAAACTACTCTTTCTCAAGATTTAAAGAACAAAAGCCGTATAACTTATCATCGTGCCCCAATCAATAGCCACACAGCTTTCACACCAGAAAAAAACATTCTTTAGTATAAACAATTCTGAGAAAACTGCTGACCTTGTTGATTGCTTGACAGTCCAGACTCCCTTCCTTCTTTTAACTAGGCCAAAGACCCCATTTCAGTTTTTTCACATATATAAAATTGTCCCAGGACAGACAAGTTCAGCGTAAGTGTGCATTAGGAAATGTCTACAAGGATCCTTGGCAGAACTTTTTCTGGTCCTGTGTGCCAGTTGACTGAAACACAACATAACATATATGTGTTTTGGTCAACTTCACTCGCCCTATGGCCTCTGTTTGTGAGACTTCTCTCAGTCACGAGTTCAGATGTGAAACTAACAAATGCCCAGAGGTAGGTGCTGATCCTCCACTTGCTTCTCTTTTAAAAACAAAACCGGAAATTTGGTGGAGTGAAAATACCAGTCTTAAATTCCCTCTCCACCTTTTCACTCAGAGAAAAACATTAACTGTATAATGAGTGGCTGAAGATTGTTGGTGGATTCAGCAAGAGATTTGTCACCGCTCCATGAATTCATCTTGCTGCTGATTTAGCACTTAAGTTGTGTTCCTCCAATACGAAGAAGTCAGCATCTACCACAGATCCCACAGCATGGCGTAAAATGTCACCAAGGATTGTGGTAAAGCCTGGTCATTTATCTTCCTTGTTCACAAAGTACACAGGAGGCTGAGAGGAACTGACCAGAAGTCTCCAGGTTAGAAGGAACTCAAATATTCCAACGCCACCTCATAAACAAACTTATACTGCTCCTAAAGACAACAAATGTAGAAGAGAAAAAGGAGGGGTAGATAGAGGGAAATTGGAAGCATAAGAACAAGGCAGAATCAGGAGGGAAGTGAGGAATGAGAAGTATGGTAGAAGAGGTAGGTTGTGAGGATCCAGGTGAGCAAGTGAGACAATGGATGAAGTTAGAGGATTGCAGGGCCATGGCAGAAAGAAATGGGAGTGCATTGGTGAAATTGTGCAGAGTAGAGGAGATAGCGGTTGAGCAGAAGCGAAGAGACAGTTGAAGGAATGTAAACAGAGGGTAAACCATGTGGGAGAAAATGTGGAGTTAAAAAGAAGGGGCACAGGCAGGAGGGGCATGGGCAAGACAGAAGGTAATGTGGATGAGGGAGAAGACACAATTCAAAATTTAAAAAAAGAGCAAAGGAGAGATGAAAATCAGGCGAAAGGAAAGTAATGAAGATGAAAGAAAATAAGAGGGATGACAGTAAGTAAAATGAAAGGAGAGAAGGGAGATAAAGAGAGAAGAGATATATTAATATATTTAAATAGCTACTTCCAGACATTTCGTATATACAAACATGAACCAGGTACAAACATTATCATTTCGTGCAAGGTTAGACATCTGCAATATCACAGTATAGGCATCAGGAGCCGTTACAGTTACATTCTGATAGACAACTGTTAGTATACCATTTACCTTGATCAGCATACATTATCTAAAAAGGAGCTTCTTTTCAATGTAGGAACAAAAAAACAGGAAGCAAAAGAAACTCATCAAATTTCTAGACTAGAATTCACCCCACCCCTAACTTGCTGCCATTCTCTACCACCCTTCTCCTCCCATACATACTTATAGCATATCCAGCAGCTTGGGCAATTATGTATCAACCTTAAAGATTACATTTGTGAAAACATATAACCAACCTATGAATTCCCTTATCCATGTCTCTCTCCTTTCCTCGATTCATTAGTTAGAAATTTTTAATTCATCTAAAAAGTTTGACATTTAATTATAATGATGGATACAAGTTGTCCTACCACTTTCATTCTCCCTCAATCAGAACACCACAAGTCTTTTGAGAACATACTGCATATATATGGAAGTCATACATCACTATTCTACTCCAAACACTGGCCCTCCCCAAATTTTATAAGACGTGTCTCAAACACGAACTAGATTGCGCCAAGTCAAGGTTCTGTGAAAATCGACTTGGGAAGTGCAACCAGAATGGGCCGCTAATGTCCTCCTGTGGTCACATATCCACCTCCCTATTTGGAATAACAGAAATAGGGAAAGCAAGAGCGGAATGTATGTTTATCCTTAAGTGTGGTATTTCCTAGATTTGTGGGTCCAGGGTAGGGTCAGAGAAAGGAAAATATTTTTCTACCTCTTTTGCCAGAGGAATATTTCTTGGGAGAAACTAAGTTCCAGCCGAGCAGGAAAACCTTCAGCAAACATTGATAACAGGTGTGTTAAGTCTAAATTTAATCCTGAGGCACAAGGAAGGTTTCGCCAATATTTTCACTTTTAACCTGAAACACAGATACTAGATAAAAAATCCCAACAAGTCTGTCTCCTCTCACGCAGATGATGGTAGTACAAATTTGTTTCTCATTCTGTTTCATTCAGTGGAGCTGACAAAACATAAATTGAAAAGATTTGCAATTGTGTAGGTGTTTTCTAAACATACATTTTTGTGCAATAAATATCAATAAATAGAAATTACTTTTAGGTTGGATCAAATACGCAATATTAAAGCTGAATATGATGTGTGGAAGTGAGTTTTTCAATATGATAGAGTTAAAAGCCATTTTGGATAGAATGAATCTTGTTTCTGTCATTCACGCCTGAATTCACCCCCTCCCGTTCCCTTGTGCATCTTCTCTCCTCACAAGCTCTGCAGAGCGAAGATAGCTGATGTGATTGCTTATTTTTACAGTTATGAATACAGTTTTAAATTACTTTTCTAGTGTTTCTGATATGTTGCAATGTCCAAGGTCTTTCTGCTGTAGTTCCGCTACGTAGATGGATCCTGTTAATTTGTGTGCAGTGATATTTTTTACATATTTCATGTTTTGTTCAACCATCTCTAGATGGCAATAGATGGGATAGTGCTTATGCATCCACATTGTGGAGAAGTGTGGCTCAATGGTTAGAGCAGGCAGACCTCGATGCAGAGCTCTGGCCAGGGACCAGGGTTCGATTCCCGCCTCGGCGGGTCCCGGGCTCATTAATTCCCCCGACCGGATATTCTCGCCTTAGTGCCTATTCTGATCATGGGTCCCACGCTGCAACTCTGGGCAATAGCTTGCTTAGTCTCCACAACGGCCCCCACAATGCGAGGGATGCCTGGTCTGCACCATGGGGGTGCCCAGGAGTGGACACTTCACAGGGAAAGCCAGGAAGGGTTCCCTTGCGGTATTCGTACGAGCGCCGGGAGACCTCCTGTGGGTAGCTGTGCGCTATACAAGTACAAAACATTTACATTTAAGGTAAAATATATAGTTATATAAGTATCCCTTTATTCTGGGTGTGAGCCAGATTTTTCTGAAGGTTTTTGAGTTTCCTCAGTGCTAATATGGATGCTGTCCAACTCTTTTCCAATTTTTCTCCTCATTTGGGACTTAGAATGATTTCAGATGTATGGCAATATTGTATAACTCTGCATTTGTGCCTTTATGTCATTTACTCTGTGTTGCTTGATTTTGAGATTTTTGTAATAAAACCCTTTAACTTTTCCCTGATCTAGAACCCAATTACTGAGTTGTCGCAGTCACTTGCTTTTATTACTCCATTAAACTGATGTTGGGAAGGATGCTATTTGGCCCAATTTGTTATAGTTGGAGAATCATCTAAGGAAAATGTTTGTGTTTTCTAAATTGTGGGGTGTCCTGAATAGTGGGGTATGGTTTTTCTCCCAACAATTAATGAACATTAATATGCTATCCAGGCACTTAGCACTGCGAAGGTGTTGTGCCAGGTTTGCAGGGTAATGCAGGCTTCAGCAAATGCTGCTCCATTCTTAGAGAAATAAACTAAAGAGGTCAGGAAAAGATTCATAATAGCAATGTAGCTTCTATCATCTCCATCCGCCTACACAATCCTGCTTTATTCCATAAAGATATGTTTGCACAGTTACGCAGTTTCATTGTAGACAAAACGAAGTAGTGGAGTTCAGGGTGATTCAGAAGAACACCTGATTTAAGCTAAGTGCACTTTTTTGTTCTATTCTTTAAATCCATTTTATGTCACTGATAATTACTAGTATCAAGCATATCGACTAGGTCCTTAATCCTGGAAACGCGACATTACTTTGGTGCCACATATAATTAAAGAGTTCCGTGATTGGTCTCAATTTGTCAGTAAGTGAGATTTCTTACAAGGGCCAGTAGTGCTTTCAAAATATGCCTCTGTCTTGCTCACATTCGTATTGCAGGACTGGCTCAGGCTCTCACTAGAATGCAATGGTGTGCCAAATAAATCACGGCCATTCTTAGATGGACCCATATTTTCTTTTTGTCATCAACCCCAAAAACTATCCCAAAAGCTCAGATGATGCAATGCTGAAATATTCCCTTGTAAATTGAATTGGGGCTGCCCACATGCACTGTAATATATAAAGATGAGAAATCGACGTATTTCTAACAACATATTGGCAGAAGAAAGGCTGGCATGGCCACGAGCTACGCTTGTTGGGAGACACTGTGCAGCTTCATTTATAGGGAACCAACCACCCATTGTGCTCCTTAGGACGCCGTTGTAATGTCAGCTAATTTATCCGCATGGTCTTTGACCACCTTTTATTCAGGAGATACCTTTGTTGTCTTTAACTGCCTATCATTATGTGGCCCAATAGACTTATTGTCAAGTGTATTCACTGAGTCTTGATGTTCCTATGTTAGGGAGGCTGGTGATAGAAACTACTCTTGACACTTGATGGTGGCCTCCTAGTTTTTAGCCACGATACAGTTCTGAAGAAAGAACAGCTCATCAGTTGTGCTCAACTGACAAGAAATCCTAATTCTCAGCCTAATTTATTTTGCTAAGATATTGATTGAAATCCATGTACCTCTCCACTGTATTTGTTGGACTACATTAATGGTTCCTTGAACACAAGCAGTGCTTGAATTTTAGGTACTTTGATATAGCACCCTAAGCTGTTTCCTGTACTACTAATCAATAGTTTATGTGTACTTCTCGAGTACAAATGTAATTAGATTGGACGCTAGACAAAGTAGAGTAGGAAGATTGTCTTAGGTCAAACACTTAAACCTAAAAGGACAGCCTCCTTTCAGGTGTGTGACACTTAATACCATAATGAATCAGTAGTATTTGTTGTATGTTGGGAACATGCTAAACATATAAGATAAATAAACAGGGAATCAGAGAGCAGAGCTGCCTTGAGTGCTGTTTGCTTCAAAAGTCTTACCAGGGTTTCCACCATGTTGGATTTGTTGTTTCTTAGTGTCTTCACTGTGTGGAACACATCAATTATGTTTTGCTGTTGGATCATCTCGCAGACGCTGCAGATGGCACAGAAGGTTCCGCTGCGCCCACCACCATTCCTGTGTAATATAGAGATGTTATGTTATGTTAAATGCGTTTTATAAAGCGCGCTGACACCGAAGCTTCCTGGCGCTGATAGACAGAATAGATGAGGGGGGAGCAGAAATGAGGGGGGAGCAGAAATGGTAAGCTACTGGCAGAATTCCTATTATTTGCCAAGAACAAAAATAAGATACAGTACAAACTTACCTCAATTACAATAACCTTGATGAATTCAAACCCCAACTCTCACTGTATGTCAAATCACTTGGATTCATGCTTAACACCATCCTCTCCCTCAAGTCATACATTGCCAACATCTCAACGATGGCTGTTCTCTCTTCGAAAGAAAGTCAAACCATTTCATCCAGAAAGCTACTTCAGAATCGCAGTTCAAGTCCTTATACCCTTGTATCTGGATTGGAGAAATGCTCTACTCCAGGGCTTCTAAAACTCCATGCCGACACCCCTTAGGGCAATCCTTCAGCACATCTCATCCAAGGCCTGAAGAAATAGGATCACATCCCCTCCACCCTGATGGGACTCTATTGGCTCTCTTTACCAGCCTGCACCATCTTCAAAGCTAGCTGCATCATATACACAGTCACACAACTAGCACCCCACTTATCTTGCTGACAAGCTCAACCGTCTCTGGTGGTTCTCTGCACATTTGCTGCAAGGACACCATCCAACTGTAGACTAAGAAGTGTAAAAAAGTGTAAAAAAGAAGAAACAAGACAACAGGTCCTTTTAACCTATGCACTCAGGATTGGGAACAACATCCCCATATCCATCAGGCCTACCCTGTCGATGTTCCAATTTAGGAAAGAGTGGAACACTCACTTCTTTAAAGAACACTGCATCACAATGCATTAACCATTCACAACTCAAATTCCTCTCCTATTAGTCACTGTGTTTATGCTTGCTATGACCATGTAAATCGCTATTTATATTGTTGCATACAAAAGTGGTTTGCCAAGCACTTTTTGTCATCTTCATGCACAACAGAAGCTTAATTTGCAGAAGATTCTCAGGTGGCCAATACATTTCAATCATAGAAAAAGTGTCTTAAAAGCCGTAACCTCCCTCATATGAACTATAGCTGGACTATGCAAACACACATGCTATGTTAAGTTATGTTACATTAGTGCTGTGTTTTGTTGTACAATATGACGTGTCACCACAAAGTCCCTTCAGTCTGCTCTTCAGCTGGCTGGAGTAGGCCATAGCTGGTAGGTTCAAATATTCAAGTTACAGAGTACTCAGTGACACTTGTGCTTGAGGGAGGTAGTATGGAGGCCTTTTAAAGTAGCATATTTACACATTTTAGATGCCCACATCCCTTTGGGCATGATTTATTATCCTCTAGGTTGTCTTTCACACTAACCAAGATCATAATGGCCAGTTTGGGGTGAACATCTGAATGTGGAAACAGCAGCTGTCTTAGATATCACCAGTTTGTCAAACTTTCACACCTAAGTAAATGTTTTGTTCTTGTTTGTGTAATGAGGATACCTATGCTTTGTTTAGCCTCAGGGCCGGCTGTAGTGCTTGTGGCACCCAGTGAGACAATTGTTTTTGGCAACCCCCACCAATGACCCCCTCCAAGGACTCCCTCAGTACCACCCTATACAGTTTCCCTCACATCTCCATAGCCTCTCTCTCACATACATTTCATTTGTTTTAGCCCCTTCGCTGCGGGGGGTAATTTCTCGCTGTGCTGGGGGGGAGGGGGGCGCGCACGGTGCCCGCATGCTCATGACGAGCTGAGTTCGTCATGAGGCACGGCGCTCCTGTGCTCATGCGTCACAGGTGCATTACCTGCCGTGGAACGCTCAGCACAGCAGAGGAATTATCCCCGCGTGTGAGCGTTCCACGACTCATGACGAGCTGAGCTCGTCATGAGCACCGGAGCGCCGTGGCTCATGACGAGCTCAGCTCGTCATGAGCATGGAAGAGGTTAAATTGCAGGTTGAGGTTAGCTTTACTAATAGGAATGCATATATACCCAAATTAACCCTTTTAGCAACATTACGAATAGATAATGAAAGACTGGGGAAAAACATAACATCCTAACCAGTTGTATGCATCTGATGCCAGTTCATAAGCCACTGTTCTACATTAGGATTGCAAATTATGAACTGCTGCAACAAAAGGATCTATGTGACAAAAGCAGTACCCTCTGAGCAATCAACATAAAATATAGTTCTGTGATCTGGAAAGTACACATTCTTTGTAGCAGGCATATTAACCATCTGCGTTACTTTAGTATAAGTCAGAATGTCACTCTGTTGTCTCCACAGCAGGAGCACTAATCACCACATTTATCTTGACATTTTTGATGCTGCCTGAAAACTGCTGGATGATCAAGGTACTCTTTAGCTAGTGATTTTAAGATTTTAACACCATCAGTTATTTCTAAGCACAGCTCCCTCCAGGTTAATGCCAGGGGCAGCTGCACCAGTCACACCGCCCAAAAAGCAGCCCTGCTTAGCTCTATAATTAATATCATTGGATAAGGGCACAACCACTCCCTCCTAGGCATATAAAGCTTGGTTTCTCTGGTGACTTTCTCTCTCTCTTGGGTCTCACTAGTCTTTTTTCGGATGACTCCAGTTTATATCTTTGTGGTTTGAATATTGTAAGGTTTGTTCGGTCCTTTCAAAATCTTTCGCCATCAGTCAATCAACTGCCTGCTAATTTGGGCTCAAAAGTCATTTTCTCCCTTCATTCATTTGATGTGTTCCACGAAGGACACCTTTCAATGAATAAAATGGTGTATGAAGACAAACCCCCAGATTCATCATTGTCCCGTTTTGCGAGTCCTTAATAGCGATTATTAAGGAATCGCTATTAAGGACATGCATATTTGCGATTTCTCCAGCTTCCTTATTTGCGATTAGCAAATTGCTAATCGCAAATAAGGAATGACTCCCCATTCTTTCCCATAGGAATGAATGGGTAGTCATTCCTTATTTGCGAATAGCAATTTGCTAATCGCAAATAAGGATGCGATTTCAAGGGTGCCAGGGGTGTCCAAAGGACACCCTGTAGCACCCCTGAAATGTAAATGTAGACTGCTAAAGCGCATTTTTCTAAGTTTTTGCTATTTACCACGAAGTCAGACTTCGCGGTAAATAGCGGCCAAAAATAGTGATTTCGCAATTCAGAAATGGTTCATGAATTGCATTTAAGGAATCTGAAATAGAGATTCCTTAAATGCAATTCCTCGCAATTTAGCGATTTCGCTATTTGCTATTTTTGCATTTGGGATGCTGAATCCCAAATGCAAAAATTGCGCTCGCAAAGGGCCAGATTCTGAGAATCTGGCCCTTTGCGAGCCGATTTTTCGTTGATGAATCTGCCTGAAAGTGTATTGACCCAGAAGTCTTTGTACATGTACCTATGTTCCAAGCATACTCACAAATTATAGTTTGTCAAAAATCGAGCTAGTCTCAGAAAATAGAATAAGGTTTCTGCAAAGATTAGTTGTAAAATTGCAGTAACTATCCACCGCATCATGACTAGGTTGTACTTAGGTATGAATATATGCCAACATGATGGACTGTGCCATTGATATCAGGAGAAAGACACGTCTTTCCAAGAGGGACTTGGATGCACAACAGCCCACCACCAATATTTTCCTCACTTTCATGGGTTGGTGTCACTGTTCAAAAAAGCATTTACAAATGGCAACAATGTCAAAGGTGTCATGCATACTCACAAGCAGTGGACTACAGTGCGGGCATCTCGGCCGTCGTACTGCTCCTGCCACTTTTCAAGCCTTCGGACCACCTTGAGAATGGAACGCTTGGAGGGGGGGATGTCCCTATACGCTGGCCAACCAATGTACTGCAAGTGTTGGACAATGCGATACCCATCCTGGGGCTGAAAAAGACAAATGAGAACATTAATTGTAAGCGCAGGAGTAGCTCGCAATGTATCATTGTCCATGCCACAGAACGTGCTACATGGTCATAGAAAACGACATGAAGGTCCATACGCTCTGCCGCTGACCCACAGCATATAACTGCCACTGAAGACTTATATTTCTACTTTTTGTGGGAAAATTGATATAGTAAATTGAAATGTAAGGTCATCTAATATTTTACAATCAGCAATTTTTAAACCATGGCCAAATCATCAACAATAAATATCGCCCTCCCAGAAGAATGCTACGAGAACAATGGCAACATCAAAAGAATAAAGGGTATGCTGGCACAAAACCAATAATACAGAATAATAGGAATGCCCACTTCTGGGGCACTTGAAGCAAGCTAGTTACATGGACGTGAACATACTGTGTATTTGAGTCAATGGAGACAGCATTCGGTGCTTAACACAGTTCACTGAGGCCCTATAAAAACCATGCCTCAATTAATAATGGTATAGTGAGTCTCACTAAATAAAGGTCACAGGCAGTAGTGGAGGAACAAGCATAAACCAGATAGAGATATTCAGTTTGTATCTAAGCCACACTTGCGTAAACACATAAGAATCCTCAACTGACTGACGTCCTCATTTAATGTTCAGCAGCCTAGCTGCCATATGACTGGCTTAGCACACTAGATGCAGTTGGTTTGCTGTTTGACCCCTGGACTTTTTTCCCACAAATTTATCCCTGCCGCCATGTTGGGGTAATTTGATGCCAGAGCTGGTGCACCATAGAGTCATGAAAGACCTCTAATCACGTGTCCTTCTGAAAACAGAGCCCTAATTTGGGGGATGGTCCAGCTTCAGAAAAGTAGAACTGTTGTCCACCATGTGCTGGATGTTTTCTTGCAGTGCAAGAAGGACAATTGTACAGTTTGGCTATCCAGGGTGACAAGTAGTCCCAGTCAGAAAGGACATTGGGGCATATTACCAACAAGTAGCAATATTTATAGCTAAATAGGCTTAGCGCCGATTTTTTTTATCGCTGAGCATCGCTGGAATTTATCGCTGAGATAACGTGCTATTAGCAACGTTAATCTCCAAAGCGATAAATTTTCCGGCGATATTCACGCATTAGCAATAAAATGTTCTTAGCCATGTTATCCACCTCCCATTGGATAACATGGCTAAGAACTGGTCTGGGCAGGGGTTAGTATTTGGAGATATTCGTGCTTAGCGCGAATATTTCCATCGCTACGCCTGCCTTGCTAATAGGCGATAGCGATGTTAGCGACTGATTTCAGTCGCTAACAGTTTGGGCACGCCCACTTTGCATGTCATTAGCGATAAATATCGCTAACATGCAAAGCGGGCCCCAAACCGCTCGCTATCACCTAAAAGCTGTCGCTAACTGCTGTTAGCGAGAGCTTGCTAATTGGGCGATAGAATTATCGCCGCTTAGCAGCCGAATAAGGCCCGCAAAAGCGGCGAAAATTCCCTATCGCCACCCTTGATAATATGCCCCATTGTTCCCATAGCGTTGTATCCGCCAAAGGAGCTTTCACAACAACTGAGGTGGCAGGAGTTCCAAATCTGATAGATCACATCCCTCTTACATCTAAATGAGGTGGTGGAACCGAGAGGAGGGCGATCTGGATATTTGCCATTTTGTGGTGAATGCCCATGTTCACCCTCAAATAAACGAGTTCATTATGCTTCAAAAATATCTACTCATAAAGGTGGAAGGCTTCCCTGAAACAAAGGTCCCCACAGCCTTCCCTAGATGGAGCCTTATGCAACGCAGGTAACCCTAGCTATGATTCTCTTCATACACCCTAGGTTTGGCCTCCCTGTTCTTAATTTTCTCAACCCATGAAGGGTGATGGCTACCACTACTTTGAGGTGTGCAAAGTTGCATAGTTTTAGTGAACTTTTTCAAAATGTAATGACATTTGTGCAATACTGTATGAATTATACTTTCAGGACGAGGTGTGATTTTTTCAAACGAGGGCATAGGTCATGAGCAATGCTTACAAGATACTAGAGAGAGACTGGATCGAACACAAAATAACTCTCAGTGAGACATGTTCTACTCAAACCAATGTACCACGAGTATATTTAAGGGAAGTTCCAAAATATAAAGAAATTCAAAATTTCACAACATTTTGAAGTTCTTAAACTATTGTCGGCGTATTTTAGTTTTTGCACATACTTACTTTGCAAGCCTAAGTTGAAATTGTATCCTGTCTAACTCTAGACTCACTATCGTAACACACTAATAGCATATTTCTTAGATTGTCTCTGTCTTTAGACCAGCAAAATGATACGAAATGGTGATTGCCTTACCCTAGCCATATTGCAGATTCTGAATATTCGGTTAATGATATCTTCGTCGATGTCAGCTGAAACAAACTCCACCTGGATCGGCCCGTAGCAGCAGGATGTCTTCTCTGGCCAGTACTGCATGCAGAGCTGCTTCGGAGGATGAGAGAAGGAAACACGGTTGAATTATTAAGATCATTCATAATGCTAATGTCCGATCGATTTTGGACTTAAACACACACACATGCAAACATGAAATTGTTACTCTGCTTTCCCTTCGACATTGTTCTGAAAAGATTCTGAATTCAATTTCATTGCTCTTTGCTGTATAATTACAGCACAATGTTACACCAAGCAAGATTGATTGACGTTGGAAAAGATCAGGCAGGAGCAGGTGCAGGAAAAGAGCGTTTTGAGACAAACAACTAAGCAGGCTGACAGCTGGAAACATTTGTTGATCTGTATCATGTAGGAAGTGGGGGTGAATGAAGTTATAATTCTGACCACTAAGTTTTGCGAAGGTATCAAACTTTAATAACGGATGAAATCTCCTGTAAAATAGGATATTTTCTTTTTTTTTCAGGCACCAAAACCTTTTTGCAAGACAATTCTTCCGCAAAAAAATGGTGTTTGTAGGATTATTATTTTTTGCTTAGCATATAATGACAGGCTTTTCCATAAGCTAGTTTCCTAAAAACGTTGGCAACTTTATTAACTCTATTATGATGTCAAAGTTTCGATAGAAAAACTTCCCAAGTTCACAAAAGTTAAGTTAATACATTTCACACCTAGGTAATTGAAATTAGCGAACACTAGAAAGCAATCTGGTCATAATAACCCTTGAGAAATGACAAATGGGTTGTAGATCTGTAAAACAGAATCGTATGTGTATAAGATGGAATGATAGGAACATAAGGTGAATGGATTGTATAGGGGAATGGCAGGTATGTACGGTGAAATGATAGGTATGCAAGCATGGAATATTGGTGCCTAAGTGGAAGGTGATGACTTAGGTGGTAACCTTTTTGAAGAAAATGTGAGATTGGCGCCTGCAGGAGATATAGGAAGAGTGCAATGATAGACCACTGGGCTTCCCTAGCAAAAGACACACAATTGATGGACGGAATGCAGAACAAATCAAAACATTCACCCCCCAGTCAAGAGAACTGGGTTAAATCCATCATTCTTTTGCTCACCATGCCACCTCAGTTTAGACCAGGCCATATGCAAATCAGTCTTGACCCTGTGCCTCATGAGAACAGTCCAGCCCGAACTGCCAAGCCAGGTCCTCCTTGGACCGGAAACAAGCATCTTAGAACCGGTTTTGGGGTTTCACCCCCCTTCAGCCAGGGTAGCTTGATTCCAGGACCCACGTCAGGGCATACCTGGCGCACTTAGGGCAAGAAAGCAAAAGACACACAATTGATGGACGGAATGCAGAACAAATCAAAACATTCACACTCAGTCAGGAGATCTGACCATATGCAAATCAGTCTTGAACCTGTGCCTCATGGGAACAGTCCAGCCCGAACTGCCAAGCAAGGTCCTCCCTGGACCGGAAAAGGGTATGCTCAGACGTGAATCCCGTGCTCTCCATACCACTGGAATCAAGCTATGCTGGCTGGTGATGGCTGAAAGCCCAAAACCAGTCCTAAGATACTTGTTTCCAGTCCAGGGAGGACCTTGCTTGGCAGTTCGGGCTGGACTGTTCCCATGGGGCACAGGGTCGAGACTGATCTTCATATGGCTGGGTTCAAACTGGAATGGCATGGTGAGCAAAACAACGATTGATTTAGGCCCAGATCTCTGTACTGGGGTGAATGTAGGACAGTGTTTTGGATTCTGTCCATCAACTGTTGTTTTTGCATTTGTCACCCCGAGTGGGACGGGTATGCTCAGACGTGAGTCCCGTGCTCTCCATGGCACTGGAATCAAGCTATCCTGGCTGATGAGGGCTGAAAGCCTAAACCGGTCCAAGGATGCTTCTTATCAGTCCAGGGAGGACCTGGCTTGGCAGTTCGGGCTGGACTTTTCCCATGGGGCACAAAGTCAAGACTGATCTGCATATGACTGGGTTCAAACTGGAATGGCATGGTGAGCAAAAAAACTATGGATTTAGGCCCAGATCTCTGTACTGGGGTGAATGTATCACATTGTTCTGCATTCTGTCCATCAACTGTTGTTTTTGCATTTGTCACCCGAGTTGGACTGGTATGCTCAGATGTGAGTCCTGAGTTCTCCATGCCACTGGAATCAAGCTATCCTGGCTGATGAGGGCTAAAAGCCCGAAACCTGTCCTAGGATGCTTGTTTCCAGTCCAGGGAGGACATGGCTTGGCAGTTTGGGCTGGACTGTTCCCATGGGGCACAGGGTCCAGACTGATCTGCATATGGCTGGATTCAAACAGGAATGGGATGGTGAGAAAAAAAACGATGGATTTAGGCCCAGATCTCTGTACTGGGGTGAATGTATGACATTGTTCTGCATTCTGTCCATCAACTGTTGTTTTTGCACTGGGCTTCCCTATAGAGATATAAATACAACTTTGAAACTGCTTTCTTTTCTGAGTGAGTCACGTAGCCTCATTTATATGTGCTTAGCCAGGAGGAAGCTACTCCTGCTATAAAGGTAGGGCCTCATTTACTACTTTTTGGCATAGAGCAGTGTCGCAAGTCTACTTGCAGAACTGCCCTGCATCAAAAGGAAGGGGCAGAAATGTGCTGTATTAATTAAATACATTGCAATCCTATCGTTTTTGCCTACACCGGCGCACAAACTGGTGCCTAGCGCCAACGTAGGCACCCTTGTACCATGTTGCAAAGGTGTCTGCGTTGCTGATACCATTGTTTTTGTGCAGGGACACCTTCCTGACAAAAACAATCAATGGGAAAATTTTCCTCTTTCTTTGTGTGGTGCTGAATGCAGCACATGTACAAAGAGGAAAAATGAGGAGAAATAAAGTTATTTTTCCTTGTTACAACTCCCCTGGAGAGGTTCACAGTTTTAACGCATCCTGAGGTTTACAGATCTGGAAATGTGTCAAAATCCATGGGTGTTGCGTGGAAAAACGCACCGCAATGCCCTTGGAACGCCTCCGTGAAGTAGAGTATGTCAATGCAGCGTTTTGCGTTGCTTTGCCTTACTCCTTAACCATGAAGCCACGCAAAGCCGCGCAGAGTGAATTTGCGTCGCCTCATTGTTATGACTGAGAGGCATTCGCAACCGGAGTGTCATAAAAAGTGACGCACCGATATTGCAGGCCTCTTTTAAATGAGTCCCTTAGTGTCCAAGTTCCAAGTATCTTGACTCTTGACACAGCAAGGCAAATTGCAGCACCGAAATCACCACCATTCAGTGCTGGTTGGTGAAATCTGTTTGTCATATATCCTTTGCCTTTATTTATTTATTATTGCAGGATGCTGTAAGTGTTTGAGCACAACACTAACCAAACCACTTAAAGCTGTTTGTATGATACTGCATCAACTCGTTAATATCGACCTACAGATATATTGCATCCACAGAATCATCAAGGTTAGTAAATATTTACAATGCTTAACTCCATCTCTACTTTCTCTTGGTATGTAGTGTGTAGGTCGATGTAGTGGTTGCAATATTCTTGTCATGTGAAAATGTGCATGTGATAAAGAGGCGGTATACCCTCCTTGCTCAAGACAACCAAACATGCAAATATAATGGCATTATTCTGCCAATGTAAGCAATGCTCTTTTTTTGTAATCCTGCTACTACGACTACCTATCCATTTATTTTGGGTAGGGCTAAAACTATAAAGGTTCATGTCAGATAGTTTGTATGGAACCACTGAACTATGCAGTCATTTCAAAGGACTTCACTAGGATCAGAGTAACATTTTTAATAATTTCCTTCCTTAAACCAATACAGACAGACAATCAACTGCTCTGTATGTGTTGCAATAGTTACCATTTGTACATAAGCAACTACCAAGGTATCAGGGAATCCACAGGAGAATAACCCATTGAATACAAATAGGAACAAGAAAGGGGCATTTCTTTGTCTTCATACTTGAGAGTCAGAGCTGCCTGCATCCATTAACAGAACACTGCCTGGCTTATGATAACTGCCATGTTTTTACATCCAGAAACTGACTTGGATATTTAAATTACTAGAATCAGAATTCATAAAGTATGTAGAAAGTGGGACAGGCTCAAAAGAACTGCTGGAAAAATGAAGATAATCCAATCGGAAGAAACACAGTATGCAAAACCAGCCACTCCAGCTGTGAAACTGTGAATTGAGGTGAGGCAGATGAAACCAAGCAGAAAGTGATTATGGGAAATTGTTATGGACGGCCTCTCAGCGGGAGGCGGCAGAGCGCGGGTAGGGCGCAGATACTGTGGGCCCGGCGAGTGTTCTCTGCAGTGCACAATCCCAAATACATATAAATCACCTTCTCTGGCTCAATGCGGCCATTCGCCACTGGTGAAAATGTATGCAGAGACTATCAGCAGTATTATAAGGATATTTTTGAAACCGAGTCTCTTGCTTTTCTTCCTCCTTTTTAACAGGTATTAGACATTTTTAAGCTGTGTTTTAGGTCAGGCTTGACAGCCCGCCTGTTATCAGGACTTATTGTTACCAATTCTCCTAAATATGCAGAGAGTGGGCCGTGGCTCCACACAGAGGAGTATTAGTCTCTCGCCTCCTGCTGTTGACTGTTTTCTCTATCATTCTGCATTCGTGGAATGCTTCCTTTAGAATCAATGTGGGACTATTTTACATCTGTAAGTACATTAAATCATCCAGGGGCGGTTGGGATGCTTGGACAAAACAGGCATGGCCCCGCCACTCATGCGAGAAGGGTGGGAAAAGCACAGACTAGCATCTTGCACAAAAGGGCTGGATGCACAGTAATAAAGCAAGAAGGGTAGGGTCCGAGATGGGGTTCAACTGCGCATCCCCGAACGGGGCGAAGTAAACCTCGCCCTAAAGAATAAAGCCAGTGCGCCTACTTAAATAGTAGGTTGTGCGTCAGTCTGGAGGATTGTTGCTGGAAATACATGCCCTACGGACGATTAACGCATTCGCTCAGGGAGGAGTCAGCACAGCAGAGCGGTATAGCAATGAGTATGAGCAAGGGGCAGGTCAGAGTGGTGGATACTATTACTCTGTGACCGGTGGGAGCGGCAGTGAGATTGGATGGTGGGAAGAGGGGGCGGTGGGGAATGGCAGCATTATCACTGAACTTTCCCAGTGTAGCCCAAGTGCAGAAAGTATCATTCTGCTCGTTCGGGGGTACCTGATTGTGTAAACAGTATGATTGTTCTGCCATACCACTGCTTTGTTTACCTTTACAGACTATGTCATTTGCTTGGGATTTTTTTTGTTTGCACTTTTATATAGCGCAAACTCGACTCGAAGGTATTATTGAAGGGCTTTACATCACCGTGAACACCAGTTTCATTACAGACGGACGTATTCACTTTTTGTAAGCACAGGGAGATTAAGTGATTTACCCAGAATCATAGGCTGCTGAGTGACACCGACTCACCCAAGCTCTGTCAAATGAGGCAAGGAGGAGAGATCTGTCCCTCCACCACCAGGTGCAAGCACTGCTCTCACAAGGGCCCCGAACCAGAGGGCTCTCTGGGTTCCTCATTGGACTCTTGACTTTGGTGACTTTTGTGCATCCAGCCATTTTTGGAGATGGTCTCCTTCCCGCCACGGACTCTCATGGACTTCTTTACTTTTGCTTTTGTCCTGGCTGCCATTTTGCTGCTGCTCTCGACCGCTTTTCTCTGGACCCCGACCCAACATCTTGTCCATTCCCTCGTCTTTTACCCTTTTCCCTCGTTTCCCCCTTGACGATCCTCAAATGTTTCTTCCCTTTTCTGATTTACCGTTTCTCCATACCCTTGTATCCCTCCCACCCTCCCTTGGTGCTGTGACTGCATCCCCCCTCCGACCCCACTTAATGGAACTCTGCTTTTCTGTTTTTTGGGTTTTTTTCCCTGAGAAAATCTACTATATGTATATAGAGATAACTCTAATCACTAGTATATGCAGTAGACCATTGTACTCTCTACCATTCCTATGTGACTCTTGGAGTATATCCACTCGTATCCCTTCCCTATGTATATAGAGATAACTCTAATCACTAGGCTATGGAGTAGACCTTTGTACTCTCTACCATTCCTATGTGACCCTTAGAGTATATCCATTTGTATCCCTTACTTATGTACATAGAGATAACTCTAATCACTAGTATATGCAGTAGACCTTTGTACTATCTACCATTCCTATGTGACTCTTAGAGTATATCCATTCGTATCTCTTCCTTGAGTGACTTTACTACTTGTACATTTGCAATTTTCCTTTCTGTTTGTATCTCCTCCTTGTGTGACTTTACATCTTGTACATTTGCAATTTTTTCTGTTTGTATCTTTTATGAAACGCATGTAATTCTAAGTCCTTATGTTTTGCAACTGGTTCTTATGTAAAGTGCTCCGACACCTTCGGGTAAAGTTTGCGCTATAGAAAATCGCATTAAATAAGATAAATAAATAAAATAAAGCACTGACAGTCTCGTAAGCGCATTCATTTTACGATATTGCTGCATGCAACACACACTAGTAATTCTTTTTGGCTAACCAATTTTATAACAAGGTGTCCCGATAGGACACATATTTTCATGTTCTCGCCATGTTATAGGAGAGTATTAAATTACATTTCTTCTGGAATCTTGGCCCAGTTTTTAGGGTGACGTTATGCTTTTTAAATGCTGTAAACAACAGACCATACTGTTAACTATTTAAAAAGCACTGCACGCAAATGGTGGCTTCGTCTTTTATGCCTAGATGCATCAAACAGAATTGCATTCGCAAACGGTGCGAATCGCATTTTTCGGCCGTTTGCGAATGCAATTGATTATTTTGGAATGCATCATGCATTTCGCAATTTTAGAAATCGCAACCATGTTGCGATATCTAAAATTGCGATTGCATTTAAGAAATCGCAATTAGAGATTTCTTAAATGCAATGCATGATTATTTTTAAATTGCGAATTCGCAGTTTGGAAGGGGTAAAATAGCATGAAATTGAACTTAATGCTAATTTACCTAAAACTATCAAATATGCACAAATTGCATTTTTGGAAGTTTAAATTTACACACACACACATGCCCTCGGGGCATGTGTGTGTGTAAATTGCATTTAAAGTTACATTTCAGGGGTGCATGGAGGGGTTCTTTGGACCCCCCCTGCACCCTTGAAATTGCATTTACATTTTGCGAATTGCAATTTGAAATTCGCAAAATGTGATTGCCTTCCCATTCATTCCTATGGGCCTTTTGGCCCATAGGAATCAATAGGAAGTGTTTTCCTTAATTGCGATTCGCAAATTGTGAATCGCAATTAAGGAAAAATACCGAATCGCAAAAATAAATGCGAATTGTTCATGCATTGCCGTTTGCGATTTCTAAATTGCGATTCCTTAATTTTCGCAATTTAGGAATCGCAAACAACAACAATGATGCATCTACCCATAAGTTTTTAAACGAAACATCACATTTGTGAATGTGGCTGAAACAGAACTGCAGAAGTATGCCATGAATTCGAAGTGAAGTGTCTGTGCCTATGTAAGTTGCGGTATTTAATTTTCGACAGACCTATTATCCTCTTTATAGAGATTAATACCGCAGTTTGCCTTTTCTGGGCACTGCAAATGACAAGCATCACTTTTACCCAGTTGATTTGGAACACTCTACAGTTGAACCCAGAAGAAGAAGTAAGTGCTGATTTGGCCCTGTCGAGATCTGAACTTGTAACTTGCAGGTCATACCTCTTAGTGTAAACAAGAATCCTGAATGTTCCATGTTTAAGCTGCAATTGATACTGTTATGTCTTATTTCCTGAGAAGGAAATATAGTTGAACATTTTGACTCAAACTGATTAAACAAGATACAAGCACAGCAATGTAGTTAAAATACGGTGACCGACTTGGGACTTGGGTTTTAAAGCCAGGCCTCTGTTCACAACAATTGTATGATCAGCAGGGTTTACCGGTTATAGGCTGAGTTTACAGATGATCTGTGTGTTGAGTTTTTTCCTCTGTTCGCCTATCGCGCCTAGCCGTACCTTGCCACGCCCCGCCAGACCAAGCGCTGCGATCACCGAGGAAGGATTATCGTGAAGGAAGGAGCGCGAGGACGCGGAGCAGAGGACACGGAGCCCGCCCTGTCAGCCGAATTTCAGCGGCAGGCGGCAAGCGAGACAACCGGAAAAGTTTCCTCCCCAGCCTTGGAGAACTGCGGAGACCTCGGGGAGAGGCAGGGAGAGTCGAGGGGAGCGGGTGCGGGTGCGGGAGCGGAGGGCTCGTAGAGCACCTCGAGCCTCTGCACACTGCACACGCAGCGGAGGCAGAGAACGCCACCGACGGCCAGCCCCAATTGAGCCCCCCCTCAGCCCCCATTCCTGCAGACTCGGACTTTTAGCTGGATCAGTGAATTCAGCTGAGTCTGCGAGGCAATATTTTGTGAAACAGCGGAGCTATAAGTCGGTAATCTAGGGCGTGTAATTGATGCACCAGCCCCCAGAAGACCAAACACCAACAGGAGAAGTCGGAGACCTTAAATTCGACATAAAGTACCAGTGTGGCAAGGCAGCAGGCGGAAGGCAACTAAGGCAGAACAGAGGTAAGTGAACAACCTTTAATAAAAGTAAATTAATAACTAAGAGTTACCACCCTTAAGTATAATAACAGTATAACAACAGTTTTTTGCCTAGAAAATGGCACCAAAAAGAGGGCAAAAATTACCGGACGAAATTAGGAAGGAGTAAATCATTGGAGGGTTCAAAATCCCTGGATGAAAGCCAGGAAAGTCACGCATCATCTATGGAAAATAGTAAGGGGAGACGAAAGAAAAGAAAAGTCAAAAGAGCAACGAAGAATGCCCAGAAGGCAAAAAAAGGGTGCAATCAAACAACTAATAAACAGAAAGAGAACACGGCAGCGTCAAAGTCCATAAAGGAGTTTGTAGGTAAACATTATAAATCATTAAATCCTGCAATAACATCGGATATAGATGGAGAAATAGTGGAAATTGGCGGAGAAATTGGTGAAAACCTAGGCTTGCTAGAGGAAAATCAAAGACGGTCAAATAAGGGAGAAATCCAGGAAGAAGCTAACCTTGATAACGAGGAAGATGGGGTGAACCGCAAATTGTTAAACCTGACATTGCAGAGCCAAAATCACCAAATCTCGGCGCCACGTTTATCCTCATCACCAAAGATGTTCTCACAGTTGTCACCAGGGTCTGAAGAGCACAGGGGAAATGAAGGCCAGAACCGGAGCGTTATCTGGGGAGGTGCACCAGATCAATTCCAACAACTCCTACCACTGCAAAAATCCCCAATACATCAAGAGAGCTCAAGGACAAACTATCCAGCAAACCCAGCCAGAAATACTACACTGGACTCGGTGCTCTCTGAAACTCCAACATCCTCGCTGATGGATTTAATCTTGCTACTGCAGAAGGCACTTCAAGGAATCCTGGAAGTAACCCTCTCAAACAATGGAGTGTTGAAAGCTCAGAAACAACATCTAAAGAATATAGAAGAAGAACTCGGAGAAATAAAGAGCCAATTGCCAACCAGGGTAAAGCCAACTGATATACTCCTACCAAATGAGAAAAGCGACAGGATAATACCAGAAAGCATGATAATCCATGAAAGACTGCCTAAACTTGCAGATCAATCAGCAAAAGAAGCTGCAGATTCTGTAGACAATGTGTATATATCAAAAAGACCTATGCTGATAAAAAAGGCGCGGTGGGTTTGTTACACTTGGGACCAGGAATATTATAGGAAAAGCCAGGCAAACGAAACACGGAAGAATGAGAAAAGGGAAGGAAATAATGAAGGGGGGGGAACAGGTAGGATTAAACGCCTCAGCCCCAACATTTATAACACAGAGACTTACACAGGTAGAGGCACAAACTTTAAGGCCGCCAAAGACCCCGAGTGCCCCAAGGAAAAGGCAGACTCACAGGGAGGAATCTGAGAACCCGCCCTCTACCCGTATGACGAGACAAAAAGTAAGGCTAAGGGATGAACAGGGTACCGAACAAAGGTCTGGAAGACCACAGATACAGAAAGAATCTAACATGAGAAATAAAGGTCGGAAAGGAGGGAGAACAATCAATAGTCAACAAGTATATGATATAAACACGAACTTATTCGAGAGAGATGATAACAAATGGTTATTTCTAGACCTGATACCAGCAGGGAGAAAAGAGAAGCCGACAAGGAAAATTAACCCCCTGAATAGGGCATTGGTCTTGGCCGCATTTTCAAAATGCGGCAGTCTGAGGGGGATCGGTTCTAAAGATCTCCAGCAGGTTGGCTTCGTAGAAAACAGGCATGGAAAGGAAATAACAAAAATCACCCTTCACTCGGACCTGGTAAAAAGGGCAATCCTAAAAGCCTCAAATGAGATAACGCAACAGGGAATAAGGATTATCCCAGAGAAAGATATAAAATCCTCTAATGACAACAATTTCTTAAAACAGCATGCCGGGTTACTGAAGAGACAAGTGGTTCTCTATAAGGAAACAAAAGGAGACCGAAGTTCTCTGAACATTATAATAGACAACACAGAGAATGATTCCTCATGGGGTAACTGGTCGTCACATAGTGACCGCATGGGTGATCACAATGAAAATAATTAGGAGGATTCAGACGAAGATGGTGGTTTGAGTGACGTTGAATAGGATGGAGGGGGCTCGCAAGAACTAGGTCTCTTAACGTGGAATGTAAATGGGCTAGGCAATGAGCAAAAATGGGAATATATAAAGGAATCCATAAATAAAGTGGACATTGCCTGCCTGCAAGAGACCTGGTTATGCGACGTCACCCCAACCCGGATATGCCCAGATACATCAGCCTGCCATAAAGAAAAATCGTGGGAGGCCCTCGGGGGGGCTGTTGACATTGGTATCAACAAAAGTAATGAGGGAAATAAAACTGTTGAATACAAAATGTAAATGGGTACAATTAAGTAGAATTGAATTGCTGACGGTGGATCTAAACTATAGAATGTTGATTTTAATGAATGTATACATGCAGTGGGACAATGGGGAGGAGTATGAAAGGGAAATGAGGTGTTTTAAAGAGGATGTAGACAGTACTCTAGAAAATTACCCTGCAGACATAATAATGATAATGGGTGATTTCAACCATAAATTAAACCCAAAAAAGGCTGACCTTTGGAACAAGGAACAGTTAGAGGTATACGGAATAAACCCGGCAAGTTTCCCAGCTGGGGAAACTTCGAAACAAGATCTAGATTTAATACACACCCTAGGAGGAAGGGGTTTTCACTGTGTAAATGGGAGAACAGAGTCAGACTCACCGGCAGGAAAAACGTTTATCCAAGGGCATCAGAATTGCCCAATTGACTATATATTCCTGCAGGCATGGAACTTTCACCAAATTAGGGACTTTAAATTAGATCAAAAAGAGGCGAGTGATCACAAACTCCTATACTTAGTAATATCGGGGGGAAGGAAATTACAGAGAGAAACAGTGATTACCCAGGAGGTGGAGTACCCCAAACGCGTGACAACACGTTTAACAGAGGAATATATAGAAAAATTGAAGGCCATGCAATCAAAAATTGCTCCTGAAAACTGTGAGAATAAAACTCTGGAATGGTTTATTGGTAAATTAGAAGAAGTTGTTCAATGCCTAAAGATAAAATTAAAATGGGATAACCCCATAAGGGTAAAACAAACAAACTGTGGTAAAGGGTTTTCTGTGGCGTGCCAAAATAAGAAAAGGGAGATAAGAGCAGCACAAAGGAAACAAAAAAAGAACTTCACCCTAGAGAGACAGGAACAGTTAGTTAAACTGAAAAAAGAATTCAAGCAAATGGTAACCTCCGCAAAAAGGTTATATAAAGAAAAATGCTGGTTAGAATTACTAGAAGCCATAGAGAACAAAAACCGAAGGCAATTTTGGCAACTAGTAATGGCTGCAACTGGAGCAACTGACGGTGAACTAAATTGTATGGTGAGTGAGGCTGCTTGGGAAGGGTACATAAGAGATCTGTACGGGGCAAGGACCCCAAGTGGGGAGATGGTGATCAGAACATGGCAAGAAATCTCAGTAGACCTTCTACTTAAATTTATTGAAGAGCAAGTTGAGCTCACAATAAAAGAACTAAAGCTAACACGGGCAGCAGGCCCAGATAACCTACCAGCAATAATTCTGAAAACCGAGGTTAAATGGTGGGCGAGATTTCTTGCCAAGATGTTCCAGGTAGTCCTAAAAGAAGGGGTAATGCCTCCAACCTGGAAGGGGGCCGTAATTAGGCCGATCCATAAGAAAGGGAGCAAAGAGGAGCCAAAAAATTACCGGCTGATAAATCTCCTAGATATAGGTGAGAAAGTGTTTTCTAAAATTATTTTGAAACAACTGAATGCATGGGTAGATGAGCACCAAGTAATTCCCACAGAACAGGGTGGATTTAGAGCGGCCCACTCGACAATAGACCACGGATTTGCCCTATGGGCGATGGCGAGGAAGTCGACGGAACAAAATGGCAAGTTATGCTGTTGCTTCGTCGACTTCAAAGCAGCCTTTGATTCTGTGGATCGGGCCTGCCTATGGGAGACCCTAAAGAGGTTAAATATTCCAAAAGACCTCCTTACTATAATAAAAGAACTACATAGGGAAAACTGGGGTCAAGTTATTAAAGATACGGTGGGTTCCTTGACCCCAAAAATACCCATTGCTAATGGATTAAGACAGGGCTGTGTGCTGGCCCCCCAGCTTTTCTCGATCTTCCTGTCAGATCTCCCGGCTTATCTAGAGGTGGAGGGCAGTGCCAGTCCTAAAATGGATGGAAATAAGATTCCCTGCCTATTGTACGCGGATGACCTGGTAATTGTAGATCAGACCGAGAGGGGCCTCCAAAGGAAGCTTAATGCCTTTAACACATATTGTGCCAGGAAATTTCTAACTATCAACCTGGATAAAACTAAAACCCTATGCTTTGGGAAAAAATTAAGTAGATTCAGCTGGTACATAGGTGACCTTAAACTGGAGACAGTTAATGAGTACCGATATTTGGGTATATGGTTCGATAGGACTCTAAATTGGAATACCCATTTGGAATCTCAAAAGGCAAAGGCTCTCTCTTCCATATGTGGCCTAAAAAGGTTTAATGGGGACTATGGCGAGATGTCACACCGACCACTGCTTAGAGCCTTTGATGCAATGATCCCCCCCCAAGTTTTATATGGCGCAGAGATCCTTTATTTGAGCGGTAAGGGATCTTGGGACGTGATTGAGGGGAACTGCATAAAAAGGCTCCTATCACTTCCCCAATCTGCTATGATACAAGCCATCAGAACTGAAATAGGCACAAAGTCCTGGACGATACTAACCCAGATGGCTGTGATCAGATTCTGGAAGAGATTGGAAGACCCAGAAAGTAAAAAAGTAGCTTACTGGTGTCGCAAAGAAATTCAGAAAAGTGAGCTAAAATGGGCGAAGGCCATTAGGGAAAAATTGAAGGGAATCTGTAATTCATTAGAGATCGGCTTGGACTTGGGAACATATCAAATCCAAAGTACCAAAAGTGACCTGAAGCAAAGGGGTAAAGAAGTCTCCAAAGTGCTTGATATAGGCTATCTAACAAAGAAAAAATCAGTTGCGCATATGCTAAATGCTTGGTCTCAAGAAAACTGGTTCCCCTACCTTGATAGATTACCCAATCGTGGACTCAGGCAAGAGATCCTGAGGCTTAGAATTGGGATCAACCCATGGCTAATAAATAGAGACCTTAAATTAAAAATGTTAGATCTGGATGGTCGCTGCAGGTGTAATCTGGGAACTAAGGTAGACCTGCTGCATATTATGTTAGATTGTCTGACACTCCTAGAACATAGGAAACTTTGCCTGCGCCCAATTCTTATAAGATATGATGTAAAAACAAGATCGCAGGCAGCCAGCCTTTTAACAGAAATCCCCTATATCGACATTGTAATTGCCCTCAGGAAATTTATAAAGGCGGCCCTGAGTGCATCGAGAGCCAAAGAATAACATGTAGTACTGTATGGATTTTAGCGGAATTAATTCCTTGGAGTAGTAAGAATGTGAATAGGTTTTAATATACAAAATAAGTTTTAAGATAAGTGTACATTTTATTGAATTTTGTATTTCTGATAAATGGTGTGTAGGATCTTTTAATGGACAAGTTTTAAAAATAAGTGTATGAATTTATGGTACATACTCCATTCTGCGTTATGTTCACTGTATTGTTTAAAGACCATGGTCATAATAAACATATATTTTGACTTGACTTGACAACAATTGTATGATTCCGATTAAAGCTCTTAACCTCCAGTATGTCTATAATTGTAAATATGTGAAATATTTGCCAGTTCAAACGTGTAAGGCCTATCTTGATGTACAGAAATGTACTGCTGCCGATAGAAACACAGCCTAGGAGTGCGTCAAAACAACTTTGATAAATGTTGCTAAAAGGTACATGTTGCAGAACCAGTTTGCAGTGGTGGTTTCGAATGTCCATTAGGGGCTGCTCTTCAGACACAGCCTTTGTGTGGTGATACCCCTCAAAGCAGGCGATTTTCCGGCCTGGTTCACCCTCAACAGCAACAAATGGAGGTGTGAAATTCTGCACTGGCTGACATCCAGCCCAGCTGAAAGTGTGATCAAGGAAGATTGGGCCTCACTTAAGAGTCTCTCTTAGTGACCACCACCTTTTAAAAATGAGCTGAATTTCCCTCAACCATCTATATAAGAAAGTGCTGCTAATGAAAGGGAGCAATAGTGGGTCCTGCATCAATGCATGCTTCCTTGTGTTTTTGGTCAAATTGTTGCAGCAAATATACTAAAAAATGTACCATTGTTCACCAATTTTAAAAACTTTTCTCAGGGGGAAACCCCCCCCCCCACACCTCCGAATCCTCTGGGAAATGTTGAGCTTATTCTTTACATTTACTTGCGTTTCTAACTTCGTTAACTAGTCTTACGCTTTACCACTTTCAAATTCTATCAGCCGCCACTGCAATCATCAAGCTGTTTCTCAAATCCAGTTCTCTATCTCCTATATGCATTCTACACAGCAATCAATCCTTCTGTGCATAGGCAACGCACTTAGAGGATTTAACGTGATAAGCAACATTTGTGCATACAACATATGTGAACTGCATGTTTGAACATTTATTTACATACAAGGGTACACTGAAGCCAGATCGATTGGTTTTGCCAGTGTTTTTTTTCCACTGGTGATTGCAAAAAGTCACTTCCCTTAAGTCACCTGCTGAAACTAGTACACTGAGAACCCTAAATCTGAACAATTAAAGTTTAGTATCCTTTTCCATGCCTCAAATTCAGGTTCTAGGTCCCTCACTGGGTGTACTTGCTGACTTTTTACACATGTCCATTATGGGAACAGGACTACTTTGGCCACCTGTCAACAATCAAAATGGATAGGAACATTATCTGTAATGTTAAATTGGTAAATGTGACCAACAGATGCAAAAACTGCAGAATCCATGTTTTGCTGCTTTGGGAAAAGACATAACTTGAGCCTACATTTTATATTATAGGTCTTGAGTTAGCCAGCACTTTTGATTTTACCAAACCTTTTTGTATAATATCAGTATTCATAGGGGATGTATGACGTTACAACGCATACTTCTACAACGCATGCCATTACAACAAATTTTTTACAACGCAAAAACTTTTACAACGCATACCATTACAACGCATGCTTTTACAACGCAAGTACCTTTACAACGCATACCATTACAACGTAAGTATTGGTAAGTATATATTATTTTTTTGTTTTAAATTAATTGAAATTAATGTAATTTAATTTAATTAATTAAAAAAATTTTTACCCTGTACCCCAAAAACCCCAAAATGACCCTGAACCCTAAAAATACCCCTGTACCCCAAAAACCCAAAACTGTCCCTGAACCCTAAAAATACCCCTGTACCCCAAAAACTGAAAACTGACCCTGAACCCTAAAAATACCCCTTTACTCAAAAACTGAAAACTGACCCTGAACCCTAAAAATACCCCTGTACCCCAAAAACTGAAAACTGACCCTGAACCCTAAAAATACCCCTTTACCCAAAAACTGAAAACTGACACTGAACCCTAAAAATACCCCTTTACCCAAAAACTGAAAACTGACCCTGAACCCTAAAAATACCCCTTTACCCAAAAACTGAAAACTGACCCTGAACCCTAAAAATACCCCTTTACCCAAAAACTGAAAACTGACCCCGAACCCTAAAAATACCCCTTTACCCAAAAACTGAAAACTGACCCTGTACCCTAAAAATACCCCTTTACCCAAAAGCTAAAAACTGACCCTAAACCCTAAAAATACCCCTTAAAAAACCTCAAACATATATAATTTTAAATATAATTATATACTTACCAATACTTACGTTGTAATGGTATGCGTTGTAAAGGTACTTGCCTTGTAAAAACATGCGTTGTAATGGTATGCGTTGTAAAAGTTTTTGCGTTGTAAAAGTTTCGTTGTAATGGTAGTGCGTTGTAAAAGTTGCGTTGTAAAGGTTGTTTCCCTTCATAGGAGCTTTCATCTAGCCTGCTTCATCCACTGGCCCACTGTTGTGTGATATACACATTCTCCTACACCCACTATAACATACAGCAGTGAGCCAGCCCAATTCAGCCACTGGCCAAATTCACTGTGAGTGACTGAGTGCATTCAGCTTTTTCACAGGACAGCACATCCAGATACAAAGTAGTTCCCTTCAGAAAGAGGGACTACCATGGCAATGTGTGCTTCATGAGATCCTACTTTTTTTTTGCTTTTTGGCAATTATTTGGGGATGACGATAGCCTGGCAGACTCCCCAACAATAACGTTCGACAAACATCATGACAAAACAAAAAAAGTTTTTAGGAAAGCTGGAGGCCAAGGCCAGACCTGTTGGCTTTGCCCAAGCTTGTTTCAATATTCGAGCACTAGAATGAACAGTGTAGAGGCTTTAAAGAGGAAAGCCAATAATCTACGAGCATTTGAAGCAGAGGGGTGGATAACATGGGCATGGCAAAAAAAGCTTTTGAAGGAGTAAATTAAATCTAGTCAGCAAAAAAAAATTGCATCATACTGTAAGTGAAAAGATGTTCAAACGTACAGCAATGCGATGTCTGAAGGCTTGTACCAGCAGGCATTAGCTTCTCTAGAGCTTGCACTGAGATCAGTGTGTGCCCTTCTAACTACAAGTTCAAATCACAAAAAAGTTTATCCAGCCTTTCGTTTTTAAGGACTATAAACTGAGTGCTAATGAGTTATGTTGTAATGACACTGTATATGAGAACAAACAAGCTCACTCTATGTAAAAACATACATTTATATTTTTTGCCCCAGTGAAACCTGGTGCAATTGCATCTGCCTTTTAAAACAAAACCCTTGGGTATCCAAAGGGTTAGTAACAATGAGAATTTTACAGCAAAACCCTTTATCCAAGACTTTCTGATCCAGGCGGCCTCCATAGGGACTGAAAGCACATTCTACAAAAATAGGGGTGGGCTGTCAACATGTACCTTTTTACTAACTATTTGATTTTAGCCACTAGTGGCTGACCATGGTGCAGCTGGTGCAGAAAGATTCACATGGCCACGTGATTGGCGCTCCTTACCATGACTTGGTTAAGTAGTCCAGCGCACCGAGCACCATAATAAGCATTTTTGCATAAAAATCAACCGGACACCATCTGTACCGTTGGCATTTTGCAATGGTTTCCAATGGAGGAGGGTGGATCTTCAAGGGTCTTCTTACCGTCATTATTTTTCTAGACTTTCTCCAGGAAGAGATAGTATTGCCTGTCTTGTGTTCCGCCTCCAACACGCTTACTGAGAGGAACCGTGAATCGACTGAAGAGAGGATTCAATTTTTTATGTGTCCCTGGTTAAGCTTTTGCTCTAAACCGCCTTTACTGGCATATTTGTTCGAAATAGCAGCATTTTTTGCCTTAAATGCGATACTACTTTAAATTCCTCAGAGGCCTAATGCAGTTGAAAGTCCTCATTTTCACTAATAATCAGCACTTATCATAAACACTGTGCTTGAAATGCACAGTAACTTCAGATACGCAATTCATCGCTTATAAACATTCAAAGCTCTTTTTAAGATAAGGCCTATCGGGAACTGGATTACATTTTAAGGGGTGTATGTTCAAGCCCCTATTGCCACTGGAACGTCTCTTTTTGTGACGTTTCCGTGGCAATAGGCGCTTCGCCTTATTTACAAGCCAGCGTTAGGCCACTTAAAGTGGGTTAACGCTGCCTTGTAAATAAGGTCCCCTTCACGCTATGCTTAGCGTGAAAGGGGTGGGCAGTGGGTGTTGCGGTCGGCGTTCCACCGCAATACCCATTGATTTTGACACTGCCCTATTTACAAGGGCAGCGTAAATAGGAGGCAGCGCCAACATTAAGACCAGGGAAAACCTGGTCTTAACTTGGTAAAACGAGGAGAAATGCTTTTATTTCTCCTCGTTTTTTAGGTCTCGCTAGACGTAAGCAAAAGCAAAGCTTTTGCTTGCTGTCTATGCGAGACAACTATAGTAGTTACTTTTCGGGGAATGAGGACAGGAAAGTGCCACGCGCATTTGCAGGCCGAGATTCGACCTCGTGAGCGCGCACGTCGTCACTCACGCATGCGCACAAAGAAAGCCATACACACACTGCATATACACACACGCACCCCCCCTTAAACATACACACGCGCACACAGACAGACAGACGCACGCACAAACACACTCAGAGACACACACACGCTTACACCCCACCCCCACTCACCCCTCCTCTCACTCAACACACTCACCTGTTCTGGCGGTGCTCGGCAGCGGATCTGCATCTCGGGTGGCGCTTCACCACATGAGAGCCCCGCCTTCCCCATGCGCCCGGCCGCTCTTCACCCGGTCCCCCATCTCGGGACCGGGACTCAATGCGGAGCCTTCGTGGCTCCTCGGGCAGCTCTCTCTCCCTCTCGCCGCGATGGGGCGGGACTTCCGGTTGGGGCCGCGCTGTGATTGGCCGGCTTCCCAACCGCTTCCGGGTCGTCGCAGGCAGCGCGGCGGCCCGGCGGGGATTTGTTTTTTCATTTGCAGTTACTTTCGTAAATTTTCATACGCCAAATGAACACTTGTTAATTTAGAAATTAACTAAATCACAGTTGCAAACATTTGCAACGTTGTAGGCATTATGGATATTAGACATTGTTGATGTTACATTTGTGGTGTCGTGTATTAAACAAGCACGTCTGCTGATCAGGAGCCTTGAGCAGTATCCTGGAGAAATTAAATGGCCTTTATTATGTTTGTGATCATCAGTCGTACTTGAAATGCACAAGCACCTAAAACGTCTTTCCCTCAATGAGTGAACGGAGAATGCAACACCTGGCAGTGCAGAACTCTAATATAAAAGAATGAAAATTCGGCGGTATCACTTTAACGTTCAGAAGTTCTGCTGCCATTAACAATACAAGCATTTGCAATGCAATAGGTCTCGCATTTCCGTGACTTTAAGCTATTGACATTGTAAATGACAATGCCTTTTATTTACGTTTAAAAAAAAAAATAATAGGCATTGTCATTTACAATGCCAATAGCTTAAACTCGCGGAAATGCGAGACCTATTGCATTGCAAATGCTTGTTCTTTTTCCAAGTGTGCTGCCAAAATGCCTAGGATACTTTATGTGTAGGAAGGTGTCCCTTTCTACATATAAACAATCCGTAAAAAAGAATTACATTTTGTAACTTCCATGCGTACTGCATTAAGCGGTACATATAGAAGTGACAAATTGGCATTTCAGGATAGGATTGTTTATGAGCAGGAAGGGACACCTTTCTACGCATAAACAATCCTCCCCTGTACGCAGACACCCTTGCACTATGGTGCAAGGGTGCCTGCATTGGCGCTACACTGATAAGCGTAGCGCCAGCGCAGGGGGAAACACAAGGCTGCACCATATTATTAAAATATGGTGCAGCCCTGCGTTTCTGAAGTGGCGGAGCCAGGCGTTAAGCCAAGATGGCTAACGCCTCACTCCACCACTTCTTTGTAAATATCCCCCTAATTGTGGAGAGACCATGCAGTGTTAATTAGTCCACTTACCTGTGCAGCGTCCATTTCATTCAACATGACCACGGAGGAACAGTTGTAGTCGAAGACCAGCCTCCAGAAATCCGCGGCGGTGTTCGGCAAAGGATGCTGGGTAATGAGGAATGCTGCCGGTTGCTTGTGACTCTACGGGGGAGAAAGAGTAGAGTTGTGAGCCAAGTAATGGAAGAGAATGAGAGTACTGAGCGAAACACCATCCTACCACAATCATCAAATTACACTGGAAAAATGACATAACCTCATAAGAGCGTCAAATGCTGGTCCGTCGGCCAACGGTCGTGCGCAGCACTGGGGAGGTAGTGCACGCGACGACCGTTGGCCGACGGCAGCGCTTAAGGGGTTAAAGATGATAGGAACACCTAGCAAACACAAACACATTAACGTGCATCAGCCCTGATCTGCTGAAGTTGCACCCTCCAGGGGCCAAAGGACAATAACATTTACATACCCATTGAGTCCCTGGCAATTCTGTGAGAAAGATACTTTTGAAGAATAAATCACTAGTGCAGCCTTTAGGTACACAAAACCCATGCTCTGCTTTGCCACAAAGGCCACCTCAACGAGTGACTTGCTGTGTCTCGAAAGATTATATGTGAAAGTTTAATTTGAGACCAATTTGCACTCACCGCAGTAATAGTCACTATATGAGACAGCACTCTTGTGTGGTTAGAGGCAGATTCTTTTTATTTAACCATGGTATAATTAGTTTATTGTAGAGGGGTACCCTACAAGAGGGGTACTGTTTCTGCTAGCACCATTGGTATCTGCTGGTCCATTTCAAGAGAAATTTGATGGAGACCTGAAATGGAACTTTAATCGCAGAATACGTTTCTCTGTCTACCCCTGTGTTGCGAAGGGGATGCTCTTCTGAGTATAATGCGATTTAAAGAGTGTACGTGGGCAGAGAAAAGATGTTCAGCATTGCCTCCTACATGAGAATATAATAATGAGTGATGAGAGGAGGCTGACTCTTTCAAATTCATTAAGTGACTCTTTTTGCAGCGGACACTGATAGTGGCTAGAATGAAGTTCAGAATTCAGTCTTTGACCTGGCACTCTAAGGAATTCTGACAAAACAAGCTGAGAGACTGGTCGCCCTATGTGTCCTTTAATGTGCGCATACTCATCAATGCCTTCTCTGTAGTGAGAGACGGAAGCTTTAGGTTCTTTGGCCTTCCTGTTTGCTGCTCTGGTGACAGCATCATTGGGAAGAACAGTAGAACAACTTTCATGTTTTTAACCCTGATGTTTCTGCTGAGGATATCTTGCAGTGTGGCTGATGTCAATGTTCGTCCTTTGAGTTCAATTGAAGTCTTGTCCATATCTCTTCAACACAGCACGGCAGGGGTTCCTGTTTGTAGCCTGTATCAATATTGTGCAACAATTTTCATCAAGGTACACGACAAACCTCCTTAGAAACAACAAAGGTTTCCAAAGACTCTCGATGGGACAGCAGAAGAGGACTTGCCTCAATGGCATTTATCGATTGAATGAAATACCACTGATCAGTGCAAAGCAATGGACCTCCTTCCAGAAAGAAAATACCATGTGTCTTACACATATATTGGAAGCAAACGGTCTGGATAAATAGCCATGGGGTGACGGGGAAGGGGTAATTTACATAAATCTTTTCCTTTTAAGGGACTTTTTTTTTAATGTTAATTTATTTTAAATAGCCTCCCCGAGCTCTTTTTCGGACTTTCAGATACAGGTTTAAGATATTTGAACCTACTGTTCCTTGAGCTTCTCTTCATTAGGAGGCTTCAATGGGTTTCCTTGAGGCAAAAATCTGATAAACCAACAAGAAGGGAGGAGATAAAATGCCCTTACCATGCACCTTTCTTCTCAAGCCTCCTCTAATCTGTCTGTCGTGAACATAGTAAACAGACTAGTGACTTTTGCTTTAGAGACATATTGCCTTTTTGTGGAAGCAAGCGAAACAGAGTGATCAAATGCAGGCAGAACCTTTAGCTAGTTTGTCCAGAAGCGTCATTCTTTCCCAGAAGGCCAATGGAAAATACAAAAAATACCCTTCCTGTTGAAGTCCTGCCCTCCTAAACAAGACTTTAAATGTTGCAGTCCTGTATGTGGCACTCACGTCCTAACTTGACTGTGTAGGGCGAATTAGTACAATTTGTCAGCCTCTAATGACAGATTGTACTGTAATCATGCACGGTGGTCACATAAAATATGAAATATAGTTCAATATTGTAATTCATAGTCATAGATGTATCCTGTAGTACCATGAATCCAATAGTCTGCACTAAGGTTTCCTTTAATATAATAGGAACTTACTAGAACACCTCCTGTTTACATAATAGCCAAGAGCGAGTTGATTTACTTTGAATAAATTACACTTCGCTAAACACCTGCAGGAATGTCTTGACGAACGCAGAGAGAACTTTGAAAGTGTCTGTGGAAGTAATAAAACTTATCAAAGATAAATAAGGTACACGGAAAGAGGACAAACAGCTATACTGGCCATTAATGTGGATTATTATCCACAAAATAATTTTGAGATATGAGTGCATACGTTAGTAGCCTAGCTAGTGGTAAGTATCCACCTGTAAAATGTTGGAACATTAGCTGGTAATATAGTCATGTTGCACCTTTAAAATAGGCAGTTTTGATTGAAATCAAAGTACCTTCCCTGATCATCTCTCATCCATTTGGAATTACATTTAAATACTGTTTGTTATTTAGAAGCACATCTTTCATACTGTTGTTAGTCTTAATTCTGTACACCTTGCACACGCTTCATCAATCTCTAGAAAACTGATGAGTAGTAATAGTATTTCACATGGAGAAGTAACTAGTGACCCCTCATTTTTGAGTGGCCAGGCTTTATAGATGCCGGACCTGACACGTAATAGCACTGTATGAATACATTTATCAGCGTTGACATGGTTACTTCAGAGTCTGAATTTTTGATAAACTTTCCTTGAAACAAAAACAAAATTCTGGGCAAAACTATTATTTTATTTAAATGAATCATGCCAAAAGGTCCAGAAAATGTCGCTGTGTTTCAGTAGATTCCAGAGGAATTGAAAAGTAAACTTACAAAGATGCATGTGGCACAGTTCCGAAAAAATATGGTAGGATTAAAATTCACTACTATCAGATGTGTAAATACGTAGATCATAAACTCTCTGCATCTTATCCCATTTCTAAATTTGAAGGGTGGACAATTGACCCCTTGCACCACCCATCATGTATCTATATAAAAGGTATGCGTGGGACGAAATCAAGTTTAAACTTTGCATCCAACCTGAAATGTAGCACTCAAGAGGAAGTATCACTGCTTGGTCCCGCATCTTTGTTTTTCGCAACTCATTCAAAGGAAGTGCCAATGACAGGCAAGCAATTCTGAGGAGCCTTATGCTTTTTCCCTCTTTACCCACTGGCCAGGCAGGTGGGACATCACCTGCAGAATGTGTTTGAGGCTGTATTCATCCAGACCCAATAGAAGTGGAAGACAAGCCTGGCAAACATCTTGTCCTTCCCCAGATGTCCTGCCAGAGTATTTCATGAGCCAAACCCAGTAAAAAGTTCCTGTAACACTGAGGGTTCATGAGTACACGGCCGGCCCCACATCCAAGAACCTTAAGCTCACTGTTTAATAGATCATTCTCTTACTAGATAAGGTGATCTCTTGACTTATGACTTGCTGCCTGGGCCTCAGCTTGCCACCTTGAGCCCTCTAGATTTGGACACTTTAACTGGGCCTTGCAGAATTACTCCCAGCTGGGTCCACCCTTAACTTTCCATCTTCAAGCTCAGACAGGTTTGCCTTAGCGAAAATGTCCTCAGGTGGCCCATCAACCTGAACCATGGGAGCTTCAAGGGCTGGTTTCCCATGACCCATGCCCTACCTCTTCTTACCAGCTTCCTGGTCCATTGTTCCAGGCTTCCTTGACTTCCCTCTTAGGCAGCCATGGACCTTGTGGTCATACAGATACATTCAGGAAATCCTAACATTTCCAGGTATGACCTGAGCTCCACTTCCTTCCAGACAGAGTGCTCTAGGATTTTGCCTAACAGACAATCTACAGCATGGTAGGGCTCACAGCCACTTCTAGAGAACTTGAGCTCCCCCGCTCAAATTGTAACCAGAGCCACTGGTTAGTGACTCTCACGGTTGTCTGCAACTATGACCTGGTGGAATGTATTAGGAATGGGCTGCACTGCAGACACCAAATGCCACTTAACCATAGTCATACTGGATCTTGTGTCTCTCAGAGCCTCCGCCCTGTGCCCATTGATGGTGACCCACTGGCTATGCTTTTAAGTATTTGAAGGCATACAGGCTTTTGGCACAATCGTTCTGTCCCCTAGGGACACTAAGGTAACCCATGCTCTCTGCCCCAAGCTAACTGGGGCCACCTTCTCCCCAAGCACCACACTTGCCAACACAGGTGTCTGCCAATAGGTGAGAGCTGTGCCCTCCAGGGAAAGTTGGTGCCTCCCTTGGATTATCCAGACTTGGAGTACTCAGTGCAATGGGGGACAACATTCCAGTTTTGTGATCAAAGAATCCCTTCTTCTTCTGATCAGTATGGGACTGGTTACAATGGTTCCCTTGGGAATTATTTGGAGGCCCAAGAGTACTCTTTATTTTTATGTTTTTCTCCCAAACTTTCTTCTGGTGGGACCCCTTACACCCTTCTGGTGATACCCCCAGATACTTTTTGGGAGACTCTGGTGCTGATCCAAAGTTCTGCCTCCTTAGCAAGCTCCCTGGGGTTAGTAAGCTTACTATGAATTAGGTGCTGTTGCTGCTCTGTAAAACAAACATTGAACATGTGCTCTCTTAATGTCAGATTAAACAACCCAGTAAAATGATCATCCTTGCTGCCTGCCCTCAACCATTCTGTGCCTTGCTGGGGTAGTGAAGAAAATACACCCAAGACACTGGTTCTACATCATTTGGCTATCCCTGAACTTAATGCAGTTGTTTTCTGGGATGAGTCAAAACTTGGTGACAAGAGTGGTTTTCGTTGGGATGTGCTTCATCTGGTCCCTCACCTCTAGTGTAAGCAAGGTTTCTCTTCCAAAAGAGGCATGTGTTACTAGAGTGATGCTCCCCAAAACTCTTCTGGGACCCTGTGCATGTTAGGTGCCCCCTTATAGGCAGAAAAACATGTTTCTATGTCATCCCCTACCATTTACTTAGGCACCAGAATTTTGGATATGCAAACTTTCATGTCCCCTTCGGACACTGTGGGTATGCTGCCACCATGGTTGCTGAACTCTGCTTGTCTGACTTTAAGGTCAATCTCTCTGAGGCTTCTTTTATGAGCCAATCCCTCCTAAGCTAGTCTCTCCTCCAAATTGAACATGGGCATTTGCAACTGAAACCCCCTCTCTGCCCTCCAGTCCGCTAGCTCCTCTAGGGACAGGCCCTGTGAAAATACATTGCTTCCCACTCAGGCAGGGAGTTCCAACTCAGGAGATAAGTCATCTCCCTCCCCTGAGGGCTGCATCGCAGGGCTGGTGTCAGGCCATGCTCCTGCACATCCATATCATCCTCCTCATTCCCATTCTTTGTTGCTGTGAGCCACTGATGGACCTCCATCCAGGCCCTCAGAGTTTTCTGAAGCTCAAACATCCTAGTACCTTTCTGGGACTGCAGTTCAACCACTGTGTAACTTTTCAGGTTGACTAGCTCAAATTCTATCACTGCAGATATGGTCACAGTCAGTCAGGAAGCAATGGGAGTAGATTTGGAATAAGCAATAGAGTCAATCAAGGGGAATTAAAAAAACTTGAGCTGGGATTATAGTGTGACACAAAATCGTTGTGTGGCACTGCCTAAGAACAAGTCCTCATCTCACTGTTGAACACCAATGTTAGAAATTGGGGTTCTGCTTGAGGGGGATGAATCCTTCCACAAGCAGCAACCACAATTTCTGTCAAGGTTAAACACAAATTAATCTTTGCTTAACCCTCTGGGATCTTGGCACAAAGCATTCAGATTTGACTTAGAGGCAATGTGGAAAATATTTATGCAGTATTCCAAACAGTAATAAAGTGAAAACACAACACAAGGAAAATCTTATACTAATGTATTAAAATAGAGTGAAATGTAGTAAATTATTTGACACACAAATGACAAACATCGAATCAGAAGAACTGGAGATATGCAATGTTAACGCTTTAAGTGAAAATAGTGCCTTGAAGCACAAAGTACCAACTGTGGTTATCTGGTCACCCTGGACCAGGAGAAAGTCACAAGTACAGGTTGACCACAATAGAGCATGGGCAGGCTACACGGACCAAGTTAGGCCCAATAAGCGGGAGTACCTTAAATCCTGGTTGCAGAGAGTTGCTAAATCCGGCATTAAGGATGTGGTGTGCAGTGGTGGTTCCAAAGAGCTGTAAGGCTACAATGAGAGATCCTGTGTCATCGTCGAGGATGCTGTTGATGAAGGGGTTGGAAGGTGAAGGCCTGCATCGAGGATGCGTCATACAGTAACAGCTCAGAGGAGACTGCAGATGTGATGCAAAGTCCTACTATGTGTCACGTTTCAGGCGTATTAGCCCATTGACTACATCCCCCAGAATGCCTGTGTGTAGTCTGTCCTCTCTTTCTCCACATCCGCTCTGCCTCTGTTTTCTATATCTGCCCCTTCCTGGAAGCACTCGGTGCTTGTCACCTGTAGTGTCTGCCCTTCGTGTTTATCGGACCTGACTTTCTCGTAGTGTTGCCTGGATCACTGTTACATTCCACCTTGGATTCAGCTGGCAGTCGCTTTGAATGCACGCGATGTGTGGCCATGTTTGAGAATCAGAACAGAGAATCGCTCTCTGTTGCAGCGGAGCTTCGTGAACTTTGACCCGCTACTCGGAGCCGCGCTGGAGAGCAGGGTGAGAGACGCTCTCTGCACACGCCGTGTTTCCGGGACATTGAACTAGAACATTTTTGACCTCGAGTATTTACGGAGCTACTTGACATTTCATTAAGAAGCCGTAACACTAAGAGCGATTTTCGGATCTTTTCTGTTATGTTCATTTTCGCTTATTTTTGGGCTCTGCATCTCATTGGTTAACCCTAGAGCTGTTGAGAGGCTCGGATTTGTCAGGGGACATCGCGAAGGAGGCAAGAGGTATTGTTTCCAGACGTCCCTCCCGGATTCTGTTGGAATAACGCTACTGAGCTGGAAGAGACTTCCTTTATGAGCTAAGTAGCATTCTACCTGTTAGATTCATTAACTTTGAAGACTCATACCTTTAGCTCTCCAGTACCGAGTTAAGGAGTAGATTGTTTGTTTTCCATTTTTACTTTATTTTTTCCTTTTTTGACCTTTTCCACTTGGATGCTTGTGGCAGCTTTCATAAGTGAGTTCACACAATTACGCATACATATATACAGTTACATGTAAGAAAGAAAGGGGGGGGTGTATTTATGTGTGTGTCCCTTGTGTTTTTCTGCAGGAACCAGGACACAGACCTAATGAATGGTACCTATCCTGTTGTCTCGCGCTGTAAATGTTTTCTGGCTGCCAGCCCTTTATGTTTATTTTCTCCACTTTTCCCCTTCCCTGGGTGAGGACCTCATAGGGGAGTGTTCATGTATATGACTCACTTGGGGTGCCGCTCCTAGGGAGGAGAGAAACTAGCAACGAGATCGCTCATGCTGTACCTGATTCACAAGGTTAGTCAATCTGCCTTGTTTTATGACACTATGGTAATGCGATCCAAAGTCCAATATTGGGGATGCATTGGGCAGTGGCAGTTCCGAAGTGGATCTGTGATGATGTGTTGCGCTGCATTGGTTCTGCCCACAGGACCACAGCTGGGCTGGCGGAGCACCTTCATATCCACTTTAAAGGGTCTGGGACTGGGGTGGCACCATTTGGGGGACAGGACTCACAGAAGACTGAGTCCAGGTGCTATGTTCTAGGTGTTTGAAGCCCGTTCTGTCCCCAAGGCTTGTGAGCAGCCGGCCAGTCAACTGGCTCTTGATGTCATTCTGATGGTCCTGGGTTTAAGATGCAGGTCCAGTCCTTCTTACTTTAGTTAAGAAGCTACTTTAAGAGGGTGGCACAATCAGTGCTACAGGCTCACTCGTATCATTACATTTACAGACCCTGGGTACATGTAGTGCCACTTTGCCAGGGACTTACAGGTAAAGGAAATGTGCCAATTGGCTGTCAGACAATTTGACCATGTTTAAAGGAGAAAGCACAAGCACTTTAACACTGGTTAGCAGTGGTAAAGTAAAGAGAATCCTAAGTAAGCCTGGGCGGTGAACTCTGTTACATTTGCAAAGTGTTTCACACTCCGCACTCCGCGGAGCTCGGGGAGTTCCCCACAACTCCGCTCCATGTAGCGGGGCTTAGTTTTGTTCCAACGGTAAGTAGGTGAGTGCAAGAGAGGAAAATCCAACGCTATACCACTTTCCAGCGAGATTTCTCAATGTGTGTGGTCGTGGATGGTCGCTACAGCTCATGTTGAGAAACCTTTTGCTCGAGTTGAGGAAGCTGACGCTCGAGTAGAACTTATACAGAGCAGCAGAAAGAAACAGCACCCTATTGCACTGTGTGAGATGCCATTTGCCCTGATTTTACAGTGCGGGAAAAACACCCGGCACTAAAAATCAGTGCGAATGGCGTGAGGTAACTCACTCCGCCACTTGAGGAACAACATGTAGCTTGGCAGAGTTTTTTTGTCAAATCACAGAGTTCCGCTATGCAGAACTCTGCGAACTCAGCCCAGGCTTAGTCCTAAGGCCAACAAAAATTAGATCAGCAAAAACGGAGGAGAAAGGCAGAAAGCTTGGGGGAAAACCACCCTAAGGCTGTCGGGTCTAACAGGAGGGATAACTCCTTTGAGTTCAGAAGGAGGAGGACCTGCTATCCTGTCAGTACCGCAATGTCCAATCGTGCCTGACATTTGTTTTTTAACCACATGTAACACACGACAGTGAACAAACAGTAAACCAGGACAATTCTTGTGTATCCTCTGCCTGGTTGCTGCTTTTGGCCTACAGACTTCTCTTTCTGGTTTGTTGTGGTACAGGACCTACTTCAAGCTGGATTTCTGTGTTAGTTGTTGGTGAACATTAGTGATTTTCACAGTCCAGTCCACTACATACCCCAAGTCCTTAGAATCCAATTTTAGTGTGGCAAAATACTTTTGCCTTCTTAGTATGTGGCCTGGCACAAGGCATTGTGGGCCTTTTTGAAGTAAAGCAAACAGTAACTACTGACAAGGAGGGTAGGTCTGCCCCCAGGAATGTTTAAATCATTTGTTAAGGAACACTCAGGAGTCACCCCTCTCCACTAGCTTGTGCCAGTCATAAAATTGGCATTTTAGACAGACAAGGGAAACCCAGCGGGTAGCCAAGAACCATGGGTATGACTAAGTTATAGAAACAAAGGTTCCTAGCTTTTTTGAATTCTCTGCAATACAATATAGCAACACAATGGACTACTATATGATAACATGTTCCTGCCCAGCCGGACCGGAAGTTTATTTTTCAAACAATGTCATTTTTGACGCAATATTTTCAAACAATTAGTATGACACAAGCCTGTGCCGTACTTAGAAGAGGAGAAAGTAGAAAAAGGTGAAAGGGGTGTCTTCAGGCAAGGAAAAAGAGCAAAACAGGGCACTTTATGATTGAAAGGAAATAATGACAGTGTCGCCTGGAGTGAAACAAACAATTTCAAATTATAAGGTGCTACATGTATGTACACTCATAGGTGTCGACGTTTCGATCCCTTCGCTCAATTAATTAATTGGGATCATCATCAGGACTTAACAAATTGGTTTGCCTGAATATAACAAAGCCTGTTGAGGAGATAAGAAAAACAAGCATAAGGAGAAAACTTTAGAGAGATTTTAAAAAAGAGCAGTAAACACATGCCTTAAAATACCTTTTTCAACTGCGATCGCAACTTGTGACATGTGCTTGGTGACTGTGACTTTGTGAAGCCAAAAAACGGGTTCATAAACTATATTGTCGATTTGACATTTTATTTACATACTATTCCTCGGATTCGCAGTGATTCATGTGCAGAAGACGCTTGAAGTTTGTGCACAACGAGTGACTGTGGGGATTGTGCAATGGTATGTATAGTGACTATGGGATCCTAGTGGCTCAGTGAGCTGCTGTTGGAGCCGGGGCACATGCACATTTGGTTTTATTGTGATAATGGGCATTAAGGCACTGTTGGTCATTTCAACAATTACCTCTTTATTTAGTAGAGGTTTTGAGTGAGGCGTCAGCCTTGTTAGGGGCGCCAAGGGGGAGCATCCAGCAGTTCAGTGCTCGAGGGTTTTAATTATTTCCCATCACGATTTATGGTCAGGCTGTGGGAAAAAATTTTATATATTTTTTATATTACTCCATTGCCAGTTGATAGGTGGGGTAATCATTAGGTAAACTCTTCAGGATACCTACCCAGTGTGGGCTCGTTTTGAAACACGTTGGTTTTCAAACGAATCTGGGGGCGAGGTGGCTCACAGGTGGAAGATGCCGATATAAGCGTGCTGAAACAAATGATGTTACAGATTTTGACATGCCGCAAAATGATTTGGGGGGTCTAATAGGGCCAAGGTTAGGGGCATTATTACCTTATTGTTCTCTCTGGGGGGCATTGGGGGGTCGAGCCCCCAATGCCCCCCAGAGAGAACAATAAGGTAATAATGCCCCTAACCTTGGCCCTATTAGACCCCCCAAATCATTTTGCGGCATGTCAAAATCTGTAACATCATTTGTTTCAGCACGCTTATATCGGCATCTTCCACCTGTGAGCCACCTCGCCCCCAGATTCGTTTGAAAACCAACGTGTTTCAAAACGAGCCCACACTGGGTAGGTATCCTGAAGAGTTTACCTAATGATTACCCCACCTATCAACTGGCAATGGAGTAATATAAAAAATATATACAATTTTTTCCCACAGCCTGACCATAAATCGTGATGGGAAATAATTAAAACCCTCGAGCACTGAACTGCTGGATGCTCCCCCTTGGCGCCCCTAACAAGGCTGACGCCTCACTCAAAACCTCTACTAAATAAAGAGGTAATTGTTGAAATGACCAACAGTGCCTTAATGCCCATTATCACAATAAAACCAAATGTGCATGTGCCCCGGCTCCAACAGCAGCTCACTGAGCCACTAGGATCCCATAGTCACTATACATACCATTGCACAATCCCCACAGTCACTCGTTGTGCACAAACTTCAAGCGTCTTCTGCACATGAATCACTGCGAATCCGAGGAATAGTATGTAAATAAAATGTCAAATCGACAATATAGTTTATGAACCCGTTTTTTGGCTTCACAAAGTCACAGTCACCAAGCACATGTCACAAGTTGCGATCGCAGTTGAAAAAGGTATTTTAAGGCATGTGTTTACTGCTCTTTTTTAAAATCTCTCTAAAGTTTTCTCCTTATGCTTGTTTTTCTTATCTCCTCAACAGGCTTTGTTATATTCAGGCAAACCAATTTGTTAAGTCCTGATGATGATCCCAATTAATTAATTGAGCGAAGGGATCGAAACGTCGACACCTATGAGTGTACATACATGTAGCACCTTATAATTTGAAATTGTTTGTTTCACTCCAGGCGACACTGTCATTATTTCCTTTCAATCATAAAGTGCCCTGTTTTGCTCTTTTTCCTTGCCTGAAGACACCCCTTTCACCTTTTTCTACTTTCTCCTCTTCTAAGTACGGCACAGGCTTGTGTCATACTAATTGTTTGAAAATATTGCGTCAAAAATGACATTGTTTGAAAAATAAACTTCCGGTCCGGCTGGGCAGGAACATGTTATCATATAGTAGTCCATTGTGTTGCTATATTGTATTGCAGAGAATTCAAAAAAGCTAGGAACCTTTGTTTCTATAACTTAGTCATAAAATTGGCACCCCAATGTACTATCCTCAGGACACTGACCGGAGGAAGAAGTGAGAGCAACCCTCAAGGACTGAACTTGCTCCCCCTCTGACCATGGACATATATATCAACTCCAAGGGTCAGTGTGCTGAACTTCTGTGTGGCTACAGGGACACAACAAGTTGCAAGAGGACTTCCCATGGAAATTCCCAGTGGACCAGTGGCAACTGGAATTTTGGCTGGATTTTCTTGTACCTGGATTTTGCAGGTGACACTGTCTGACAGCATGAGATCCTCTAAGTGCCACTCCTGAGGGTCTAAGGGCCTTAGAAAGGTACTCCTGTGGTTGCATGGGCACCGAAAGATGTTTGAAAACTTTGGGAAAAAATCTTTGTCTTCAGAGCTCCTGAGCTTTGAGGAGACCTGGTGCTAACAGTATCAGACCGGAAATTCCATTCGCTGAATTGATTTTCAGGTGTGTCTTTCTACGGAAAAACAAAAATTTCCCATTTTAGATTGAGACGTAGACTTAAGAAAAAAAAATGTTCTTCTTCCAGTCTCCAGCGGTGCTGACTCTTACTGGCAAGTAAATCCTGCATCTGCAATGCCACAGCCGTGGGTCGCACCTTCTCATATCTCTCCTCCAAAGCATGGAACAACCTCCCTCACCATATCAGAGCCTCCTCATCATTTCTTTCAGTTCTGCAAGAAGCTGAAGATCTGGCTCTTCAATTAACCTCCCTGGGTGACAGCTGCCTGCCAAACTGCACAGCACCTAGAAACCCTCACGGGTGATTAGTGCACTATACAAATACACGTAACATAATATAGATGTTTGTCAAATTCACTTGATGTTAAAACATTTTTTACAATTAAATTGAGTTTATGAGACTCTGATTTGTTAATAAAAAAAAATGGATTGAAGCTTTTCAATATTCACTTCATCATTTCAAAAATGAGGAAAAAAGACACGGGAGGGAGGGTATACACAGCTGGGAACAAATTATATGCAACAGTTCATAAAAAAGCATATATACCTGATTCATATCATGGTGGATGTAAAAACTACAAGGACATATATATCAATAACCTAACTTAATGGATGTAGTGCATATAATACCCATACAAGATACATCACAGAACAATATAACCTATTTTCTATTCATCAAATTCTTAAAATGCTAAGAGCATAAGATTATCCACTCTCTAAAGTGCTTGAAATGCACAAATACAAAATCCTAATCTCTAAAGTGCTAAGGGGCACTCCCAGATGAGAGGGAATTTATACTCAATAGATTGATAAGGTAAATATCCATACTGACAGAAAAAACTAATTATATACAAGTCATATTGTAGTGAATATAAAAAATACTAGAACATGTATATCTAATACCTGAATTGATAGATGTCATACCTATAATACCAAAAAAAGATACATCACAGTGCCATAAAAAGAAAAACCAATATCCAAATCAAAGTATTCTTAAAATGTTGACAAAGTGCATTTACCTGAGTACTAAAGTGCTAAGACTATGCGGATACATAACCTCTGTTTACTTAAAACCTTCCCTACAGTATCACAAGGGCTCCACAATAACCTTGGTTTAGCCGGAAATCAAACCTCAATCCTGACTGCAGGAATTTACCCAAACTTAAAGGGGCCCCTAGATTTTCTGTAATAGGTAGCAGATAATATTCTGGATAGAGGCATTCAGGGGATCAATTTGGTTATTGTTGCAGTAAATGGCAAATCTTTTCCCTTTTGCTGCATAGCAAGCTCTCGTAGTAGGTCTTCTGGCTTCTTTAATAATATTCATACAGTCTGGTGGTAGGTTGAGATAACCAAACTCTAAGACTTCAGGAGCCAGATTGCCAAATTCAATTGACTTGGATCTGGATGTCTGATGTCTCCATGGTTCTGCGTTAGCATGGATGGTGTGAGACACTATTTTTGGTGTGGAACTAGAGAGAGTTGTAGTAGTGTTGTGAACCACGGTTGGCGTGCCCATGTGGGAGCTACTAAGATCATTTTGAGGGGTAGCTGTCTTAGTTTGTGTACTACTAGTGGTATTAGTGGGAGTGGTGGAAAGCGTACGCAAATCTGCCTGACCAGTTCATCCATATCGCATTGCCCTTGGACAATGGGTGTGGAAAACTGGCGGCGAAGGTTGGGCATTTTGCGTTGTTGTGTGTGGGGAACAGATCTATGTCTGGATGACCCCACTTCTGAAAGAATGGTAGAAGAACTTGCGGATGTAGTTCCCATTTGTGAATCTGTTGTGTCTGCCGACTTAACAGATCTGCTATCTGATTGTGAACTCCGGGAAGGTGTTCTGCTAACAGATATATCTTTTGTGGAATGGCCCATCTCCAAATGTTTTGTGCAAGCTGTGACAGTTGTAGAGGGTGTGTCCCCCCCCTGTTTTTGTATATAGTACATGGCTGTCATGCTGTCTGTACGGATTAATACAGCTTTGTTTTGTATATGTACTTGGAAAGACTTGAGAGCTAAGAATAGCAGCTCTAGGTAATTGATGTGGAGCACTTTTTGTTGAGTGGTCCATTTTCCTTAAGTTGTATGGTGTAGGAGATGGGCTCCCCATCCTGTGAGGGGTGCATCTGTTGTAAGTACTATTTGTGGAACAGGCTTGAGGAACTGCCGCCCTTTGGACAAGTTTTTGGTGTTCCACCACTGCAGAGAGCGATGTGTGCGGCTGTCTATCAACACCAGGTCTGTACGTTGTCCTTGAGCTTGGTTCCACTGTCTTGCTAGGCATTCTTGCAATGGGCGCATTTGCAGTCTTGCATATTGTACAATAAAAATGCAAGATGCCATCATGCCTATTAGTTGCATGAACACTCTGACTGAGAGAGAGTGTTGGTTCTGGAACCTTGTGACTAAGGCCTGAATGCTCTGTATTCTGGCTGGCCTGGGATAGGCTAGAGATGTAGACGTGTTTATTGTAGCCCCTAGGTACCGATGTACATGAGAGGCCTGGAGATGCGACTTGGTGTAGTTGATTGTGAATCCTAAGTCGTGTAGTGTTTGAGTTGTTTGAGATGTGTGTTGGACACATTGATTGAATGATTTGGCTTTTATGAGCCAATCTTCTAGGTATGGGAAGACATAGATGTGTTGTCTTCTGAGATGTGCTGCTACTACTGCTAGACACTTTGTAAACACTCTTGGTGCAGTTGTGACTCCAAATGGAAGGACTTTGAACTGATATTGTTGTCATTCTAGTACAAACCTTAGATACTTCCTGTGAGAAGGATGTATGGGAATGTGGAAGTAGGCGTCTTTTAGATCTAGCGTGGTAAGGAAGTTGCCTTGTTTCAACAATGGGAGCACTTGTTGTAAAGTGATCATATGAAAATGATCTGAGTGTATGTACAGATACAGGGGCCTAAGGTCGAGAATCAGTCTTAGTGTCCCGTCCTTCTTGGGTATTAGGAAATATAGTGAGTAAACCCCTGTTCCTTGATGTTGTAATGGAACTATTTCTATTGCGACTTTTTGAAGCAATGCTAGAACTTCTTGCTTGAGCAGCGTAAGATGTTCTGCAGACATTGGACGCTGTCTGGGTGGTATATGTGGAGGGGTAGTTGTAAGTTCTAGGCAGTAGCCATACTGGATAATCTGTCTTACCCACTTGTCTGTTGTGATGGAATTCCAGACAGGTAGGAACTGTGTTAGTCTGCCCCCTACAGGAGTGAAATGCTGTTGGGGGACCTGAAGAAAGTCACTGTTTTGTGGAGGGTGAGGTTCGACTATTGTTATTTCCTCGACCTCTTCCCTTATTGTTGTTGCCTCTATAGCCTCCTCGAAAATATCCTCTATTAGAAGATGTTTGTGTGTTAATTTTAAAGGAAGCTGAATTGTCTGCTCCAGCTTGTTTGGAGCCTCCTCTATAAAAGGAGCGACGAAAAGAGCCTCTAGCTTGAGTGGATTGTAGAGCTCCCATAGATTTGGCTGTATCAGTGTCTTTTTTCATTTTTTCAAGTGCCGTATCTACCTCTGGTCCGAACAGTTGTTGTTGGTTGAATGGTTGATTTTATGATAGTAGTCTGCACTTCTTGCTTAAATCCTGAAATGCGTAGCCACGCATGACGTCTAAGCACGACGCTTGTGTTTATTGCCCTAGATGCTGTGTCTGCAACATCAAGTGCACATTTTATTGAGGCATTTGAAATGAGTTTACCCTCCTGAATAAGGTCATCTGCCTGTGCTTTGTACTGGTCAGGTAGATGTTGTAAGAGTTTCTCTAACTGATCATAGTGAGCCCTGTCATATCTTGCAAGGAGGGCTTGTGTATTGGCTATGCGCCATGTATTGCTAGCTTGGGCAGCTATTCTTTTGCCTGAAGCATCTATTATTTTTGATTCCTTATCAGGGGGTGGTGCTTCCCCTGATGTTTGGGAATTTGCCCTCTTCCTAGCATTTGAAATGATAAGGAATCTAAGAATAGCTGTCCCTTAATGTAGGCAGGATCTGCTGGAGCAGGTCTGTACTTTTTCTCTATCCTTGGGTTTATAATTCTAGCACTTACTGGATCTTTAAACACTTCTGGGGCATGTTTAATGACCCCTTTAATCATAGGTAGTATTTGAACAGATTTTTGGGATTGTTCAAAAGTATCTAATAGAAAATCTTCTTCTGCCTCGTCTGAGTGCATTGTAACATTATGATAGATGGCAGCCCCATTGATTAGATATCCAAAGCCAATACTGTCTTCTAGAGGAGAAGGTTTGGATGGATATGTATGTGGATCAGGAATGTCTGGCACATCCTGTGGGTTTGGGTACTCCCAGTCTGGTGCATATGGAAAAGGCTCATCTGGGTCTCCCCCTCTGCTAAACTCATCATCATTCTGAGGAGTTGTATGTAATGGTGAATGAGGAGGAGAATTTTGATGTGAAATGTCTGAAAGAGGAGGAGGTGAAGGAGAAGGTACAGGAGAAGAAGGGTTCATAGGAGATGTGGCAGAGTCCTTCTTCTTAACAGACACTGTAGGTGTAGGTGCTGAGTCTGCTTTCCTCTTCCTGTATGGTGTAGTTGAAACATGTCCTGTTTGTGGATCAATGTAGATCTTTTTTTGTATGTGATCGGGTTGAAAAAGCTCCTCTTCTTGAGGAACCACTCTTGGCGCCGATTTTTTCGGTTCCGGACCTGGTTGTTGCTTGTCTTTCGCCTTAGGAGCTGTTGTAGGGTCCTTTGGCGTAGCCTTCGCCACTGAAGGTATTGTCTTTGGAGTTAAAGCCTGTTTGGAGTGCTTGTGAGCATCGGAAGCAGGTTTTGTTGGTTCCGATACCAAAGATTTCGGCTTTGGAGTCAAATCTGTTTTTGTCGGCTTCGAAGCGTCGGAAACAGGCGTAATTACTTTCGGAGCGGTATGCTCTTTAGAAGTCGACGGTTTTGTACCATGTTTTGGAACCGGGACTTCTTTCGGTTTCGGTGCGAGGGAGGTGGTAGTATCGGCACGTGCGGTTTGCTCGGTATGGAGCTACCGGAATGCTTTAGGATTTTCTTCGGAGCCGGGCTCGATGGCGGGGCTCTCAAAGTATTTTTTCGGTTGCGACTGGACCCCGGAGGCGGAGTGTTAACCTTTGTCTTCGATCTATGTAGGTCTGAGGTAGGGGCAGTAGTACTCACGCGTTGACCCGAAGGTATGGAGTCATCGGAGTCTTCTGCCTCGGATACGATTTGGAGATCGTCTGAATCTTCCTCTGGAACACATGGTTCTTCATCAAAGATATCCACTGGTTCTGGAGCTGACCGCTGCATGTCGTGTTGACGGGCCCTCCGATCTCGAATGGTTTTCTTGGATCAAAGGGATGCGCAGGCTATACAGCTGGACTCGTCGTGCTCCGGCGATAAGCACAGGTTACCGACCTCATGATGGTCACTGTGTGGAAACTTTGCTCCACACTCGGCGCATCTTTTGAATGGCGTCCTTTCCATGAGTTGTAGGCCTCAAGGCGTGGGTAGTCCCAACAGCCCGCGTCGACAACCGGAATCGAGCAGGTGATGTTGAGTCGATGTTCTTCGATATCGAAAGTGGTTTATTAAAGTTTAAGTAATTGTTTATGAGTCAAAACTACTATAAAAGTGGATAAATGGGCAGGGACTAATAAAAAGGCTTTCATGCCAGCCTCTTGAAATAGCTTGATCAGCCATCTTAAATGCCACTTGTGTTACAGAGTGATGTGGCAAAAATCAGGACGCATAAAGTGTGACAGACCACTTGACACTGGTGGGCATCTGGACAGGCCTTCTCAAATACAGCTTAGGAAGTGCCTAAAGTAGAGAAGGACTGCCCTAGGTCAACTCTCATTTGCTACGTCTTGATGACCCTGCTTTTTGCGCACTAGTGGGAATCTGTGGACTCTCTGCACCTTCGTCTCCCATTTCCAGGAAGTGAGCTCAGGGAAGGCATTTTTTAGAAGATCTAGCATAAATGCTCTAATATCATTGCCTTTCACTCCCTCCTTTATCCCAAGGAATAGTAGATTTTTCCGTCTTTGACAGTTCTCAAAATCTTCAATTTTCCACATGATGTTGGAAAGTTGTGCCTTCTGAGTTTCAGCCTGTCCCTTAGGGATCTCTACGTCGGTTTAGAATATTGTTGTTCTTTCTTCAATGGCATTAAGCTTTTCCCCGATTTCAGAATAGGATTTGGATACTCTCTTTAATGCACTTTGCATTTGTTTAGTCACCAGTCGGGTCACCGACTCTCAGCGGGGGTCTCTGCTTGATGTTGTCTAATCATACCATAAATACGTTTCTGCGTAGGTTTCCCGGTTTCATCAGCAATATCTGTATTGGTAGCATTTTAAAAAGTTGGCCGGCTCTCTTACTCTCCCTCTTGGCACAGCAGTTGTGTGCCTGTGCAGTCCCACTTTAGAGCTCCTGCCCACATGGGCTCTTTTACTCTCCTTGCTGCAAATGCAGGTGATTTTCTTTTTGACCGGTTCAGGTGCTTGCACCTCTTTACTGTAGACCCCGGCACCAAGGAAAAACTGCTTTCACTAGCCCTAGAAAGAGAGGCTCTAGAAGCGCTGGAACTGGGACTGAGACAGGTAGATTCTGACCCATCCGTAAGGAAATAAAACTGTTCCACCCCTCTCGAGAGATGTCCAAGTTTTATCTGTTCTGAGACTGTCAGCTCTGAGATCCCTTTTTTCTAGGCCCCTTGATGTTGGCTACAGTTGATCCGCTCTCCTGAATTACAGCCGAGCCTCTACTGACTCGGGTTTCCTGGCCTTTAGGTTTAATCCCTGTGCCTTCCTCTGACACCAGAGATTGTCATCTTTGCATAGGTAACTTAGGGGATACGAGCTAGTCACATCTGGGTTCAATTCAATCCTATTGATTTACTTGCCCCGTAGTACCTGGTTGCATTCTTTCCATCAGCCACAATATCATCTAAGTCCACTCCAGTGGGATTATACCCTACCAGAGGTCCAGTACCTGCGTGAGTCTTTGACCTGATAAATTAATCATTGCTGATTGTGCCCCCCCTTGATGTCAGATCAATTTTCAATACACTGCTATTACTTTTATTGAGGGAAACACAATCTTCTCCTCTACCATGAATTGTTGAACCAAAGATCTCTGATGAGGCGGGGGGACCTGGTATGTTGACAGAGTGGTAGTGTGAAAAAATTCTGTTATCACCAGTTGTGGGGTCGCACATTTCAGAGACACAGCAGCATCAGCTATTACTGATTTACTCTCTGTTATGCCTGGCAAGTTAGTTACAGTTTTAACAAGGCTGGCATTGGCTTTCCTACCTTTGGTGCCACTAGTAGCTCGATCGCCTGAGGGCTAGTGCTGCGCAGGATCCTGGGACAGCAACCTCAGCTTTGTCACAGGTGGTTCTGGAATTGTTCAGCACCATGATCCTTACGATCCTGATGATTCCAACAATAAAGTGTCCAACGCCCAGCCCAATGCTAAACTACTTGCGCTGCAGATGAAGAGCCTCAGCGATTTCACATTCCACATGAAGCTTTACTGCTAAACAGGTCCAGAGAGTAATCCTCCTGCCAGAGAGTAAGCCATGGATCCTCCGCATACCTCAATGTAGTTCGGAGAAAGACTCGACCTCTCCGACCCTAGTGCTGAATTCTACGGTACACAGACATAATATCGACTCCAAAATATCGTTTGGACATAATATCGACTCCAAAATATCGTTTGGAGAAAATATCGCCAGGACAGAATATCGACAGCCAAAATATCGTTTTTAAGGTAAGTGAAGTAATATCGTTTTTAAGGTAAGTGAAGTAATATCGTTTTTATTTTTAGGGTTCAGGGTCAGTTTTGGGTTTTTGGGTAAAGGGGTATTTTTAGGGTTCAGGGTCAGTTTTGGGTTTTTGGGTAAAGGGGTATTTTTAGGGTTCAGGGTCAGTTTTGGGTTTTTGGGTAAAGGGGTATTTTTAGGGTTCAGGGTCAGTTTTTTTTGGGTAAAGGGGTATTTTTAGGGTTTAGGGTCAGTTTTCAGTTTTTGGGTAAAGGGGTAGTTTTAGGGTTCAGGGTCAGTTTTCAGTTTTTGGGTAAAGGGGTATTTTTAGGGTTCAGGGTCAGTTTTCAGTTTTTGGGTAAAGGGGTATTTTTAGGGTTCAGGGTCAGTTTTCAGTTTTTGGGTAAAGGGGTATTTTTAGGGTTCAGGGTCAGTTTTCAGTTTTTGGGTATTATTTTATTATATTTTATTACTATATATATATGTTTAATAAATATTAAATAAAAAAATATTTATTTAACTTTCATTAATTATTTAATTATTATAAGTTAATTTAAGTAATTTTAAGTATATTTTAGTAATTAATTATTAATATTAATTTAATTTAACACTGTTTTTAGTAAATACGATATTTTTTACAACTATCTTTTTGTAAACGATATTTTGTACTCAATATTTTTGTACTTACCTGTTTGTACATACAAACTCGATATTTTTGCTGTAGATATTTTTTCCTCGATATTTTGGGTAGTCGATATTTTGGTAGTCGATATTCTTTCAGTGATCCGAATTCTACATGGAGCGCGGGGAGAGCCAGCCCTACACGTTGCTACACATTTGTCATCTTGGTTCCGAGAGTTTGATTTGTAAGATATTTTCTTTAGTCTACATATTTAAACCTGCAATCCACCTTGCAACAACTTTGGCACATCAACAATCTTATGGCCTTATGGTGCCTGCTACGTTGTGGTGACACTAGTGTTCATAAGTGCGGATAGGGTTAATATGTGAAATGTTCCAAGTACAATTCACACAAAAGCTTCTAGTGAGTGTGTGGTGGAGTGTGAGTGAAAGAATTGAGAGAGTGCGCCTTGCCAATATTCTGAGTCCAAGGCACTGTGAAGCACTTAGAGCTATCTTCAGGCTGGGTTGGCTGCATCCTACACTGGGCTGGGCTGCAGAGTGAGGTAGCCATGACCAGTTGCTTGATGGGAAGCTCTTTCGCACCATTGCGATGTAGATATTATTTAGTGTTGTGTTATTATTTAGTGTGGCATGCAGGGATAAGTGTGTTCCTTGCTAGTGTGGGTTAGAGGGCAAGCACACCTTGACCACTTATAGCGTGAAAGGCCGTTTGACTGCTTTGTAGTGTTTGAGCCTTGTGGTGACATGCTAAGGGTGTGCCTCATGCCAGTGGTGCTTCAAGGCGAGCAAGCTTTCTTAGATTGCCCTGCGCGGTATCTACAGCCATGCTCTTTTGGTTATGTTGCTTTATTAGTTTAGTTTCAGTTTTGCGACTCCAGTCATTGATGTCGATTGATAATTGTTAGGCTAACCCCCGGTGATCCATTTAAAGTCGGTAATGGCTGGTAACAAATCTACAATGTGTTTTGTTTAATGCATACAGTTTGCAATTTGGTGCCCTTTATTGTGATATAAAGAATGGGAAATGATAGTATAAATAAGTTAAAAAAAAATAAGAATATATGCAAAGAAATATAAAAATACAAACCAGGCAGATATAAATAATAACGTGGATAAAGTTTCTTGGAATCTGCTTCCGTTAGTAAAGAAACCCCTGCACATTGAGTCGTTCCTGTAACCTGGGAGTGCATTGAGACGCTATGTTTATTTCTGATGAAAGAAAGCTTCATTTTCCTCATACAGATTGTGTCAGGAATGGCTTCATCTACGTGGGAGCTGAGAGGCGGCTATGCTTACTGGAGCAACAAGGTCCGCGCCATCCGCAGATAATGGAGATGCAGCGCGCCTCACCACCTCACACTCACTGGCAGCAAATTGGATATATTGTTTGACTCTATTCTCAAGGCCTCTTACCAAGCGTGTGGGGCATTGCATCACCTCGGGCTGGTTATGCGATCAGCCAGTTCGAACGGAGGCAAACATTAGCGCAGACAGGTCTCTTTGATGTTTCACTTCCTCTACCACCCTCCTTTTTCAATGTTTCACCTGTAAGCTGTCGCATTTATAAATTGTGTTCGACTATAAGCACAAGGCCTGCCAAGGACGTAGAATAGCAACATAGAAAAGGGAACATTTGACCACTTGCTGGCCCATGTAGCTTCCACTAGACTAGGCAATCTTTAGCCTGAACAAATGAGCATGGGAAACAAGAGCCCATGTTCTTCAGTGCT